>NW_024884822.1:12160878-12664425 GCF_019232065.1 Centrocercus urophasianus
CCACCCCCGCGGGGCCCGGGCCCGACGGGACGCTCCGCCCGCCCGAAGGCCGCGCCGGGCCCAAGGCCGCGCTCTGCCGCCGCACATGGCGCCCGAGGCGGGGATGGGGGGGCGCGGCCCGCTCCCGCCTTCCGCCCGCCGCTTACCCCGCGTCCTCCTCGTTCTTGCTGGCGTTGATCTGGTCGCCTTCGGCCCCGTTCTGGCTGGCGGCCACCCCCGCCGTCCCCGCCGCAGGACCGGCTCCCGCCGCCGCCGTTCCCGCCGTTCCCGCCGCCGCCGCCGTCGCCGCGCCCGCCGAAGCCGCCGAGGCCCCGCCGGTGTCGGCCTGCTGCTGCTCCCCGGAGCTCTCAGCCGCTTCGTGTCCGTTCTGGGTGGCGCCGGCGGCGGCCGCCAACTGCTGCTCCGCTTCGGACATGCTGCCCCGTCCGCAGAGGCGAGAGGGACGTGAGGCGCCTACAAGAGACCAACGGGGCCGGCGGTCAGCGAGGCCGCTCCCCCCGCAGGGCTGTGCCGGTCTGATCCGGTCCGCTGCCGCCCCTCCCCCCGCGTGCCGCCGCCCGCCCCTACTCACTTTAAAAGCCGCTCGCGATAAAATCCGGGCCGGCCGGAATCGGATTAAAATCCCCCACGGTGCTCGGCTGCTCCGCACCGGCCCCGCCGCCACCTCCTCCTCCTCCCCCCGAGACACGTACTCTCCGGCCCGAAGCTTTAACGCGTGGCCGCCTTTATACCGCCGGAGCCTGGGCCACACAGCAACAAGACGTCTCCTGGCTGGCCGTCGCTCTTTGTCACTCGTAAGATTCGGGAGCCCCTATTGGTTCCGCGGCTCTGGGCGGGCGGGGCGCGCGGCGTGAGGCGAATGGCGGCCCGCGGGACCGAGTTGTGGGGGAAAGCGCGTGCGGGGGCTTCGTGCCTGTCACCTCAGCGTCCACGGCTCCGTGCGCCCGTGGAGAAGCGGGCGTGTGGGTGGCTGCCGCGCTCACTCACAGCTGCGTTATTCTCTCGAGGCGCTTCCCGATAACAGACCGGGAAGCCCAGCCCCAGAGGCGCAACGCCCGCGTGAGGCGATGGCTGTTGCCCACAGCAGCCTCCTAACGGTCCGCCGCAAAGCGCTCCCGTCCCGGTGAGTCGCGGTTATGGCAGCGCCGCTGCGTTTCCTGGCGCCGCTCCGTGAAGGTGCGGTGCGCGCTGACTCAGTCACTCCAGGGAGAGAGGTTTACTACATGTTTCCAGCTCTGCTGGTTTTGCAACAGAGAAGGCCGGAGTTTGTTTTCTTGGTGGAAACCTGGAGTCGGTATTACATAACCCGGAGCTGGAGCCCTGAGCGGGCCCGGGCCGGCGCTCTTTTTGCCCAAGGATGTACCGGCTCTGCTGGCAATGCCCGCGTGAGGAGGGCAGGAGACAACGCTCCTTGTGTTTGTGCTTTAAATTCTTGTGCAATGTACCATCCCTAATATCTCATTTGTCTGCAGCAAAGGCAAGGAGCTCAGCTTTCAGATGGAGAGCCAAAGATTGCTACCGCCTCTTTAAAACAATTCAGACGCATGAAACCTTTTGCTGGTGGTGCTAAAAGTAACAGTTTAACTTTTTGCAGTGATAAATGTAAATGTAATGGAGCGTCCCACCCTCAGTCAAATATATCCTCTGGCCCGGCTTACCTGCACCATTGCTACAATTCAGGAAGTGCGCATGGTGTAATGAAGCACTATTTACCTTTATTCTGCGAGCTATGAAGTCCAGGATCCAGGCTGTTCTTCAGCAAACCACTTTTAGGCCAACTTCTATCCTGTGTGAGATCGAAGTAGCACCTTGCTAAAATCACAACACACTGTGGGATATTTGGTTTTATATGCAGCACAATGTGGGTAGAGCATTAAAGATGTTTACTAAATAAAGTCAATGCAGCACATTCAGATTAAGAAGCTAATTTATTTTTTTTTCAGCTTAAAAACAGTTTTAAAAATGTCTGTAAGTCAGACATCTTAAGAGGAACAGAAAGTCTGTATATCATACTTAGTATTGTAAAGATCATATCATATAAAGATCCACAAGCAGGAATTTGAAGCCACTGTGTTGCTTTGCTGTTTGTGGTACTTGACATGAGAACCATGCTAACTGGTTCAGGCTGAGCATTCTGCTTTGATTCCCATGCAAGCAAAACTGCTTCCTATTTCTTACTGGAATTGTAATAGGTTTTTTTTTACAAATTCTCAAGTTTAAATCCTTGGACATAACTATTTGCTTCCATCATTTTTTTTTCCCTTATGTTTTGCTGCTCACAATTTGAAAAGTATTAAGACAATCTGAAAATAGGTGATCTAAATGAGCAACTGTGGACAAGCTCCACAACCATCTCTTCATTGTAAAGTTTATGAAACTGTTATATGAGGTCACATCCAGTAAGAATGATAGAAAGAGCATCTAACTGGCAGGCTTGAAAATTGTGATTCTGTAGAACAGGTTGTGTACCTCTTTTCTGGTAAAGATACTTATCTTTACAAGACTGTGCCTTTAAAGTTTTTTTTCTAATACTAAATTTTAAGTATAATTAGAAACAAAGATTGTTGTTGTTGTAAGGTATTCTTTTCCCTAATTTGTATCATCTTGAGGAAACTTACCCCACATCCAGCAAGAGATCTTCTGTTGGCTTCTTTCAGGCTTCCTTGGCTTAGATTGTAATCAAATCTGTACCTAAAGCTGCTATCACCTGTATGTGTTAATTTATACAGAACCATCAGCTTGCTTCAATTGGAAATTATCCTGCATTTGCTTAAGTCACAGAGGGGGAAGCTAAGACTGAACTGATGTCTGCAGCTGGACTTAAATGGGGTGGATGAAAAGATAAGTACTGCTAAGCTTCACTAACTACTTTCTTTCTTGTAGGTTTTTATATTTGTGGCAGCTGAATGCAGAAGTGTGCTCTGAAGTTAAAAGTGTATAGACCAGCAGCAAGAGTAGACCAAAATGGGTGGCAGTTTATGAAAGTCTGTTGTCTAAGCTTAGGTTCAGATGATGGATGTAATCTGGGTGGTTTTAATGATATAGTGTATTAATTTCTCTGCAAAAGTCATTACTCTGAATATCTCTTTTGTATTTTATCAAGCCTTGCTAAGGACTTGCATGATTTATTGTTTGATTTGCAGTTCTCCATAGGTTTCCATTTCCTTTCTCTCTCTCTTTTTTTTTTTTTTTGTTTTGTTTTTTTTTTTTTTTTTTTTTTTTTTTTTTTTTTTTTTTTTGCTTTGCTGAATTATCTGCTTTCCTTTTGTAGCTCTTGCATGGATGTCTTAACAACGCTTTCTTCAGATCTGTAATCTCTTCCAACTGTTGATTTCTTCTGGTTAATCCCATTTCAGTCTCTCAGCTTGGCAATTCCGAAAAGCAATTTCCACTACTATCTCTATTTTATGCTAGAAATAAGGTAGAGATATATATTTAAGAAGTAAAGGGTAAGTGTCTAGTATCTATATGCAGTATCCACATGCTATGCCCATGTACAGATGAGTAGGAGCTTTATAGAGAACAGGAAGCCTATGCTAGCCTCGACAGGCACTCATCATGAATGCATCCTAAGCAAAATCATGGAATTGAGCAGGAGAGTCTTTACTTTAAAGTGGCTTAGTAGAATTCAATTGCTTTAGATGACTTACATTGTAGGAGCTATTGTTTGTGGAACAAAAGGTAAATAGAACTTGATCAATATGTGCATGGGCTTACAACTGAAAACCAAATGTTTTGTGTGGAGCAGAAAATACTTGATGTGGAAAGACATAGAGAATTGACATAAAAAGATGGTCTACAAAATGAAATACCCTCGCAAAAAAAAAAAAATCTGAGTGGAAGAGAATGATTTATATGTTGTGATCAGAGAAAAAGATATCAGCAGTAACTGAGATGAGGAGGGCTTGTGCAAGATACCCAGCCACATCAGTGACTCACAGAAGTCACAGCAGTTTGGACTAATCTGAATCTAAAACTCACATTCCTGGCTGTGAAGTTCCACCTACTCCTTTGCACAGTTAGTTGTAAAATAACTCAGCTGAAAAGTGGTTGGTTTTCAGCCAGATCATTTATCTAGCACATGCTCATTACACGACAGTAAATTGCAATGGGAACACCTTAAGTTTGAAAGGAGACAGTAATACGAGGCAATCATATCTGTATTTGTCAATTAGCACAATGAGCTATGAGCTAGAAGGGAAGGGAGGAGAGAAATTATAGCAGAGTTCACTGGTGTTCTTGCAGACACGGGAAAGAAACACAAGGGAAGCTATTGCTGTGCCAGGCTGGGGAAAAAGCAATATGTGAGAATAATTGCAAAAGCTAAGGTAAGAGGGAAGCTAGCTATGCTAAAAGTGACTGGAGACAAAAGAGTTTGGTTTAAGATGTGTTGAGAAGCTTTTAGATGAGTAGAGGAAGCAAAACTGTGTTTGAAGTGAATTCCAACCACATCTCCTGTCTGCAACCAGATAGGCGGGGTGGTTGGAAGACTTAAAAACATGAGATGAGAAGAGGTGCTTCTACGGAAGGATTATATTGAATTAGTTGATTGATGTACAAGAGGTTGAAGTGCATCTGTGTGGATGCTGGGGGTCAGAGCAGAGTGTATGATAAAAGCTGTGAACATATGAAAGAGGGGGCATGAGGGTGATCAGGAAATAAAATGGAAGAGGGACAGTAGAGCAATTGATAGAGTTACAGAGGATGTGTACATGAGAAGTTTGTTATTACTTAGAGTCTTGTAGAAATAATAACATATGTAAAGAAAATTGTGACATAGCAAGTACATGCAAGCAGAAATGAAGGCTTGAATTGGGTTAGTCAAAAGCAATAAAAAGTTAGCTAGGATTACAGGCATGTAGGCAAGCTGCAGCAGAATTGTTTAGCTGTAAGAAATGGAGGAGGGAGCGGGCTTGCAGGAGCGGAAGTCAGCTTGCTCACAGGATTTCCGTCAAAGACTCTTTGCACTGCAAGAGCAAGCACGGATGAAGCAGGTTATGGAGGTAAGCTGGTACTGCATGTAGGTATCCCAGCCTTTATCGTGGGAGACAGAAACGAAAAAAATGGTGTCAGTGGTGGACAGTTGTTTGTGTGGCAAATGAATAACCAGGAAATTATTACTACTTTTTTTTTTTTTCATGCTTGACATTAAAATGCATGTAAAGCTAAAATGTGTAAGTTTCATTTTTAATCAGTGAAACTAGCCGGTATTACTCTCTAACTTTTCTTTATTATTTTGCATTATCCCGTGCAATTTTACATCATTCTGTTTTTCCTCCTCCTTTCTTTTTTTAATGAACAATCTCCCAGTAAATATTTTGTCCATCTTCTTGCAATATTGGAGTTCAAAGTTCTAAAACAGTATTTTTTCTTTAAGAAGTTACTTATTTGTTACTAGAATGCAAATGCATCTGCAACCATCATCTTAATGTTATTATATTACATGCCAGCTAAAAATAAGACAAGCAAGGCTTGTTAAACCGCTTAACAGATCAGATACAGCAGCCAAGCTATGCCCAGAGTATTCAGAACTGTAATGGTTTGTTGCATTGTAATTAAAATTTCAGGTTTTGTTTGTTTCTTTTCTTAGCCCATAGTAACATCCCTGGGCTACAGAAGTTAGAGACAATGCTTCAAACCAGCCTTTTAGTTATTAGAAATAGCTTCTCAAGCACTACAAAGATAAGGTGCGTACAATAACAATATCAACACAGGGTCAAAAGGTCGGGTTTATGGAATCCAAGGATTTAGAAGAAACCTCTGAGATAGTCTTACTGTATAAAGCTGCTTCTTTGTTAGGGGACACACTGTTATTTTCTCTTAGTGTGGGGGGCCCCTTTAAATGTGTAACTCTGCATTATTAAACGGTCGTGGGAAGTGCAGCAGGAGGAAACCCCGGGTAATTGGCTGCCGCTTCAGATGCAGCAGCTCGCTCATTGGAGAGCAGAGGATTCTCCGAGCTGCTAAAATTAGATGATCTCCGCCCTCCAGAAATGCTTCTGGAAACAGCAAGGAGGAGAAATTCTGACACAGAAGGATGGGGGAAGGAGCGAAGTGCACAGGATGCTGCTCGTGGGGAAGCTTCAGCAGATAAGGATGCACAGACGGATATTGAGATACTTTTTTCCTATCTTGGTTAACTGGGAGCAAAATGCACACACTGAAGAAATTGCAAGTGATCAAAGTCAGCAGTACTTTGTGAGGATATTAAATTCAATATTTCTTATGTAATAATCTGAAATATTCACTGGTGCTGAGGAGGTTTTTGAGCTGCTAAACCCAGGGTCAGCCTGTCAGCCTTGTAAGCATTTACTTTGCCAAGGAACAGCTCTTGCCAAATTAACCCTGAACTAAAAGAAAAAGTAGATGAACTCGCAAATCTTTCCAGGAATTTATTTCTCATAAAACACTTATTTTCCTTATCTGTGAGTAGTTGCTGCATTTACAATATCTTCAAATCAACTGTTGTTAACTGTTGTTAAAGAAGCCAACATCGTATGCCTGTATTAGCAAAATCAGTCTATATCTGAATTGTTCAAGCCTTAACTTTCATTTCTTCTGCTGACCATTACTACGCAATATTGCACCTATGGCTCTCTAAGTGTTTTGCTTTCTGCCCTTTCACCTTTGTATCAACTTTCAACCTGTTTTCAATAAAAAGAAATGAAGCCCATATACATGAGCACTTGTCTCTTTGTCCATCTTATCCTAAGGGCTCGAATGTGCGGGCCATTCCAGCTGGATGTGACAAACAGACTGCCTGGGATCACATCGTTTTTGGTAAACGTCACAGGGCAGCAGACGAGGCCCAAATGTGAGCAGTCCATGGGCTGGTGCGGGCGTTATCGCAGCTGCTGGGCTGTGCCTCCCCGATAGCCGCCGGCAGGCCTCAGCGGGGCGGCAGGCTGCTTGTTTCTGTGTGGCAACCGAGTCACACCGGGGAGAAAATGCCTTTCAATCCAAAGTGCTGAGAAACTGTATTCTAGAGCTGGGAATTCAGGTCAGCGCCTGCTCGGCTGTGAGCTGCGTCCCGGGGCAGATCGGACGGGAAATAAACAGGAAGTGCTGTGCGTGCTGCCACCTCACAGCGACGTGTAAACAACCTGCTTCTCCACTCAGACGTTTATTTCTGTTCCAAAATACCCGTCCAACAGTGTGACCTCTGCTTATGAGGGTCTGCCGTGAGGTTGTGCTTCCAGCGTGGAGTAAAATCGACAGAAAGCTGTGTCACAGAATTAACAACACAACAGACCCCCCAAAACCTTCTGCCCAAACCGATTTACTCCCTTTTTTATTTTCTTATCACACCAGACGCTCAGAAAGGGGCAAACGAGGTCCGGAAAGCGCGGTTGCCGCGGGCTGTGAGGCGAGCCCAGGGCGCGCCGCTCCCGGGCCGCCATTTCTCCTCCCCCCCCACACACGCACGCAGCCGCCCGCCGCGAGGGCCGCGGAGGCCATCTTGTGGCCGCTGAGCCCGCTGCCCGCCCGGCCCCGCCGTCGCTTAGCAACGGGGAGCTGCGCGGCATGGCGGCTTGGCGCGCGCGGCGGGACCTCTGGAGGCCGTGACTGGGAGCTGTGGTTCCAGGTCGGTAGCTGCAGGCTTTCCGCGTGGGTTCGTGGGTTTTCAGCCTTGTCTCCTCGAAGACCCACGGGCACGGGGGAGAAGGGCACAGTTCTGCAAGAAACCACACTGCTTCCACTGCTCGGGGAGAAATGTTGGAGCCTCATATCTCGCTGATCTCTGTGCATAGCCGTGCTTCTGCTCGTGCATGGTCTGAGTTAGAGATGTTTAAGAAGAGTTTATAATTCACGATTGGCTAACAATGCTTAATTTTGGCTTGTTTTCTACAAAACATTCCTTTACTGAAGATGGGAGCGTGAATTACGGGATGCTAACTAGTCCAGGTCTGAAATGAGGACGTCCTGCTTCCTTCCTGGGTGTGCACTGAGTGTGGCTGCAGGTGACTGCGTGGTAGGCAAACCCCAAATGTCATTAACTGATGTCATTGCAGGACAAAGAAGCACCCGGCTTCTAATCTAGAAGCAAAGATGCAGATGCTAATGCCCGAACCTCAGATTTTTGTGGAAAAAACACTGGCTCTCATCAAACCTGATGTTGTAGCTAAGGAGGAAGAGATAGAGGATCTCATCCTCAGATCTGGATTCATGATCATTCAGGTAAAAGGCTGTGTTCCTGAGATAACAGCTGCAGTTTATGAGTCACATCAATAGTCTTAACTGTCACCAGTCAGTTCAATAATTAAAAGCTTTTGTTGTAAAAAAAAATCGTTTATATTTTTCATGTCATCGGACACAACTCCCAGATTCTTTGAGGATACGTTTTGTTGGTGCGTGACATGGAAGAGAGCACACAAATGATTTTGCTGGCCAGAAGAGATCCTGTACTTCCTTAATAAACCGGGTTTAGTAGTTCGTCTATGTAACATATGCAGCAGATGGGTGGGTGCTCCAAAGTAACTCTTTAGAGAGATCTCCTTCTAATATCAATGTGTCATAATACCCATTTGCCAAGTAGATGCTTCCAGATTTAAATGGCAGGTTGTGGACCGAAGTGCTTTTTCTTGTTCCCAGTGTTTTTATCCTAAAAGGGCTTTAAAAGCATTACAAATGTTCTACTTAAATAGGTCTGACTGAGTTTGTCCGTTATGGTTTTGGACCTAACAACGTGATTGTGGGGATGCTGCGCAGAGCACTGGTGCAACCCCCTCTGTCACTTGGAAAGCTTCCAGGCCGTGATTCTTGGTGGAGACTGGGTTAAGATAAAGATTTGCCTTTAGATAGCAAGGACATGCATACTCTAGGCCCTCATTCAGGCAGCTCTTTGTACATTCTCTAAGAACAGATGGAAGAAAAAAAAAAATCTGTTAAAATAATTCAGAATCGCCAGGTTATTTTGAGGTAAGAGATATGAAGTAAGGGCTATCTTCAGCAGGAGCCAGTAATACTACCTTGGCAGGAAGTCTTTGCTCTTTTTAACTTCCTTTAGAAACGATCACAAGCGGGGGGGGAAAAATAAAAACGAAAAAAAAAACGAAAAAACCCGAAAAAAACCGAAAAAACCCGACCCTCTTCCATGTTACCTAGCGGGGCTGGGGCGGTCGCTGGGTGCCGCTGTCGTCCTCATCGTGTTCTGCCTTCTCTTCCTCCTGCTCCCCCTCCTCCTCCGCCGACAGCGCCTTGGCCACGGCACTGGACTTTGAGGGCACTGGGTGAGCAGCAGTCAGGCTTCTAGATACAAGTATTATATGTATATATTTTCCCAAAACGGTAATCTTTTACTTTTGTAAATGCCTCTTTTCAAACTTGTTCTTTTTTAATTTCTTCCCCTTCGTTTCTGGTTGTTTTATTTACAGGTAATTCATCAGAAGATTAGAGGGTTGTTTTGTTTTGTTTTAATGAGAAGAACTTTACAGTCATTAGCTTTTGACATTGAGGTTGATAGGAATCTGAACGTTTAGTACTTTGTATCACATTAGAGCAGGCTCAAAGAAAGCACTTTTTAATAAGTTTATTTCTCTTCATGCTGCCCCATGCCCTCTGGTGGATAACCTGTAACGGGTGGATAACCTGTTACACTGGTCCTAATTCTGGCTACCTGCTGGCTGGATAGTTATTGTGAAAGTCCTGAAGCACTGAATGAAAGAACGAACAATTGAATAATTAGTGCTGTGGGCTGAAACTTTTGTAAAAGTGGAATGCTCTTCTGCAACAGATGAATAATTCAACACTGCTCTTGTAATGCTTTTCGGGTTTTGTATGCTATGCCCTGACTGTACTTTGTGTCACCCAGTGGTTTTAAAACACTGCAATTTGTGTACACCAAGATTTCATTTTCCTCGAGTAGTGCATTTGTCTATGTAATTCACATAGCAACCTCTTGGTTTTTGTTGCTTTGTATCTTGAGGAGGACCAAATCTGAGAGAATCAGATTAAGTTGGGAAGTTACTCTGTACCTCTTCAGCTTGCACTTGACAATGTGACTGCCCCAAAGAACAGTGTGGTACCTGAGGTAGCAAACTAGCTCAATAGTAAGCTTTTTTCATGCTTTTTTCATTCTCTTCTGTTTTACACTTTCCCCAGAAACGGAAGCTCCAGTTAAGCCCAGAGCAATGCAGCATCTTTTATGCAGACCAGTATGGAAAAATGTTTTTTCCTAATTTAGCAGCCTATATGAGCTCTGGACCTTCAGTTGCTATGGTTCTTGCCAGACATCGTGCAGTCTCATACTGGAAGGAATTGCTTGGACCATCAAACAGCATAAAAGCTAGGATGACTCACCCTCACAGGTAACTCACTGGATTATTTTGGTGGACTCAGTAGGATTTTGTCATTCTCTTTAATGAGATCAGAATTTCTTCTGCCTTCTACTGTTCTCCCTCTTTCAAATGAGGTAAGGATTTTTAGTGTTATCTCTTTAGTTTGTTTGTAACATAAGTTTTCACCTTTGCATGTGTAAAATTCACCCTTTTTACAGAGAACGCTGAATGTGTGAACACAAATTTTAATCTGCTACTTAATTTGTTTGAAAACAAAACAAATCACACCACAGCCTTGTTATATAGCTTATGTGTATTGCTTTTATACTGTAGGGACTTCAAAGGTATTTGCAGTTGCCCACTCAGCAGTTCTTTCTCTTGCTATAAGTTTAAGGGCGATCTATGGGACTGATGATCTGAGGAATGGACTTCATGGCAGTCTCAGCATATTCTCAGCAGAAAGAGAAATTCGATTCATGTTTCCAGGAGGTAAAATGATGCAAAAAATATATGTGTTGCCAGCCTTTGGGAGCATAGCATCCTTCTCTCTTATTGCCTCTGTTCAGACTCTAGATATAGTTTAATTTAGAAGGGTTCAGCTTGTTTGCTTTGTGCAAATGTGTATTTATTTATGTTGGTATTTTCTCCTGCAAAAAGCATACCAATATCTATTTGAAGAGCCATTATAGTTACAGTGAGTGCTTCTACTTTTCAAACTCCATGGTTTGGGAACTGGAGCAGATAAAACTGCAAATAAAACTGGAAGCTATTATACTCTAGCATGTTCTCCTGGCGGTGATCAGACCAGGAACTCCTGTTGGCTTGAGAAGATCCCGCTTGGGCTCAGGCTGAGCAGTGTCTGTTCAACAGCAACTGTTCACTCACATGACAGGTGCTTTTCCTAAGGTAAATGCTAGAGAAATGGACCATAGTACCTGGAAAGACTGGGAAATGGTCTCTTGTTTATAAAGTAACATTTCAATTATGATTTTAGTCTTTGACAGAAAGATGCAAGGGGAACTGACTAGAAAAGCTTGTTATATTTCCTACCTTACCTTGTCTAAACCATGAGTCTTCATATTTGCTAGCAAAGCTAGACTTAACATGAAATTTTTTTTGGTGTTTTCAGAAACCAGAGCCACACTGCAAGAAGGAAGTAATGGATTCCATAAACTATGGAATATATTCTTGCTCTCCTACCTCCTAATGAATCTTCACACATATAGATGTTACTCCAGATAGTCTGAGTTTCTCCCCTCTCCTAACTGGCTATAATTAGAAAGATTTCCTCAGTGACATTGTAAAGGGATTTAAATGGTTTCTTTGCAGTTTGTTGTGTGAAAATCTTCGTAAACTATTATACACCATTAACTTAGATGAGCTTCCATTTACCTTAATGTTACTATAAACAACCTATGAAAGAAGGCCTTCTTTGATCACTCTTGAAGTTGCTTTCCAATGCCTGTGGTTGCTCTTCACAGTGATCTCGGAGCCAGTTCCAGCTGGACAAAGAGCTAGAGATTACTTGAATCTTCACATAAAACCTACGTTACTAGCTGGGCTCACTGCACTTTGTAAAGAGAAGCCAGCAGATCCAATGGTATGGTATATCAGCACTGTGTTGTATGCTTTGTGATATGTTTGTTTTACACTGATATTCGTGCTCTCTGTATATATATAAGCTTCTCTTTTGCAGAAGAGCTGTGCTGTTTCAGTTAACTGCTAATGAGGAAGTCAGGTAGCATTTGCCTTTCAAGAAGTTGATTTGTTTGTTAACGGATGAGACGAGGGCCAAGGCTGTATGAAATCCTCTTTTATGAAACAGTCATTTTAGGTGACATCGATAAAACTGTTGCCAACACAGTTGTTACACATGTCTGGAAAAGCAAATAGGTGCTATTATATAATGCCAAGAGAAAGTTTTTACTTTAATATTTCTGAGGTAAGTTTGAGATGAAATAGCTCTCATCATAGATTCTAGGTAAGCTTACTTCGATGCTAATCAATCTGGTAGTAGTTACATGCTTGAGTAAAACACTGTAGAGTTCTTAGCAAGGCTGCCTTTACTTCATCACTATGGTTAATTTAATAATACCAACCTAATCTTTCTTCAGGATGAGCAATTATCTTGACTATGGCACTGATAACAGTTACATGGGCTGCCCCCACAGCTCACCAGGAAAACTAATTATGATTCTTCTGAGTAAAACCCATCTTGAATAATCAAACAGGCCTCTAGAAAATTATGTCATCTTAACCCTTTCTATTTAGTAAGTTGATACGTCTTGCCCTCCTTTAAAGGAGATCTCAAGGAAAAAAAGATTTCGTATGAACTGTAGTTCTTACTGGGGGGGGGGGAGGGGAAAGGGTTAATTTATTGGGTTTTCCTCTTTGGTGCCTAAATAAAAATAGCTTTCTTTCATCTGGAAAATGCAGGTTTTTTGTTTCTGTTTTTTTTTTTAACTTGGAGTATTCTTAAAATTCAAGTAATTCACACTATACATACTCAGGAATGTGGAAAATTAATCAGTGTGATGATTTACTGGGAGTTGTGGTGCATTCTGCATTATTAACACTCTTTTAATCCACACTGCATTTTCCCACAAGAGACACTGCAGAGAAAAAGACCTTAAGAGCATTCTGAGGTGTGTCTGTGACCCGTGTCAGATTAAATGTACTGTAACTGCTCCAGCTTTACAGCCTGCTCACTTTGTCTGTATGTCTGGCACTGTGACCACTGAAATCTAAGACACTGAGATGCAGTGTCCCTGAAGCAGCCACTTCATCCATCCCTTTGCCCTAAGGCCAAACCAATTGTACACAACCATTCCTAGCAAACGTTTGTCTGGCCTGTTCTTCAGCACTCCAAATGATGGAGAATCTGCCTCCCCAGGCGATCTGTTTCAGTGCTGAACTAAATACAGTTGAAAACCTTTCACTAGAAGTTAGCCTAAGTCTCCTGTGCTCCAGTTTTAAACCCAAGACGTTTTAGTTTTGGTTTGTTTTGCTTTGGTGTCCCCAGAGGACATTGGAGACAATGTAACATCTCCTCTCTTTTGCAGCAATCTATTGCCTGTTTGAAGGCTGTCCTTGTCTCTCTCTCTTTTTTTTTTTTTTTTTTTTCCCCAGTCTTTTCTTCATAAATAATAAATATATATAATAATATAAATAAATATAATAATATTAATATAAATATATAAAATAATATATAATATGTAATTTAAAAAACACCTATTTTTTCTTTCCTCTATCTTAACTTGTAGGCCACACTTCCTTAAATCATTTTGTTTCTTTGTTTTCAATTATCTCTGCGTTCTGAACACATTTGTTTTGGCCAGTTAAGTCATTGTTTTGGCCAGATAGAACTAATAACTTCACCAGACCATTTTCCTTGTCCTTCCTGTGAGAAAGTTATATGCCAATAAAATGTATTAATTCTTTCTTCCACGTTCTTAATGTCTGTGACCTTGTCACAAAAGGAAAATAAGCTTGATTTGATATTGCTGTACTTGAGAAATATACGTTGGCTATTGCTCTTCAGCTTGATTCTACCAGGTGATTTACAAGGAAATTGATGGAGCATTTTTTTTCTATACTCTGTTCACATATTTAGGTGTTTTTCTCCCATGAACTGAATTTAGGCTAACTTTAATCTCTTGTTTGTTCCTCATGAAATCTTCAGAAATAAAAAACCAATGTCAGTCCACTCAGAAACAGTTTCTAGCAGCACTGAGGTTGTCTCAGCCAAAGGGTGTGAGTTATTTGAAAGCAATATAAGTGGTGAAGATTCAAAAGAACATCTAGAAAAAATCAGGCTTTTTTTTTTTTTCTTTTTTTCCTGTAAGGACTTCATTTTACAGCACTGTAGGACTGTGTGTCAGAGGCTTCAAATAATGCTTTAAATTGCTTTTCTTACACTTCATAGAGAAAACAAACAAATAAAAAAACCCACAGAAGGTGTTGAATTTTCTGTTGTTGTTACACAGACGTGGCTCGCTGACTGGCTGATGGAACACAGCCCTAACAAACCTAGGTTACAACATTACATCGCTGAAGAAGAACACCAGGAGTGAGATCTCAGTGGAAATCATCTCAAGTATTCCAAGTTACAGACAGATGTCATCATTTTCATTGTATCTCTGGGCAATTAATATTATTTGAAGTAAATGTTACTGTCATAACTACTCTCGTGTCTTTATGGAATCCTTACTCTTAACCAGAATTTAAAAGCTGTAGTAACTTTTCTATTGACTTTGAGAATGTGGACTAACGTAATAAATCTACTGTGTCAGGTGATTAGAGAAGGGTGAAATTATCTTCAGGTGTTACCTGAGCTGCTATTTTCTCTAATTATCTTGGTTTGGCTGTCTGGGGAAAATAAAATCATTAAGACAATCGCAGATTCCCAAATGACCTTCAGCTGTTCTATACTTTGTTAAGCAGACATGTTTCCAGTACTTTTTTAGGAGACACAAATTGCTTCTGAGAGGAGGTACCTGAATGTAAGTTAGAAAACAACTGAGGCCATATTACCAACCTGAGAAATATGGTTGTTGATTGCATCACTGAACTATGGCAACTCCTAAAGTGGTGACTTGAGATAGATGTATTTTGACAAAATAATTTGGAATCTGAATTAAGGGTGCCTTGAATGTACGTTTTCCATCTCCGTGACAAAAGGCACAGTGGCTATAAATCAGTCTCTAATTTCTATTAGAAGTCACAAGAGGGTGTTTTAGGGACTAATGCTGATGTTATTTCCAATATTTGTTTAAAGAAAGGTGCTTAAACGCAACAGCTCATAATAGGATTGTTTTTCTGTGCTCATCTGCTCTTAAAAGCTATGCTGATTTCTGTTGTTTTCCTTGTATTGTAGTTTACATTTGAAATTTACCATGTTTTATTTGACAGTTTCAAGGGGATGGGTTAGGAGCTATGCTGTTCAACAAGCATTGGTTAATCCTGTGCTCTATTTCTAATTGGACTGGTTGGGAGAAGGCAGGAGGCTTTTTTGTTTTCTTCAAAGCTGTATTTGCACTGTTAACTTCAAACTTTGTATCTTACGGTTTTCCTGGGTTGTGTGGAGAAAGCATTGGCTCACAGTTCTGAAACTTGAGTAGATTTAACTCGTACTAACACAAAGTCAGAGTTTGTTTTATGGCAAACATAGCTTCTCAAACTTGAGTAATTAGCAGCAATTTGAGCCATTTATCTGTAATATTAAACTTTTTCTAAGCTGATCATTTGTATCTTCTAAGAGAATTGATCCATACTTGCCATTTCAGATAACCAACCTCTACAAAAACGAAACGAAAAACACAACAGCCTAACACTCAGATACGAAGAAAAAACAACACGGTCATTAGAAATACAGCAAACAGATCTCTTTATAACTAATTTCTCTTGCCTGTAATTATTGTTCCCTGCACGTGTCTGATTGCTGCAATTATAGGACAGTTGTGCTTTGTGGTTTCCTGTTAGCCAAACCAAAGCATTTCTGTATTGAACATGCCAGAAGCTAAAATCCAATGTATTCACAGTGCGTTCTCCTTCGCTTTTGTCAGTTACTGAGGTGTTTGCTTCCTTTCTTAGATGTGTCACAGTTTGATAATAAATATCTCCTTTATGGCACTGTTGGAGCTCTGCTTGTCTTTTGCAATAGACCTCTGTTACGTCATACCTATAGAAGGTTTGTAGATGCTGCAGTGAGTGTCTGGGTCCTATGGTACACTGGATGTGTAGGAAAAAAGGCAAAACTAGCTGGAGTTGCAAATGTTACTTTCATAACCATGCAGTATAATGTATCAGTCATTCAGGTGTGTATCTGTTTTGTTCTCTAGTATTCCGTTCATTGTCTCTGTACACCAGGGACAAATACTGACCTGGTAAACTAAACCTCACAGCTGAGATGTGGAGGAAGTTGTATCAGTGAGTGGGACGTGGGCAGGACAGTCCTGCCCAGAGGACAGGCAGGATGACGGCCTGGTCCCCTGGGGGAGCTGTCACACCGTAGGAGAGGCTGTTTGAGGAAGTGCTGCTCACGTTTCAGTTGAGCTTTAGGTTTCTGCCTGGCACAGCGTTACAGGCTTGGCCGGCATTGTGATTCCACGTCAGAGGAAGCGTAGTTTTGGGGGGAAAAAAACACATGAGTTGAAGATGCCTTATCATCTGATGTCTGCTAGGCAAGCTCTCTGGTAATTAGTGACCTCTGTTGAGTCCAAGTAGTTACCTTGCCTATTGGGTTCTATCGGGTATTTTAATTTTGAGGGAGTTCATTTTGGCTGTACTGCTAGAGTGCTGGAATAGAGCTATGTCCATAAAACCAGTAGCTCAGTCTCTTCCCATAATTCTGTTTTTTGGTGTTTTTTTTGTTTGTTTGTTTGTTTGTTTTTTTGTTGTTTTTTGTTTGTTTTTTTTTAATAAGACTTTCTCTTGGAGCTTTGCTTATTATGTGCTCATTGCTACCTGCCTTGGAAGTTATTCATGAACCTGTACAGCTACTAGGCTACTGTGAAGTGTGTGATTGTTCAGACTTCTTGTTTCAAAAGGGGTTTTTTAACTGTAAGAATAGACCAGTTATACTGCCAGGAAACCTGAATATACTTTAAACATGGCATAAGGCTCAGTCAAGGACAGTTCCACTTTGTCTATGTAAGTCTGAGCATTCCAGCATGCCAAGCTTCAGACATGAGTTGCTGCTTGGCACTTGGAGCTTTCATTCAACAATTTGAGGCAGAGAAGTGTTACATGGAGACTTGCAAATCCTCATCTTCCTTACTTATGAACAAGTTTTCTTTTCTTTCACTGAAGTTTTTATGTTGACTATTCTTCAAACACCAGCGATCTAAGCAAAATTCATAGATTGGTGATAAAGTGACAGGTGTTTCTCCCATGGCACTGTATGAAGGGAAGAAATGACTCAAACTTGCAGTTCTTTTCAGTGCCATATTAGGACAGCAGATTCTACTTAAGGCCGTAATTTGTATTAATTTGTTAAGCCAGAGCTTAACTCAGATCAAGACAGTTCATGCAATTGTGGGCAGTCAATGTTGGTCCTTTTTGTCCTTAACCAGCAACAGTCACCCTCTGCAAAAGATGTGGAGGAAATACCCTTCTGTGAAATGGAAAATCCTGGTATCTTTTGGATGGCTGCTGGTAGAGCAGCTGCCCATAGCCAGAAAATTTCTGTCATCCAGACAAACTCCTCTGGGTAGCGAGGGTGTCAGCAGCATGACTGATACGCTGAGCCTCCTTGGGAGGATGCCTGTCAAATAAATTCTTGTTATGCTGCCTCCTGCCAGGTGACCACGGAGATCTGCCAGAAGCTCAGGGGAGAGCCAGTTGTTGGTCTTCCGAGCCAGAAAGGAGGCATTGTTGTAAGATGAAGCGGCCTGCGGGAGAGGACAGCAGCTTGCAGACAAGTGGGTGAATGATACTTCATTAATGATAGCACAGAGAGATTAAGAATCATCTTTGCTTTACTGCTTGTGAGTGCTTTATGGCTGAGGGAGGTGATGCACTCACATAAAGGACTTCATGTAGTGCCTGGTGTACTTACAGTTGTCTTGTATGGTAATGCATTTTTTCCCTGAGAAAATCAGGCTGACTCTTCAGGTAGTGATGGATTTCAGGTTAACTCACTCTTGTCTAGCTGCAGTACTGTTTTGAAATCAGGTTACTTTAAAAATAAAATTAAAATTAAATAAGACTGTGCTACCAACTTTTTTTAAAAGACTTTTGATCTGGGATCTCTGAGTCAGACAGGATGGATCTCCTGTATTACTAGGGAGAAATTTTAAAGGCAATTGAGTGCAGTCCCCAAATGCCTGGGCAAGAAATCACAAATATACTCACCCTTAAGCCCAGGGAACTTTTATGTGTGAGATCCTAATTTGGCTCTAACGTCTCTTGATTTTGATAAGCAACTCTGCAAACCACTCCTTTTTTCTTTGTAACTTATTTATAGTCAGTGCCTAAGCTCTCATTTCCTTGCAAAGAGGCGGTTGTTATTTGTTATGTTTCTAGAATCTGCACTGATTATCAGGGTAGGAAATTCTGCACTTCCAAAAGCAACGTCTCACTGCTGGCTATCGGCTCTTATCTCTCTTCGGTGTCGTAAATGTCCTTTCCTACTGGGTGGTATTCCTGCTGCAGTGTGAATGACTGCATGTTTTGTATGCATTTGGTTTTGTGTCATCCTCATTTCTCTATGTGAGAAAATTCCCAGCAGTATTTAGCGTACGCGTGTGGATAAATCTCCTGCATGGCCCATAAAGTAGTTTACTGTGGGCCACTATAAAGCAGTCATTACGGGGTGATGTTTAAACTTCTGAGATTAACACAGCCTCTCAATTGCACTTACTTATTTTTATAGTGTAATTTAGCAACTGAACCAGGAGAAGTTATGGCATAGCAAGGACTCCTTAAAAACATTGGTCCCAATTATTCTTTTGGTTTCTTCACGGTGTATTCAGAACAATTCCATTCTTTTGGCTTAAAAAAAGAAAAGAAAAGAAAACCAGAGAGCTGCTCAGCTGTTATGTGATGCACACATCTGAAATGCAGTCAGATGCTGGCATGGCACATCCTGAACTCCAACTGGAAGGAGAGTGCTTGCGCCTGATTTCTCTGCAGTGAAACATGGGCAATACTGTTCCCTGTGTGCAGAACACTTCATCGTAGACCATTTTGCAAAGGAAAATTTGCAATGGTGTTTTTGCCCGGATGAGGGAAGTTTGATCAGGCCTCTCTGAAAACCAGATGCTTTTAATGTGGCCTCCACAAACGTAGATAGCTGTGAGATCATCCTCTGCTAACTCACCACTTCCATCAAAACCATGCCATGAGGATATTTCAGAATACTTTGTTGTGTTTTTTTTTCTTCTGAGGTCTTCCATGTAAATAAACTGAATTCACCAACAAAGTTTTGACCATGACTGTCTTTGTTTTGCAAAGTTCTCTTGTAAACAGACACCATGCTGGGCTTCTCCGAATAGCACCATCAGTGCAATTGAAAGGGAGCAACAAAGGCATAGGAAATGAAAAGTCCATTCAATTTCCTATTCATGTAAATGATAGTCTATCATACTGATTACTAGGTTCATATGGTTAGGATCCATGATAACTCTTAAGCTTTTTATTGCCTTTTTAATGAACTGCAATACAACCTAACCTTGCCTCACCTGAGCACTGACCTGGCATGGAGGCATTCTCCAAACTCAGTGTTATATTGGTCATTACCTACAGAGAATGTCTCCTACCACAAAGTGCAGCTGTGATGCAGCTTTACTACTTACTCACAATGTTCTTCCTTTAGACTACATGGCATTCCTGGAAAGAAATTTTCTCAGCAATATGTAAATGTATTTTTAATGATGATACCTAATTTCTTGATAACAGTTTTTCTCACCAGATGGCAGAATGCTGTACAAAGGAACTAATGGAGCACAAATGGTACAAGTCTGAAGGTCATGTACAGAGAATTCAAATGAGCCCCTCAGGTCATCCTTTGAAGCAGCAGAATCAATAAAATCCATCATTTTCTTTTGTTCCAGTTTTCTGTCTTACAAACAAAGCAGTGTATTTCTTCAGTGAGAAATGTCCATTGTAGCTAAGGAGATCTAGCACCATGTCCTTGTAGCCCAATCTAACGTCCTCTGAGTTCATGAGGAAAAGGTTCTTCATTGCCTTTTTTTGGGAAAGAATTCAAGTTAGTTCTATGGACTTGTAATATGGGCTTGTCCATCAGACTCCTGTCTGCCTAGCAGCTCAATTTTTCCATCTGACTGTAGGCGAGTATTCACATGATCATCCAATGCACCTAATGGTTTAGGGGCTGAGCACTCCATCTGTTAGAGCATGACTGCTTGTGCACCTACTGCTTGCACTAGCTTTGGAGCAGCCACATGAGTAAACTGCACAAGCAGATGGTTACTGCAGTCGTGTTGCTGTGATGGGCACCTTTCAGTATCTACTGCTGTGTGGAAGTAGGGAATTTAACAGCTGGGTTGTCAAAGTTTGCCTATTGTTTGGGGCTGGGATCATTTGGCGTATGATATTTTGAAATGTTTTCTCATAGGCAGTGGCTATTAGCTGCATATGTGTAGAGGATCTGTGTGTGTGGTTCTGTGTTTTAATGAAGAAAGCAGCTATCTCTGTAGTAATGTCTGAAGATAAATCTATTCATGAATTCCCATCTTCCTAAGTTAGCTATCAGAAACCAGTGACTGATTTTCTTCAGTCCAGCCAAAGCTTAGTTTTAAAAAATAACATGTATTACAGAGTAACCTTAAAGGATGAATTCATCTAACACCTGATAAGAACATCTGGTGGTGAAGAAAAAGGTGGTATTCTAGCATGTCTTCTTGTAGGGCAGTGCAGTAACAAATACATGCAAATTCAGTCTAGTGGGAATAATCTGAAACCAAAACAGCACTTCAACTGCAAAGTCATTAAAAAAACTTTCATGTAAGACAGCTGTGGGAGAAGGAGGTTTGGAATCTGTAATGGAGACACTGAAGTTGTACTTCAGCTATGGAAGTGAAAATGAGCAGAGGCAGCAGAGCTCTCATTGTCTCTGTTGTACTGGCAGATCTGGAGTGCAACTCCTGTGCTGCTAATTCACCTCCATCAAGGTGTGTGAGTCTGCCACCAGGTGCACTGTGTATTCTTTCTCACAGATTTACTGCAGCAGATGATGTTAGGCTACATCCGTATTATGATTTTGTGTGATTCTACTAAGGGTGATATCATATCAATTTGGATACGATTTGAGAATGTTCAGTTCTGATGGGACAACTGAGAATTCTGGGTTTTCACTCCCTTGTTGCGATGAGGAATTGGATCTTGCTGTACTTATCCAGCTGGATTGAAAAGCAACTATCTCATTGTCACCTGGCGTTAATTTGCTGTTCTGCTACAGGTTTTCTTCATTATGGTTGAGAAAGTTTGAACATTTTTTTTAAAAAAAGAAGACAAAATGACCATTAATATGCACAACCCTCCCTGCGTATGAGAGAGCAGTACCTGGTGCCAGGAGGATTTTCCACAATTAAGGTATGTCTCTTATGTGCACACATGCAACATTAGCTTGGCTGTGCTCACAGAGGTTGTGGGTTTTACACAGTGGTCCAGAGATGATAATTTGTCGATGGGAATTTGTTTAATCTGTAGAAGAAAAAGTGAACTTCTGAAAGCTTCTTCCTGTCTTGGTGGAGAGGGTAAAGGGAACATGCTGAGGCATGTCTTTTTCTCTTTGCTTTAATCAAAAGTGAGAATCCATTGGTTAAATACAGAATAAGGAAATTCCCTTTTTCCCCTCACGAGTGTTTTGGTAACTGAAGCACTTTCACACTTGGAGAGATGGGCTTGTTTAGCAAGGGAAAACCAAAACATTCCAGTGCAGCTAATACTGCAGCTTCTCTGGTGCCTTAAGTTCAAGCCACAGCAGGAGGTGCAGACACCTAATGGAGATGCAGTGGCTTTCTGGATCTTTTCTTTGGAAGAAATAATGAGTCACAGCACATTCTTCTAAATTAGTAAGGCTCTTGGAGGTGAGAGAAGGCTGAAATCTTGGAAGTGGTGTTGCAGTAGAGAGAGGCAGAGCTATTTCTTCAGAGTATTCTGAAGTCTCTGTGCAATGGGACAGTCGGGCCCTAGCTGCCAGTGCTGCTGTACTGGAGTTTTCGTTGTGGAAATCAAGTTCTTTTGTCATCAGCCTCGGATTTCACAGAGCTAACACTTACTTGAATAATTATAAATACCAAGACAACGTACTGAGAAGCTATCTGAAGCCTTAATATCGAGGAAATTGTGGTGGTGCATGTGAGAACAGATGTGCCCATATGAATAACAGTGGAAGCTCATGGGATAGTTTATTTCAGGCTTGACTCTTCCTGATGTAATGTGCCAGTTATGTAACTTGGTGCCATGCTGTTAGCTTACTAATTTGGCTCAGGCAATTTTCCTTGGTTGACTCACCTGGAAAACTGATTCCATGCCTGTTTTTGTTTTTGTTTTGTTGTTGTTGATTGTTTTCATTTTGCTAAATTACTTAGGCTTGGTTTATGAAATAAATGGAGCCATCATGTCCCCATGGTGTAATTCTTGCCATGTTGCTGAAGCATTCACTCCACCTGTGAGCCATTGCATTTTCAGTGCTAGAAAGTCTTGTCTGTGGGAAAACTCTTGTGGTTAGTTTCAGAAGATTGAATGGAAGAATTGTTGCCAGTGGTTAGCTTGGTTACGAGGCAGAGTGCTTAATGCAAGACTGAGCAAATCATGGTGATGTGGAAATTAATTACATCTTCATGGGACAGAGAAAGTACAAGTGTCCCAAAGATCACCACGGGTTTAAAACTCAGCTCAGCTTCCTGTCAGAGGGAACTGATGGCCTTTACCATAGTACTCTCCATGATCTTTCTCAATGCTTCTTTTGCCACAGTTCTTATTAAATTAGTGCTGGCATTGTACAGAGCACTCTGTACTTCATTTCACACAAGGTCTGAAACCTTTTGCACTGAAGCAGAGCTGTGTTGAATGCTTAGCCAGAATGGTGCCTTCAGAAGAGGAGATAACCAAAAATGTTCTGAATAAGACCCTAAATAAGCACTTGCTGGGTTAAACCACAGGAAACTGACTTTTGACCTCTATCGTGCATGACCATTTGCACTATCTCCTTATCAGCGTACCTGGCCTGGCTCCAAGAGATTGGATGGTGTTTGGATACAAGAGGTACAATTTAGAGCTCTGGGCTGCTTGAAAGGGACCAGGTGGTGATCTGTGACTCTGGTGATCAGGGAGATAAAGCCCCGTGGTGGGCACGTCCCCTGTCCTGCCACTGATGCTGGCCAGGTTGGGCACCTGGGCACACCTCATAGATGGGGACGGAGCACTCCCAATGGGGTCTGTCTCAAATCCAGATTCAAGTCCCACAGCCTGAATCTGTCTGTAGTACATGGAGGAATAAATGAATGTGCTGCTGTCAAAAAATGTTTCACAGGGAATGTAAATAGTAGGCTGTTGGATAAAACAGGCTCGGACTGCTGATCCACAGGATGATATCCCTGGCACCCCCGAGGGGAGGCTATGGGACAAGAAACAACCACAAGGATAGCTGAAAGCTGGGAAACACAACTCTGCCCTGGGATAGGGCTTATTCACTTATGCACATCAAAGTTTAATTATAGTTGCTTTGCTTTTGGACTTGAGCTAGCTCAAACAAAACCATCCCAAGTACCAGTGCTGTGCTCTCAGGACTCCTGCCCAGTATTAGCTGCTGCTGGTGCAGCACGGGTGTTCCCCAGAACCATGTTTGCAGCCTACCACTTACCAGTATTACCTGCTTCTTAGAGAGTGGCTGCAATGCTGGGAATACTCAGCACATCGAGAGGTACTTGGAGCTGTGTTAATGTAATTACTCTCTTTCTTATTGCCTTCAAAATCCACTTAGTGATAGGGAGGAGGTGCCTTGTCCCTGTAATGGGTGGTGGCAGCTGGCCAACAGAACTTCTGCCTGGCAGGAGTGGAGATGCAAAACTGGCTCAGGAGATTTAATTTCAAGGCACTGGGCAAAAGGGAGATAAATAGGTATTGGTGTCTCTAAAGTTGTCATCTACCCTTGATGGACAGGCAACTGGAAACGTTGGGCCAGGAGCATTGTGAGTTAGGAAAGCTTGTGGAATTGGGAAGAGACAGGACAACTGCTCTCCTCACCCTTATTTGTGTCTGGCTGAGCTGTGGGATGAGATTGACATCTCACAGGAGCTCCATCACTTTCACAGCCCGATGTGTCAGACCAGGACACCCGTCACAGCATGGTTTGAGTGCTGGGCATGATGGCTGTGGAGCACAGCAGCTGCCCCAAGCGCACAGCTGGCTGAAGCACCCCAGCCCATGAGTCTGAGCCCAAGAGGGGTAATGGTTTGTGCCCCATTGTTTTACAGTCTTTCCTCTGACCTCATCATTATCTCTTTTATGGCATTCTGTGAGCTATTGAAAGCATTAGGGGAGGAAATTAAGGGCTGTATACTGTCCGGCTCTGTGGTTATATGTCCCCTGATGAGCTATTCTCTCCTGTACATGCCCACAAGTGGCTTCAGTTCACGTTGCATAGGGTAGTGAAAAAAGATGAGAAAAAGAAAAGTTAAAATACTATCTAATATTTCCTTCTCTCTTTCCCCTTATTTCTATCTCCCTGTAAACCTCTACATTCCCCTTCCACAACAGACTTGGATTTCTTGTCTTTTGTTTTCTGTCCCACTCTGGTCCACACAACTGCTGCTCTTCTCTTCTCTCACCTGCATCTGGTGAGCATCCCCAGCTGCTGCCACCACTGCTCTCCACTGTGCTTGGGGTTCCCACCAATGCTCTCCAATCTGCAGAGCCTCTGGAAGAGCTGAACTGGGGCCTGAACATGATACAGATTTCAGACTGGATCTTTTCTAAATCCTAAGAATTCTTTGGTTGAGGTCCTCTTGGGCAAGGAGTGCTCCCATGTGAAGCTGTCCCAGCAGAAACACTGCATCCAAGTAAGATTTTTTGCTCCGTCCTCTTTCTTGTTCATAAGCCAGAGGCCACCAGGAAAGCACTGTGAGTTTGGGGGAAAAGAAGAGGAAGGAATTAATTCTGAGACTACATAGCAAGTGGCATTTATTTGATGGCATCTCTTCCATAATCTCCCATTACAGGGCTCTTCGCCTCCAGGCTTGTTTGAAAAGAGGGGATTTACTTCACTTTTTGCCGAAGTGGGGGACATGGGATGTATCCTGGGAGAAAACAGTGACCTAGAAAAGGGAAACAGCGGGGTGGGAGTGAGCTTGTGGCTCACTGCAGAGGTGCACACCTGGGGTAGGTCACCTGCTGCTTCCAGCCACCTGTGGGGACATCTGGAGAGAACAACCTGCCTCACGCACAAGAGGTTCTCATGCACTGCTACGTGCCTGCAGCAGAAGTGAGGAAGGACCAGCAGGCAGGCAGCAAATTTCCACCCTGCCTTACTGTGGGTGTCTTCTCTCCCTGAGTTGTAACCCTGCCCTGCAGACTCGCTGTGCCTTTTGTACAGGAGTGTGGCACAAATGCTCCTCAAACCTGGGCTCATCCCCTCCAACAGGGAGGGCAGCTGCAGCACCACCCTGCAGATGGGTACTGTAGGTGTTCTCCCCAGCTGAGAAGTGTTTGGGAAACACTTGTAATGCTTTTTCTCAGGTGTTACAGAGAGGATTTGTTTTGTAAATAGCAAAGCTCTTAATTACCTTGACTTTAATAAGACCGAGCTGAAAAGGTGTTAACAAGTTTCTGTTGGGTTGTGCTGGCTGCGAGCCACTGCACAGGGCTGTGCAATGAGAAGGTGGGTGAAGTTACTAAGAAAATACTTCTGCTCAATAGAGAGAAAATATTACTGGGCCCTGGTTTAGCCAAAGATCTGGAGTAATGTCAATTTGGTAGTTTGAACTGAATTAGGAGGCAGTTCTCCAGCAGATTCAGTTTTGTTCTGATGATATGGAGTGTCCAGTGCAGGGCATGGAGAGCCATTTCCTCCTTCTGCTCCCTGCAAGGCACTGGTGGAGTGAAGCTCCTGTGTTCCAGGTGGGAGTATGAGTGCATAGTAGCTCTGAAAACCAAGGGGTCTGGGGGTTTAACTTTAAGCACCTCACCTACGAAAGTGTTGCTTAGGGTTAGAATTGGTTTGAAGTCACAAAAATCTCTGTATGCTCCAGCAAGCTGGCAACCAAATTCCTCATCTTTCCTTGAAAGCCCATTCGTTAATAAATCTCACTGAAGGCATCGCCTGGATGCTTTTACATCCTCCTCTACAGAACAGGCATTAGCGGAGGTTGATTAAGGGCCTTTAACTTTGTCATGCTAAGGCTTGGTTTTGCAAGTTGAAAAGGACCTGTGAGTTGTTTTCTAAGGCTGTAGGGAATTGCTGGCGATCCCTGGTTTCGTTGCAACAGATGCAGCATGACGGGGAATCTACGCTGCATATGAAAAGGTCCCTTACCCTGCTGAAGAGAGGAGAATCTAACACTTGTCAGCTTGAGTGATGGAGACTGGCATTGAGAGCCATAATATTCATGTCAGAGAATTGCCAAGCCCATGCGGAAACGTTCAAGATGGATGGCCTGGGGATGCACTCCTGACACTTTAATACGAGGGGAGGATACAGAGCAAACATCTCGTACAGAATTATAATCCATGAAAGGGCATCGGCAGCATAATTTAAGGCTAATCCACCCAGCAAAGAGTTTAACAGCTGAAGTGAAGCGGGTTTGAATAGAGGAGGACTGTAGTGGGGCAATGGGGCTTCTGAGCATCCCACAGCAGGGAGTGAGCACTCAGCCAAAATGCAGCCACCCTGGAAATGCTTCCCAAAGAGCCATGTGAGCAATCTGTCGGCACGCAGCCTTCCTGGCTCCATTTCCCTCTCTTGTCGTTACTATCAAGTTGTGAACTAAATAGGCTTGATGCGCATCTTGCTGGCAGTCACCTTGTTGGTGATGTGGGCAGGCAGGGCTCTGAGCAGCAGCTCTCTGGGGTACTGGGACTTTGGTTTGAGTTCATACAGCATCTGCTGTAAATTGTTTTATTTTTTCATTGGAATTGGGATTGTTATGTTTCTTATGGTAAAGCCATCAGGATCCTCCTCAAGCATTTCTAAAACCAGGTCCCCCTTCTTCACAAACATGAAGTGATTTTGGGTGGTTGGGATCAGTGTCCTAAATTTTATTTGATTTCAGCTAATCAGGAGTAAATACGTTCAGGTTTAAAGACACCACCAGTCCCTTTGCAGTGTTATGGATAGAGACTGAGTCTTTGCAAGTCGCAGCTGACAAGACTTCACTTTACTGTGTGTCATCAGTTATCTTGAAAACTGGTATGTGAGATTTTGCTGTTTTGACAGGAACATGTCTGAAATGGTGAGGTCAGCCTGGCCGGCAGCCTGCAGCTTCTTAGCCTTCGTGCTCACAGTGTGTGGTTACAGAAAACAAGTGCTTGGGGAGCTCCCTGACAGTACCTGATGGATCGGGACCTGGAATCTCTATTGTTCTGTAGGGAATGTAGTGAGAAATGATGGCTGTTGTATCCTGGAGAGGAGGGCTCTGCTCCCCAGTATGTGTGTCAAGGTGTGGCCCTCGGGCACCCTGTTGTCTTCTGTCCTTGGTCAGACTCAGTGTTCACTCTGCAAGGTGTTAAGAAGTGGAAATTGATCTCACGGACTGATACTTAACTTTCTCCCAGGCTCTCCTCACTTTGCATGTGGTCTTTGGCTTTTGCATAAGATCTGATCACGCTGCCTCAGATAGTCTGAATTTCAGAAATGTAAATGGAATTAAAAAAAAAAAAGCAAATAGATTTGAGGGAGAAAAAAAAGCAATCTCCAGCATTCAGATGCAGTGCAGCAGGTCCAGGTGCCAGCTCGACAAACTGCAGGTTGGGGAGAACAGGGGGTGGCTTGTGGGCACGTGACCTGGGTGAGATGTTAACTGTGATCCTCCTCTGCAGTAGGACCATCTCTGTATCTGCCTTGCAATTGTGCTGTTGGAATAACATCTCCTTACTTCTTGTTTGCTTGTTTGTATTGTTTCCAGTTCAGCTTAAATTCTGGTGGCTTGCAAACAGATGCTGTTGTGGCAACACTTGAAAAAGTGCTGGTGGATTTTTTTTGGCTCTGGTGGTGTGGCTTGTTTGCTAGCTATGTGAGCTTTGGAAAGAGCAAAGAAACCCCCAGAATTGATTGTTGGTTGCTGTAGCCCTTCCCCCTTTCAGGAAACTGTCTGTTGCAAACATAAACTCATGTCAGCCCCACTCCCAGTTTGTGTTTTGCACCTTGAGCAGAGGCTGTGTTTGCTCCGGGAGCATCATGGCACACAAAGCATCAAAGTGTGAGTGCAAGGTGTGCTCTGCTGCTCCCCCCAGTGCTGAGACCCCCGGGGCTGCCCAAGGGAGGATCCCACCAGGTCTCCCACTGAGCAGCAGGGGAGCAACAGGGGAGCTGAGCCGCAGGCGCATTCACAGCTGGCCTCAGGTTTTCTCCCCCCTGCCCTGAGTTCAAAGTGCTCCTCTCGTGCCTGGGAGAATATTGCAGCAGTGCTGGTGCTTTCCACATCAAAGCAGGGCTGCCTCTCGCTGTCTGGGGACGTGAGGCTACAGACAAATTAAAGGGGCATCGGAGCTTCAAAATGGGCTCCGGCCAGTGCTGCAGCACGGCTGTTACTGCAAACCCTGTAAGGAGTTATGGCTGTGGCCAGGTTTCATTGAGGTCTGGGAAAGAAAAGGCCTCTTGGTGGATTCTTGGATTTGCGATGAGGAATCTGGGAAGTGTTGAGCTTTGGAAATGGGTGATTTTACACCTGAAGTTCTGCTGGGAAGTCTGAAAGGAGAAAGCCACTTGTTTTCATTATGGTGTTTATTGCAAAATACAGGCTGACATCTAACTCTTTAGGGATGCCTTCAAAATGTATGGAGAAAACAGATTGTGCTAAGCAACAATTCAGCTTCTTAATAAGCAGCATTAGGCATAAAGAGTTCTGAATTCTTATTTGCTATGTTGTTTTTTAAAAAAGTAAAGGAATTGTAAACGAATTAATTTCACCTGGTACAAACACATGAAGCTGTTATCCATTCAGGTAGAGGGTCTGGTACCGAACCACAGCATTTTAAAAGTAAAAAGCAACCCTGTAAACACAGTCCTTAAACCTACTGATACCCTCAAAAAGCTGCAGCTGTGCTAATACAAACAGCAGCACTCAGAAAACCCTCTCACATCACAAAGTGCATAAGTTTCCCCATCAGGAGTGCTTCCAAGCAACGCCTGTGCAGAAATAGGGGTGCTGGGGTTGTGGTGCCTGCACAGAAATGGAGAAGCCCAACAGGACCAACCCTGGCCATGGTGCCCGTCCCACTCACACTAACACTACTTGACCTTGGCTGGCGGCAGTGCAACGCGTGGAACCCACCAAAAAAGTGAAATTCTTCCCTCTGTCTGATATAAAGTGACTTCCCCGGGCAAGGCTCCTTCCCTCAGTTATGATGAGGGCCGTCGCAGGTGGAGAAACCCACAGGTCCCGCCTGGCAGACGGTTGGTTGCCGGCCTCCCCCTATCTCCTGTGGCCTCTGTTCCGCCGCTTGGTGTGGTTGGCAACAGCGGCATCACGGCGGGAGCAGAAGTGCTTGGCCACCAGCTGCCGGCACTGCTCGCAGCGCACCGTGCAGCACCAGTGGAACTTGCAGTTGCAGCTGCTGACCACCTCTGTCCTCCTCTCCTCCACTTTGAGGCCGCACTCTGTGCAGAGCCGCCGGCAGCTCCTCCGCTCCCACTGCGAGAGGTTCCTGCCGGTCTGTAGGCACTCGCGGCCCTCGGTGCCGTGGTGGCCCAGGCTGGCGTTCTTCGTGCAGTAATCAGGGGAGTCCTCCAGGAAAACGAGCTCCGTGGAGTGGACGTGGTGGAAGGTCTCGGCAGTGGCCCCGCGGCTGTCAGCGCTGTTGCCGGCTCTCATCCGCCTCTTGTCCATCTCCAGCTTATGGGCTTGGTCGTATTTCATCTTCAGGTAGTTGCCGATCTCCCGAAAGTCGGCGAGCTGGAGCCAGCATGTCTGGATGCTGCAACTGCCTGACACGCCGTGGCACTTGCAGGCTCGCTTCATCGTGGCTTTCACAGCCTGCGAGGAAAAGGGGCAGAAGCTGGAAGCAGCAGGTCATCGCCTTTCAAATCTCAATATATGGCACTTCTACTGCGGCGAGGAATGGGTCAAACGTGACTTGTGCCACAGGATTTCAGGTCCTTCCAAGACACAAACTGATGCTTTTATCTCAGCTCTAGACAAACATCTGTCCTCATCACTAATTAAAAGATGGAGATAACGAGCAGGCACAAACTGTTGCCCCCAGCCCTTCTCTGGCCAGGGTAGAGGCAGGGTCATACCCTCCTGGCACGTCCCAGTCTGCGACTCATCTTGCTCATTGGCACATCAACCCATCACCTCGCACAGATCTCCTTCAGAATGTGTGAAATGCACTGGAGTAACAACAGAGAGCCTGTGTGCATCTCCTCCAGGCCGAGCACTTCACGGCTATTATCTACTCATCTCCCTCAGGTATTTATAAGGTCCCAATCACTGGTATCTATGTGAGATTACGCCTCGACACACCCTATGAGATAGGTATGCTAAGTGCTGCTGTCCTTGTTTTTACAGACAAGGTCTGGCCTGAGCCACTGTGCCTCTGTGGGCTGGGTACCGAGCTCATCCTCACAGCCAGCTTCCCTGCTGAGCAGCTTGCAAAAACCCACTGCAGGAATGTGGGCTGGTACTTGTGTTTTGGATGTGAGCAAGAAACTGGTGCATTTCTGAATAAATGACATTAGTAGTTAACTGTGCTGCACGCAGCTGCTGGAGGCGGAAATGGATCTTACTGCAGCTCCTGTTCAGGCTTAGGGTCAGATTCTGGCCATGTTTTTTTTTTCCCCAACAAATATTACCAGGCCTAGATTGTCACAGGCTACTGGAGAAGGGGACCAGAACAGTTTACTAGGCTGTCTGACGTTGTTTCTGACGTACATTATTATTATTATATTTGTATTACTACAATTACTATTATATTTTTGAATATTTGACTTACGAGTCTTCCAACTTCGTTGTTGTGCAGGTTGATCAGGGCACGGGTATCATGTCCCGTTTCCAAAGCATCCACAAAGAGCTTGGAAATCCTCTCCCCAAACTCCACGTTGTCGCTGCAGCCTCCCCAGACCCAGCCTCGGCCACCTGCAAGGCAAACAAGACGGTAAGAACAGAAGTGCCCCACTGGGCTGAGTTCTGCCACAGGACTTGCAGTGCAGTGGGGCTGGGGTGATGGCAGCCCATCTCACTGCTGGTCGGTCACAGCAGGATGCATGTCAGCATCTTACCTACACGCCCGTTCCTGGAGTCATCACAGCCACAGCTCTCAAAGTCCCCCATGCTGCAGTTCCTGGTCAAGGTGTACATAACACCAGCAGAGCTGATGGCATGCACAAAGGATGTCTCTCTGGTAGCTGAGGGAGAAGGGAGAAAAGCTGTCACACAAACATATACACCAGTCCTTGTTTATTGGGAAGGAAGCTCTCTTGTGAAGCCATCACCATTCTGAAGGAGCAAGAAGAGAATAACAAAAGAGTCTGTGCAAAAGGTAAGATGCTACAGAAATTAAATGCTCCTGCCTGGAGTAGCTTCAGGCTTCAGCATCAAGAGCCTCAGCAGCTTGGCACAATGTTCTGCAAGCATCCCTGTATGGGACAGAGGTTCTTAGCAACAGTGGGATAGTACAGTCAGCAGTCAGATCTGTACTAACAGCAGTCTGGATCCATGCTCCTGTTTTAGTTTCTTTTTAGGCTTTCCTAACAGAGCCAGCGTGCCCCTGGCAGCCTGATTGAGTAGTTGACAGCCTGGTTTGTGGTAGGGGGTTGGAGCCCCATGATCTTTAAGGTCCCTACCAACCTCAGCCATTCCACAATTCTATTAAATAGAATTTCACTCTGGTGAAACAATGGCTGGCTGAAGTAGATAGCAGTCAAATATACCCACAACTTTCCCTTGAAGGCAGTTTCCTAGAGCACGTCCTCGGTTTCTCCCTTCCCCACTCTTTCCCATTGCCAGCTCAGTGCCCAGAGCAGCGCTTGCTGTGATGCTGCACAGACCAGTGCCGCAGGCAGGGCTGAGCTCTGGCTTAGAGAGGATGCATACCCAGAACGAACCTGGGACTACAGGAGAAACACTAGCTATGTTTCTTAGGAAGATGAATGCAGACAGAAAAAAGCAAGCATAAGTTTTAGGGGTCAGAAAACCGTCCTCATCACCAGGTTGTTCATTTCAAGGCACTCACCACTGCGCAGGCGGTTGTGGGTGGAGAGCTGCAGGGCGCTCTCGGGGCAGTTCCAACGCTCCCATCCAAACTGAAACTTGCACTCCTCCATCCCACTCTGTGCGCCCGCCGCCACGCTGCTGGAGTACGTCAGGTATGCCTGCATGGAGAGCAGCGTCAGGGCCTTGTCTCTTAGCATTTATTTGTGACAACAGACATACACGGGCTGCAGGTCCTTTGCCTCAACAGGACTCGGAGCTGGTATGCTCTGGGAAATCTGGTTCCTTAGAAAAGCAGTATTTCCCATTTGCAAAACAAAATCGCTCTGCTTAAATTATTGATGGTGCCTGTGTTAATTACCTTAGGTCCTGTCATCAGAAAGTTATTCACCGACCTGAAACAAAGAAAGGAAAATGAGCCGCGCCATTTAACACAGGCTCAAGAGCATCCCCCCACACAGCCTGAAACCTACCACGCTGCTGCATTGAGAACAGCCCCAGAGATGCCCACGATGGAGAGGAGGAGGAAGGTGCTGCCCCTCATGGCTGTCAGTGTGGGACCCGGCTCCCTCCGCTGATCCCGCAGGTCCCTGGCAAGGCTGCCTCGCCGCGTCCCAATGTATCTCCAGATATTCGGGTCCAGGAAAGCTGCAGGAACCTGCAACCCTGATATTTATAAGGTGAAGTTCTGAATAGTCAAAACCCCCCATTCATTTGCTACCCAATGACTTAATGTGGTAAAAAAGCTCCCTCACCAATGGGTGACAAGGAAACGCCTAATGTTGCACTTCAAAAGGCAGAGCGGTGTCACTGGGAGCTGTGATGATGTGAGGAAAGCAAACTTCCCTAACAATGGGCCACTTTTAACTCCACTCCACACCAGCTCCATCCCTTTCTCCCTCCCCAAGTGCACTTGCCTGCTCCCTTTCACACCCCACTCGCAAGCAGAGGCCGGGCCCCGAGCTCTGCGATAACAAACCCAAGAATTTCTACAGCGCCTTGCCAGCCTGCTCCCTGCCATGAGAGCTCTGTATCCTACACAGATCTACCAGCGACACACCTCCCAGGTCTTCTTGACACGACGAGGTTCATTTAATGGTGGTTTTTTCCCCCTCCTCGCCTCCTTATGATGAAAATTTCCGTATTTCCATCCTGATAATAGTGTGCACGTCGCGGCAGCGTTTGGAAATCTCTCCAATTCACGCGGCTGCAGCTTGGGAACGCTGTGTGAATCACTTATGTGGTTTGCTCCATGCTTCAAGGCTGTAATTAGGGGAACAGTTTTCCGGGGGTTGCGATTTCCCTGCAGTGAGGTCTGCCCTGGCTTCTGGCTGCTCCGTGCACGTGAGCGCTGCCTCGGCCCCTCCGCTTCAACCCCTTGTGCTTGGAAGGGAAAATCCTTATCAGAGGAAAACCAAAAGGCCTCTTCATAGTCACGGTCATTAAGGGCTGCGGGAGCTGTAATGGAGCAGCAGCAAGACTTTGTTCATGGAAACTTCTCGGGTGGTTTTCCTGTGGCTGAGCAGCCCCAGGCAGGCTGGCTCACCCTGCGCAGGGCTGTCCTTGTCCCGCTGCTCTCATTTCCCCATCAGGGTGCTGACATTTGGGCTCCTGCTGTTGCTGCAAGGTGATGTGCTGAGGGGCTGCAAAGTAGAGGTTTGGGCTGTATCAGGGGCAGGAGTAGACTGTGCCTCAAATGTGCCCACTGATCTGCATGGTGTGTGTGCGAGCACGGTGAGAGCCCAAATGGAGCTCCCGATCATGGGGAGTCCAGGAACACCCCCACCTCACTCCCCTTGCTGGGCAATAAGTGAGAGGAACATCCCCATCCAGCCCCTGCTGGAGGGAAACGGGAGTCAGCACCGCAAAGCCACCAACAACCGTTGGCAGTCAGAGGATTAAAAATGCAGATTGGTTCAAAATGCAAAATGCCTTCCAAGTGAGCACCATGCTGGTGAGCTGCTGCCAGCACGGCAAAACCCTCTGTGAGTCAGCACTGTAATCATTACCATCCCGAGCAGATCCTACTTGTTAGAGCTGTCAAAGGACAATTACTGGGAATGAAGTGTTTCCCATGTATCAGCAAGGTTCATTGATTGAAGCCTGTGCATATGACTTGGAAATCTGCTGTGCATTTTCTAGATGCACACATGTCATTTCAGGCTTTGCGTCTGTCTGTCCCTGGGGGCATATTGGCGGTTTTTTGGTTGGTTGGTTTTTTTGGGGTATTTTGTCTGGGAGAGCCTGCACAGCTGAACAATTTTGGCGTGTCTGTTATGTCAGCTCACACATGATCCTCCTATCTAATGCCAGAAAAATAACAGCTTCTCTGGGCGTGAAGCGTGGCTGCAAGCACTCATTGCAGTTGGCAGCATTGCACAGTTATTTGCCTGGGCTGTTAAAATACATCTTTCCCTATTAAAGCCACGGGATCTTAAAAGTCACTTGTAATGTTGTCACTTTTGCTAGCTGTCAGCAAATGGAGAGCTATGCACAGATGAGCCTCCCTGCTCTGGGGATTTGTCGGCCTGTTCAGACCCATGGGCTGGGATGCTGGTTTTGCTGGAGGACTTTCCCCACCACCCAGACATTATGGTTAAGCAGACTTTGCTCCTACTGTGTTGATAAATTTTGCACTTATAAAGTGCTTTGCTCAGTGCTCTTGCAGGAAGAAAGATTAAATGTAGCAGTCTCTGCTTTTTGATTGGGTAAACTGAGGTACAGAGGCTGATGTGCATAAAATCTCAAAGTAAATGGCAGAGCTGCATTGGCTGTAGTTATTCCAAAGCTGATTTCAGTGTTCTGCTCCCCAGGTTGTGGGGTAGTGCTGGCTCATCCATCACCATGGGAAAAGCCTGTGCTCACCGAGCCGTACAGCTCAGTTGCAGAATGCTGGAGGAGTTTTCCTTTGGCATTCCCATTCCTTAGAAACTCGTAGGGAAAGAAAAATCTGAAAGCAAAATTTCTCCTTTGTTTACCTGGTAGTGCAGAAAACGAATGGCCAGCAGTCCTCGAAGCCCCAAGCTGTGGGGTTGGTGGGACAAGCAGAGGCTCAGTGCTGCTGCAAACAGCTGAGCAGGGAATGCTGGTTGGGAATCGGTGCCCTGGATGTCGGCCAGAGCCCCTTGGCTTTACTGACCAACTAGTGATGCTTTGTTTCTTATTTTCTTGCTACGTGACCCAACAGGCAGTGCTTTTTGTGAGATGATGGGAGTCCTGAAATATTTTGCCCCATGAGACTCTAACTGTGTTTTTGCAACCCCGTGTACTCATGAAACCCTACTCACATCAGAATACGGCATTTAAAGGAAGGCAGACACGAGGCAAATCAGATCATACAAATGCTGCATGTAGAAGCCCATGCAAAGAGAGATGGATGGGCCGCGTTGGGGTCACGAGTGCAGGGAGCAGCAAGGGGAGCAAGCACTGCTGGCATGGAGAACAACAGATAAAGCACAGACAGCTCACTAAATTGCCCTGGGCAGGTGATACATTCAGACCCCTCGCGTCAAATCCTGCATTGCTGGCTCCATTACAATAAAATCCACCTGGGTAATTAGAGAGACACCCCCTTGTCAGCAGCGCCGGAAGCTGCTGCATTTTATTGTGCTCTCCCCAGGAAGCCACCCAAGCCCCCAAGGTGATGCCATACCCTTGGATTGCACAGTCTGCCACGGGAGTGTTTTGTTTTGCTCCAGAATGATCCATCATGAGCACTAAATAAGTGCCCTGAATGCTCAGCTCTTGTTTTTCAGTCTTCCCGACACCAGGTTTCCCATAGTGGGCAAAATAGGTTCATGTCTGCTTTGTCTGCTGCAGTTCTCAGCTGCAGGAGCAGCCTGCAGGACCCAAGCCCTCGTCCTGCCGGTGCTGGGGGGAATTTTGCCTGAATAACGAACATGTTTTGGTTAAGGAATGTTAATTGAAGATTGGGTGAAACTGAAATTAGATTCTGTGCCACACCTACCCTGCAGGCTCAGTCCTCTTGATCCCTATGTTGGTACATAATTAGAAGTGGGCTCATGTTCACTGAACGAAGGCTTAAAAGCCCAGCAGTGCAGTTGGAGGGTACACTTTGTTGTGACCAAATGAGAAGCTCCTGTCTCCTGCCTCCATGCAGCAGCTCGTCTCTCTCAGTTGTAACAATGCAACCAGTTTTTTGTTTTTAATCCTGATTCCCAGCATAGCACTGTGTGGTGGGGCAAGCAGTGAACTTCATCAGGGAAGCCCAGAATGAGCAACTCCAATGTAAGAGGCTCTGCTATTGAAGGAGATGCCTCCTGGAATATACTACAGGACCATCAGATCTTTAAAGAACCACAGGAGGTGTGAGGTTGCACAGTTTGGGCTTCGAAATGGAGACTTCAGCTCAGGAGCAAGCTGGGATGTTGCTTCTGGCAAGAGCAAGGCTATTTCACTTGCAAGCAGATAAAGGGCATTTCTTCCCTGTCCTTCTCACCAGTTTTGCATCACATGTTTTAAATCTGTCCTTCCCCGCTACCTTCTCTCCCCATTGATTTCTCCACTCTGTTTCCATGACCTCACCCATTTCTAGACCCCCAAGGCAGATGTTCCCCACTCAGCATGGGGGCTATAGGCAGACTGCAGTCTGGTAAGAGCCCTGCTGTGCCACCCCGTGTGTGTGCACAGAAATCCCATTCTCGTGGCCTCAGATCTCCCTATAGCAGACCAAAGCTGCTCCTCACTCAGCATCTCCCCCTGGGAAGGGCTGTTGAGGTCTGTCTGCCCATCCTCCCAAGAGCTGGATGGGTAAATCCCCATGGCTACTCTGCGCTTCTTTCTCTGCAGCATCCTAAGAGGAGATAAAGATACTTTTGGGCAACCAGCTTAGTCCTTCTGCTTGAGGTGCTATGAAGAGCAGAGCAGGATAAGACACCCGTTTCCAGCCTTTAGTTTGCCATGCCTCAGCGCTGTGACTTGATGGGCCTCACCTCATCTGCTCCTCCAGGTGTGTCCTTCAAAGCCCACGGGGCTGTTTACGCATCAGCACGATAAAGCAGTGCCAGAAGTTTTGTTTTCCTCTCCCTCGTTAGAGGAAGTGTCATGCAAAGCAGTGTTAGTGCAGCACATAGGTTACTCCACGGGTATGTGGGTATCTCCCATTCCGCAAATGCAGCACCTCAGCAGATAAACTCCTGTCCAGGAAGAGATCAGGCCCCTGATATGAAGGAAAATTATCGCCTCCTTCTTCATCATTCCCATTCAAACTGGAGCTAAATTAACTGATGAATAGCGCCGCTTGTGTGGTGCTCCACGGCTCTGCACACCACCAGTCTCTACATGTCCCTTAGTGGCTGTGGCTCTGCCTCCCCTCCTGCCCTGACCCACTTTGTGTCCTGGGGAAACCCTGAGCCCACATACCCATGCTGTGGAGCTGGAGGTGCGCGGCTGTGCAGGGCAGCCGGTGGTGGCTCTGGCAGCAAATGGGGGCAGATTTCAGTATCATGGAAGTGATGATTTGAGCCGTGAATATTTTCACGGGCAGAGGAGCACACAAAACTGCAATGTCTTTCTGGGGAAATTGGGGTGGAAAGAAACACTAAGAGTTCTGAGTCTTGCTGGGAAGAGCCCAGCGAGAAGAGAGCTTTGTTTCTGGTCCTGCATTCCCAGAAGCACTGACAGCATGTTCATTAGAGGCTTCAATCAGCCTGCAGGTGAAGCTAGTGCCGTGCGTTTATTACTAGATGAGGTGGGAAGAGATGTTCCCAGTGTCACCTGAGGCAACGACTCGGGGCAGGCTCTCTGGCCTCACTAAAGCAGCCTTAAGCCTTTACAGGTTCGAAGCTGCACAAAGGCTCCTCATCATCCCCTCAGACACCGTTAGGGCCCTCTGCGGGCTGAGGTCTCCCAGGGCCGCCCTCCGAGCGCACGGAGCGCCGGGCCCGGATCCGTCCGGGCGGTGCCGGGGCTCCCCCTGGGGGCGGCCCGCTGTGTGCAGCCGGCAGGGCGGGCGGCAGCGGGCGCTGAACTCGGAGCTCGGCGAGCGGCCTTTCCCACAGGTCGGCCCCGGGGCACGCTCTGCAGCAGAGACCGAAGTCGTAGACGGGTGTTGCCGCTCTGTGTGCTCACCCCGTGTTACAAACAACCGCCCTGCTGTCCGAGCGTGGCTCTGGGGTTCAGATTTTTCGGCTCATTCTGCACACCGAGGGCTATTTTAGGTTAAGCTCTTCTGTTTCCTTCCTGCTTGTGCACCACTGACATAAAATGGCGACTGCGGCTTTCCCTGCACTGGACCATAGCATCTCCCCCTGGACTGATGCTGCCGAAGCTTTCCTGGGCACGTGTGCACACATGGAAGAATGGCAGCTGCTACCAAAGCTGCTCCATGCCTCCATCCCACAACGCCTGTCCTCGCCATGCGCCTCTGCCTGCTGAGGGCTGTGCAGGTGGGAGCTGAGGGCTGGGGTTGCCTGGCTGGTGCTGCGATAGGAGGCTGCACAGGGCGCAGGGAAAGCAGGAGGAGCGGAATGCAGGCTGTGCTGTGGCAGAGCTGCGGCAGCAGTCGGAGCTGTGGTGGATCCTTCTCCCTGCACTGGACTCCCCAGAGCAATGCTGCTGCCCCAGGGCACCCAGGGGGGTTCATGTGTACCTGTTTTCTTATTGCTAAACCAAATACATGATATGGGGCCCATCTTGTGTTTCTTTAACTCTTGGAGGTGACCTCTCCAGTGCTAGCAAGGCAGGAGGGCTGGCCACACAACCTTTGCTGGCTCCCAGTCAGGGACACAGCAACAGAGAAACCCAATTCTTTCCACTGAGGAGGAGAATTGTTTCCAGCACCATGAGAAAACAAAGCAGACCAAGAGGGATTATTTTCCCCAAACAAAATGCTGTTTGAAAACACCCACTTGGAGTCACACATCCCTCATTCCCGCCCTGCTTGCTGCAACTTTGCCAAATGCAAATATTTTCACAGCATCAGCCTCTGAATTGGTGCAGTTGGCTTCAGATGCCTGAGATGGCTGGTTTGCTCTGAAATCCTCTTTCATTCTGTTTGGTGCCTGCTGCTGGACCCCATCCACACACACTTCTCCATCAACTGAATGAATTGTGGAGGGCCTTGCAGAAAACATGCAGCATCAGAACATTTGCAGTTTATCACAGGAGCTTTCAAGAGTTGTTGTCAGCACGATATGCAAGATGTGCACAAACCATCCCCAGCAACTGCTCCTTCCTGAATGGTCTGTCCTGAAATGACAGAGGTGTGTGGAGATGCCTGGCCTGGCGCAGAGCTGCAGTGGGAGGCAAAGCTCAGCCCGCTGCCAGCTTGAGAGGCATGGCGTTGGATCAGGATAACACAGCTGCACAAGAACTCCTGCTCCTCCGTACTCAGTGCTGGGTGCAGGACGTGCAGCACACTGTGGGACTGTGGCTGCCTGTGCCTGGCTGAGGGAAGGCAGCAGCTCTGCTCCCTCCCTGCTGCAGAGGAGGTCCAGGTTGGCACTGCCAGGTCAGTGCTTTTTAGGGGCCATTGTTTTCATCCCATGGTTTTGGGAAGACAATGAGTGAGCTGGACAGGGGCAGGAGAGCTGCCCGTGCTGCTTCTGACTTGGGTTTTGGCCACACTGGGCACCTCCTCAGCTGTGCTTTCAGCTCCCTTCCATCTTTCTTCCCATGCAGCTGCAGTTCAGACCCTGCTGACATTGTGACACTGAGCTCACTCCCTTACACATTCCGTGCTTTCCTCTCCCCTCTTCCTCAAGTAGCAGGAGAGGTCTCTGTCAGGTCAGGAGCCCATAGATTTAGCAGAAGCACAATGGAATATTTCCCCAAAGCTCCTGCTCCTCGAGCCTGGTGCAAGCATTATGCTGTCAGACACCTCAGCCACCACATTAAAAATAATTTTTGGGGAAAAAAAGTGTATTTTGGAACTGGAGTCACCAGGATTCCCCTATGGTTTGTAGGTGAGCTTAAACTGGAACTCAACAAGTTCAGGGTTTGTCCTCCCTGCCTTTCCCTGTTATCAAACACCTGCCTAACGAGCCTTGTTTGATCAAGTATGTTCTGTATAATAACAAGAGGAATGCAGATCTCCTCTGCTCAGCCAGGGCTCACTGTGGCTGTGCAAATCAACTAGCAGTGACTCACAAGGGGACAAGGCTGGCTCTATGGCAATGCCAAGAATGCTGGTGTTTGTCTGTATATGATTCTTTTTTTTTCTGTGATGGGATTAGCACCGAAGGTGTTTTTTCCTTTGGAAGATCCCTAAGGTACTGTCTCATTATGTAAAGCATCCGAACAGCAAAGGCCTGTTGCTCTTCAGCTAATTAGCCTCAACCCCACCTGGAGGTGGGCAAGATTTGTGGAAGAGGTGGCTCAGGTCAGCCCTGCCTGCAGAAAGCTGGAGAAAGTCTGGGTACTAAGAGTGGATGCTATCAGTGAGCCTAGCTATAGATGGGGGTTCAGAGCAGTTTAAGATGTTTCCTAGGGGCACCTGAGGTGCTCAGTGTGGTTGGCAGGACACACTTCCCCAGCAGAGGGGCTGGAATGATCAGCATTCACTCTGCCTTGGTCTTGGCCGCAGGTAATCAGCAACTTCCTGGTCTGCGCCCTCAGCCTGCCCTGCAGATAAAGGCTGTAATTCTGTTTGACTGTGATAACAGAGAGCCAGACCTGGCTCTCCTCTTTTTGAATCTTAGTCTCCTGGTGCAGTGACTTCACACTGCAACAGGGGAGGACACTTCTCAACTTGGGGTCCTGTGACTGCGTGCCTTCAACTTCAAGTCTCTCTGAGCTGCTGATGGTGGAAGAAGCAGCCTCCAAATATGCCAGCCTGCAGTGTCTGTGCTGGGTGAGCTGTGGCCTGGATCCTTGCAGAGCCTTTTGTGGTGTGCAGCTGCTGTGAGCTCTGCTGTAACTTGGAAAGCTTTGCAGCCCAGGGCTGGGGAACTGGGCTGATGCTGTTCTTGGCTCCAAAGCCTTCCTAGATGGGTAAGTCACACAAATAAAAGTGCTAAGACTTTGAGTGTAGTGTACTGGGCACTAAGGACAAGTAGCTCAGCTGGGAAGAGGTCTCATGGGAGCAGTGTGAGCCTGGAGCAGCAACAGCTGGGACAAACCTGGTGCCTCTGGTGCTGTGGGCTGCTTTGGCCTTTTGCCTCTGTCCTCAGAGCAGCACTGCTAATCCTTGGCTTCTGGGCAAGCAAAGAGAAGAATATCTCTATTGTTTTCTTGCTTTGGCCAGACCTTGTTTCCCTTCCTGCTGCCTGAGAGCACAGCACAGACTTTGGGATCTGGGGGGTGTGGGTGCTTCCCATCGGCTCCACTGCACGCAGAGTTTTGGGTGATTTATCACATATTGTGCTGAGCAAGTTGGCAGATGCTCTGAGCTGGCAGGGAACAAGGGAGATTGTCATGTGGAGCAGAATGCTGTCTTCTGGCACAAGAAAATGAAGCAAGTTTAGTCTTCAGGCTCACATGCTGAGTGTGGTTGTGGTGCGTGCTGGTTGCCAAAACTGTTGCGCAGAAAAGCAGCGGTTAATCTGTCTGAATGCTCTTAGCAGTGCGGGCTGCCAGCAGGGGCTGTTCTCTCCGTACCAGTTCTAAATGCTGTCTCCACCACCGGGCTGCCATCACAACAGATATTTGGCCAAGGCCAAGCTCCCAGCCCCTGGGTGGAAGCATACCACCCTCCCCCTTGGGTAACACGGAGGTGAATGAAGCTCTGAAGTTACCAGCCCTGCACATAATGTGTTTCCCTTGGTCTCTTGGTCACCATTTACCTTTGTTGCTAGGGAATGTTGCCCATTTTGTGGCTATGCTCTTTAATTTATTTACAGATCTTGTGATTCACTTTCAGTGTCAGCTGTCAAACAACTCCTGTGTAGTGAGAGCCTTCCGTGTCAACCATTCGTTCCCGTTCCCTGGAGCCTGTAGGCCAGCTGCACTTCCCTCAGCCATAAACGCAGTGTCCCTGCGGAGTGGATACACACTTAGTTATCCCCTTTCCTTGTGCAGGTAGGACCAGGCTGCAGCCCTGGTGGCAGCAGTGTATCTACTCAAATTAATCATGTATCCCCCTGATATGACTGCAACTAATTCCAGAGCTAACACAATAGCACATAACTGAGAACAGAGTGAGACCGGAGCAGACTTCTGTTGAGCTCTACCCAGCCCAGAGGGGGTGTTTCTGCAGCATTAGTATTGAAGACTTAAGGATACCTTGTCTGCTCTGAGGGTTTGTTGCATGCCTGTTTGCTGCCAAAGGTGTCTCACATCCCAGAAAATCAATGCAGTAATAATTTTACAATGAATTTCTTTTCTTTATTGCCCAGAGACCTTCCAGCATTCCCATGTTGCTTGGTATCAGGTGGGCAAAGGGCTGTACCAAGGCTGATTGGATCTTGATAGGCTAACAAGGGCAGAACACCAGTGAGAGAGCTGCAGCCATTCCCACCTGAGCTCCTGATAGGAGTCCTTCCTCAACCCAGCCATCAGCTTGTCTTGGAGACCTCCAACCTGCTGTTCTATAGGACTGAAGCAAGCTAACGCGTTCCCATCTTATTCACACCCTTCTCCAAAGGTATGACCTGTTAGAATGTAAGGTTTGCTCCCTGGAGCTCCCCTGAAATGCCCTCTTGCATTTGGTGTGGTCAGATGAAGGCAGATGCCATCAGCACATCCCCTGTGCAGGCGGAGCAGAGCTGCTGCCCACAGTCACAGCTACCTTTGTTGTTGGATTTACACAGCAACTCCTATTTGTAAAGTCTCAAACACAGCTGGATGGAAGAAACTTCTTCATTGTGAGGTTTAGGAAAACATTTTTATGCAGTTGGTGGTTGTTTTTTTTTTTGTTTGTTTTTTTGTTTTTTTTCAAGTGATGGGTGTGGTACAGAACTTTGAATTCCCATTTTAAGAATACAGAGCAACAAATACAAAACAAACTTCTTCCTGGGAACATGAAAGGAGTGTTTGCTAAATGAAATAAATGAAATGGATAATGAGCACTGAGGGGAAGGTGGAAGGGAGGGGAAACAAAACAGAACAAAACCCAGTGCAGAAGCCCAAACCCCTCCGGAGAAGCAGCAGTCACATCATCTCTCTGACGCTCAGGATGCGTTCTCACTTTGCTTTTCTTGTTCGATAGCTGCCAGAAAAATGCAGAGAACAAAACCAATGTCAATCAGCACTGCAAGGGTTGGGGGCAAAACAGGTCTCTGTGCTGAGTGGTGGCAAATCCCCACTGGATTTGACCGCCCCAAAATTCTGACGTATTCCTTTGTCTGCCTTGCTACCGAGGTCCACTTTGTGATGTTGCATCTTCCTCTTGTAGGACAGACAGAACATCAGCAGGGACAACAAACTGGGGCAGAATGGGTTTCCTGTTGGGGGAGCAGTGTGTCCCCGTGGCTGCCAGCACTGACAGACCCCAAGTAGAAACCATCTGATACAATATTAATTTAATGGTGCCCTTTGTGGCTAGTGGTGCTCTTCGGAGAGAGCCTGCTCCCAAAGCCAGGCCCAAGAGCAGGGAAGTGCCATTTTCACACCAAAACTGAATGGGAAATGCAGACAGCATCTGATACAGCACAGGCATTGGGGAAGGCAAAAGCCTGGGACTGCAACCCTGTGCTCAGGGAGGTTTCCTGTTAGAGACAGGCAATGATGGGCTTCTGCTGCTGCTTTATTCCCACAGCTCTGATGTGCCAAACCAGGGTCAGGCCCCTCCTGGGACACTGCCTCCCCTTCTGAGCATCTGTGCAGGTATGTCCCTTTATCCCATTATCTTTGCTTTTAGCAGGGTATGTTACCATCAGATTACTTCCACACAGAAAGCACAATTGGGTTTAGCTGCTCCTACCTTTGGAAACTCTACATTTAGCACAACTCTTAGTATTGTCCCCCTTTAAATCAGGGATGAGTTTGGTCGCTATTCATTCTGCACGTTAGCTGCAATACGGGCTGATGTTTCTGCTGCTCTCGGTTCAAAGAGCCCCACAAGCACTTACTTTCTTTGGTGGGCAATGGATTTTTCTCTCTTGTTTCTGTCTTCTTCAGCTTGGTCTTATCAAACGTTTCAATTTCTGCGAAATCTGGTTTGTCAGACATGGTGGGTCCTGACAAAGAGAGGGAAAGCACACCCGGCTCTGTTAGCTCGTGCTGTGCCATCTGCAAGGCAAAGCCTGCTGCAAAAGTGAAGAAATGCAGTAAAAATATTCATTCAAAACCAAACACAGATCTCACGCCTCAATCTGGGACCGCTCCCCAAAGCTTGGTGCTCTCAGAGCAGAAGAGGAAAGGCATGAGTAGAATTTAATATAGATTTCTCAACATCAGTTTCTAAAAGTCACATTTGGAACACAGAAAGAAAACTAAATACAGACAATGCATTCAGAGAATAACCCACAGCACCTCCTGACCTGAACTGCTACTTTGAGGAATGCTGATACCCAGAAATTCTGCAGTAAGCCACGAATCCGACATGCACAAATAGTTTCAATAACGGTTTTGTTTTCATTAATAGGCTTTTTCTATAATTCTGAGTACACTGCCCTAAGTCAGTCCCACAGCGGGGGGGATTAGCTGCTGTGTGCATTTGTGCCCGACAGTAGGAGGGCTGCTTCGCAGGGTCCTTTGTTTGCTCTCGCACTCAATATTTGAGTCGGTGCGTTCGATTGGACCCCATATAGCAGATACTCACAAAGCACACCAGCATTAAATGCTGCACTGGCAAACCATCCCTCATCCAGTTCCCATTTTTAATAGGAATTCAAGCTAAAATCCATCCCATGCATTGTTCTGCTGAGCTCAGCACAGGTTCTAGCAAGGATGATCGGCCTGCGGGTGCTGGCAGGCGGATGCCTTTTCCTTCCTTAAGACAACCTGATTCTATTCCTATCTGCTCTGAGACAACAGAAGTAAATATTCACAGGGAAAAAAAACAAAAAAACAACAAACCATCAAAAAAAGCCAAAGCAAAGCTACTGAAAGCACATGGCATTACCGTCTGGCTGCTTTCTCCTCAGCTGCTCGGTGACCGTCTGAGGCAGCGCGTGTTTAAAAAGGTCACGTTAATCCCTCCTCTCCTCCCACCCCCGATCCCATCGCCATTAATATTGATTAGTTCTGTGCTGGGATTGCTCAGCATTTAGGGAAAGGACAGATTGCCTCTGCAGAAAATGCACGAGAGGGGGAAATGGAGAAACCAACACAGAAAACAGCCAAAATATATCTTGATTTTTTTCTCTCTTCCTTTTCCAAGATGATGGTGTTTGAATTTCCTGCCCTTCTGTAATGCCGAGGTTTGGAGTTCACCTAAGGGCTGGTGCTAGGTTGTGGGTGATGAGTTCAGGGGGATACCCTACCCCTGGAGATGGCTCTGTGCACAGTGATGGTGGCACAGCTGCCACCCGAGGCTCATCCATCAGCTAGTGGCCAGGCGTGTGTCCTGGAAGGAGGAACAAAGAATCTCCCCTTTGTTCTCAGGTTTGGCAGCTACAAATCCTCGTGGAGGTGCCTCCCACTGCAAGGCAGTCCCTGGGAAGCAGCCACCTTCCTGCTGGGCTTTGTGAGAAGCTGTGTTTGCACGTCCTGCTGACAGAAGGAAATCATGCTTTGGGTGCTGAGTGATGTGATTTTAAAAACCCTTTGTAATGGCTAGGAGCCCTTGGTTGTGTTTTGCTGGGACACTTTGTGGGAAACTGAACAAGGTGGCCATCCTTAGCCACGTACCGGGGCTGCCTTTCCCAGGTGTCCAACCTGGGATAGCATGAATAGTTTGCTGGAGTTCCAGCGAACTAAGGGAGCTGAGATGAGCTCCAAGAGCCACTGGGCAGCTGTGAGATCTTTGGGCAGACAAATGTAGTTGATGGAGAGATCCTGGAAGGTGATGTGGGACTTTCCGAAGGCATAAGTAGAGCGCTTTGGGATCTGATCTGTGTGCACTGTGAACACGACTGAAGGACCTCTTCCTCCAACGTGTACTTAAAATAAGGAACGAGGTGAAGGAGAGCAGAGCACCTTCACGTGAGAACATCTGCACAGCACTGCTCAGCTTGAACTCCACAGGAATGGTCTGGGTCCCGCTGAGCTCAGCACCATGCAAACCTGTCTGTGCTGTTGCTGCACCTAAAGGGCTGCGGGCAGCAATGTGGCCGTGCTCATTATGATCAAAGTTCTGCTAAGTGGTGCAGCCTGGCTCAGTCGTCTCTGTGTCTGCACTGTCCACAGTTTGGGGATGCAGTGCTCATCTCTGGCTCAAGAGGTGTTGGCGAGATGCCGAGCTGCACGGTGATGAGGTGGGAAGCTGCAGGAAGAAGGGGCTTCTTTCTCTTGGGTGCAACACTGAGAATCAGGTTGCATCTATTTGTATGTGGGACCAAGAGGGACAAAGCATCCGAACACGTCGGGGAACAGACGTTGTGCAGATCGGAGTCTGTAGCTGAGCCAATAAGCTGACACAACTGTCTCGAAATAACACACCCACTCAAATTGAACAGTGATTTCATTTGCAAAACGTTGTGGTATTTTTGGTGGTAAAGGTAGGAGATTGATTTTTTTGAGGTCGAAATTGCTGGGCTGGGTTCTGCGAGCACCCCAGTTCCTTTTGGAATCAAACACCTTCCAGCAAGGTGGCAGGACAGCGTGTGCTGTAAGCTACACTTAGAGGGTTCTGTCCTTAGGGGAACAGAAAGGAGACTACAGCTTCACTGGAAGGATTTTCTCAGTTCCCTTTGTGCTGTTTGCTCTATCTTGCTGCCAAAGAAAATAACCGTGTTTGGGAACGCAGACAGGTTCCCAGGCTAAGAGACAATGAATCCTGGGGGTGTAGGGAAGGCAGTGATGTCTCTTTGGCAGAATGTCTCTTCTAATCCTGCATTGCTGGTGTGTAAACAATTGGTTCTTGTCCTCCAGTGTGTTTGATTGTTACCTGAGGTGTTCAGTTTTCCTCCTGTAGAATGTTGGGCCTTAAGGGTGGCTGCAGATGGGAGGAGAAGACAGGCTAGATGTGGACAGTCCTTCTGCTCTGGCTATATTTTCCAACCCCATGTTTTCCAAATAGCTCTGGAATTAGTCTATGCTAGGAGTCTTATTGCAGCAGAAGAAAAAAAAAACACGGAGAGAAAACATAAGGTAGCGGGAGTGGAAATTTCCTCTCTCCCTCTCTTTTTGACTTCCAAAATTTACTATGGGGGTGAATTTTTAAAGGTTTGGCCAGATGGAGATTTGTGCAACATAGCTTTCTGAAAAGCTGACCCAAAACCGTGTCTTCCAGCACTACATAATTGGCTTTGGTATTGCCTTCTCTAGCAAAATGTGGTGACATATGTGTGCATTATTAAAGGGAAAAGATTAATACAAAATGTCCATGCATGCGATTCTCTCCCAGAGAAAGGGTGGGGAAAGAAGCATGTGACACATTAGTCACAACAGTGTGCTATAGGGCAAATGGTGATGAATACTGCTCTAGAAATGCTAGGTCAGCATGATTTACACTATTTACTTCTTTTTTTTTTAATATATATCTATTTCTGTCTCTAGACATTAAGAACAGTAGCATCTCTCATATGCAGAGAGAAAGAGCAGGGCAGAGAAAGAAGTCATGGGTGAGCACTGGAAGTGTGCTCAGAGCACCTCTCTCAGTGCAGCTGACTGCTCTGGAATTCAGCAGCCTCTTGAATCCAACAATCCATTGTTGACCTCTTCACTCTTTTTACCTTAAACAAAAGGAGCACTGTTCTGATTGAACTGTGGCACTTCATCTGCAGCTGGACTACCAAACTGATAAGCCAGGCAATCAAAGAGAAGGTAATAAAATCCAGAGATCTACAAGTTCAGCATTTAGATTTTCATTTTTGTCCAGAGGAAAAACAGACAGCAGGTGAGTCTGCCATTTCCATCAGTGTTATGCTGTGTGCTGGGGGAGATATGATGGCATAATGCCCCGGCTTCAGGGACACACGGCTGTGGCTGAGGCTGTGAGGGATGCCTTCCACCAGTGCTGCAAAAGCCTTTCACTTCCAATAGACTGGGACCTCGGAGCTGAAGTATGCATTGTGTTTTGTGGAAAAGAAGATCAACTCTCACGTTTTTAAGCTGCCTAAGGAAGGAAAGCTACCGAAGCAGAGCAGCAGACAGCCTGCTATCTCTTCTAGCTCATCTCTGCAAGGAATTACCAGAATAAAAAGTTGTATTTCTACGTGAAGGGATTCATACATCGTCTTTTCCAAAAATCATTCTCCAATTTTATGAGCTGGTTTGTAAGCCATACACATAGAGAGTACAATTTGTGTTCAAGGCCAACAATTACCTAAGAAAGTGGTAATCAATAAGTTCCACATTTGTTATCAGTTGCATGCTCAAATGAGTGCTGCAGCATGCTACATAGACACTCTTTTTCTTCTCTAAGATGTAAAGGAGAAATATTAGGCTACTTTCCTTCTGCAGTGTCCAAAGCAAATAACCATTTTTTTCAGGATTTGACCACATTAAAGTGTTGCCAGTGGCTACTTTAAGGCTTGCTCCTTGCAAGTATATACCAAAAAAAATAAAAAAACCAACAGAAAACATCTGCAGTCTTATTAAGGATAAGTCTTCATAGCAGGGTTAATTTGGGCTCTGTACACTCAGTTTGTCACCTCTGCAGTTATTATACTTTGAATGTGAGTGACCACACCATGAAAAAACACAGGAGCAGCAGAGACTGATTGTGTTGGCAGTGGGCAGATTGTGCTAACCTGAACTGCAGCTCTTCTGCAGCTCAAAGGAAGAGCAGCACAGCTCAAGTGCAGATCCTCAAAGGTTTAAAGTACAGGAATTTAAAGGGGATGGGGACATTCAAGCTTTAATTCAAGTTAACTTTTGAGTGGAAGCTCGCGTTGGGGCATGAGTGTGTCAGCCTGCTGCCCAAACTGGTGAATAAAGAGAAAAGCAAATTGGAACTGAGAAATGAAAATGTGCAATAGTGTAATTTTCTCTTCTCTGATGCTTACACTGAATGATATTTCCCTTCAGATGAATACAAGCTTGCATAAAATTCAAATAACTCAGCTGTCTACAGATGGGGGTGGGAAGTAGAACAGAAGGAAGGAAATGGAACTGAGAAGACTGAATTAACCTTTCAATGTCTTGAATTTCAAGAAGGAAAGAATTCTCTCCTGTTAAGTCTGCAACCATGCAATTAAAATGTGAACAAGCCTCAATAGCCACATTTGCTCTATATTCTTAGATCTCTGCTTTAAAGACAGATTTTCCAAACACAAGGAAAAAAAAAATCCTTATGCTTTAATCACAAAACTCTGGTAGAAAACCAAGTAGGAATGTCTGACATTGATGTAGAACATGTGCCTTTGATACTGAACTCAGTTTAAAGCAAAAATCCTTATACACATGTCTTGTAATGGCAGACAGCCTTCAAAAAGATGAATGCATTTCTCTGTGCCGGAGTTTCCGTTTCCAGAAAACAGATTCTTTCACTTATTTACCTGAGCTTTATGAAATTTCTTTTGTTAACACAAGGTAAAGCTTTCAAAGATGGATCCTTCAGTGCCCTTTTGGGAGCCACGAGTCAAAAGAACTGTGTATGTGCTGCTTGGAGAGAGAGCTTCAGTGGAGCTGTGGGGCTCCAGCTCACCAGAGCCTTGTGCTGGTGCTGTAGAGGAAAACTTAGGAAAGCTTTCAATGCTGGAAAAGGGGAACAAAGTAAAGACTCCTTTTGGAGACATCACTGTCTCTGGAAGGAACATACAGGAAAGGAAAGGATTTTGCAGGGCAACCAGCTGGGAAGCGTTGCTGTTTGCTAATTCTTTGCTGTTCAAAGGACTCTCTTTTGTCAATATTTTGCAGGATGTCAATAGGGTCCATTTAAGACCAAACATGTCCAGGAGACTGTATCAAATTATTTGTTTGCAGATAGACAATTAAAACCAAAAGCAAATAGTTTGCTGACGTGGGGATAGTTTTTCTCCAAGTAAAAGCTGTTGGCACATGATATAAAGGTATTACAGCAGATGATGTCTTGCTTTGCTGTGCATCAGATTTCCATGCCCTTCTGCTGAGATAATGGCCCAGTATGAAGGTAAAGAATTGCATGGCAGTGCTATCAAGCTTCAGATGATGGGATAGCACTGCAAAATGTATTTGGGTATTATAGATCAGCTTACACTGAATCTGCACAACGAGGAACACTTCCTTGAGTTAAATGCAGGCCTTGGGATAAGGCTAGTTTTCTTTCAGTTGCTTCTGATGAGGAGTGACTCCAGGCTATTGCTGGAACCAGGCTCCAGTGGAAGCTGAAGTTTTCAGAGTGTTTGTTCTGAAGTCATTGTAGGTCAGGACTGACATCATGGACATGTGAAGAAAAAAAGTTCTGGTTCTGCTGTAGTACATACTGAGAAAGTCTTCCTGAAAAGAGGGGAATTATGCAAGTACAGCTTCAGATCCATTGAGTTACTTTGTGAGTGTCTACCACCAGAATCTCTGCACTCCTGCTCGTCGGCCTGAGGAGCTGTGCTTGGGGATTGGGTCCTTCTCCAAGCCCCATGCTGTGGTCTTGTCATTGGCTCTTTGCAAGGCGGTTCATCGTCACAGATCCTGGTGTGTGGGTGACATCCTATGTCATGCAGTGAGCCTGCAGCCTTGAACCTGTGCTACATCTGCCTCTGTGCCAGTGGACTAGGAGGGGATAGGTGAGCCTGTATGAGCTCCATGCTCCTTGTTGAGACTGCTTGAACAGGGCTGGGTGTTGCAAGCTGTGCTGCAGTCCCTGTAAGAGGGAAAATTACAGAATGCTACCAGAAAGTACAAGATTTGCACTAAGATAGGACAAAATGCTAAGGGCAGCTGACACATTGCTCCACTGCAATTTTTAGCAGTGGTTTGCAAGGCTAGTGCTTTCATGGCTGTGTTGGGGCTGCTACCATCTGGCTGCTCCCCATGTTGCTGCCTTCCTCCCTTCTATTTTTGCTATGAACATGGCTAAAGCACCATGACTTTAAAGCATGTGGGGGAAATTCTTTACAGAGAGGGTGGTGAGGTTCTGGAACAGGCTGCCCATAGAAGTTGTGGATGCCCCATCCCCGGAGGTGTTCAAGGCCAGATTGGATGGGGTCCTGGGCAGCCTGGTCTGGTATTAAATGTGGAGGCTGGTGGCCCTGCATGTGGCAGGGGGTTAGAGATTCGTGATCCTTGAGATCCCTTCCAACCCTGTGATTCTGTGACTGCCAGTTTCTCCTCAAACTTTCTGAAAGTGGAAGCAAGAATATAAAATGAGCAGAAGAGACTAAAACTGGGGCTGCATATGTCTGCCCCCTGCAAGGAACATTGGATGTGCTTGATGGGAGATAGGATAAGCTGGCATGAAGTGGTGTACTGAGAGCCAGTCCAGAGCAGGTTATGCACTGTCTCGTACCCGAAAGCAGTGAACAGGTGCTGTGCAATGCCTGCCTACCTGCCTGCCTCTGTTGTCTATCTCCTCACTCTGTGTGTTTTCTGTGTCAGACTTCTTGCAGTTTTACTCCTGTCAGCTGGCCAGCATATCTGCCCAAGAGCCAGCTGGAGTCTGCTCACTCTCAGCTTGCTCTGATTCAGTATCTTCATTGTAGTTGATGAGGCTAAATGGCTCAGAGAGAACACAGCTATGTATACAAAGCACACATTCAGAAACTGTCATGACAAGAGGAATTTTGTTCACTGCTCAAGTGGGGAAGTGCTGTGGATGCAGACAGACAGCATAGAACCTCCTGGGGCAGAGCTTCCCTCTGCCCCGCATCCATCGTGTTTGTGTGGCATCTTCTAAAGAAACCAAATCTTCCAAAAGAAGAAGTTTAGACCTGATTAAAAATAAGCCAGTTCATTTACTGGGGAGCTGCTATGCCCCTTCTTCAGATTCTAAATATAAAACCTAATGAATCCAATGAATCCGCCTCCAGATGAAATTTAAAAAATAAAAAGGGAAGCCTCTCCTCTCCTCTCCTCTCCTCTCCTCTACAATTGGAGCTGTTGCTCCGAAGCCGTAATTCGGCAAGTTCACAGCAAACGCTTTGGTGCGGTTGCGGGAACGGAGCGATGGCACAACGGGCGCCCGGGGCGGAGGCGGCAGCGCTGACACTGTGGGCACCCCGAACATGCGAGGGCCGTGACAGAAGGAAGGCTGAGTCACCGCAGGGGCAAAAAGCGAGAAAGCAGCGAATCGCAGCTCGCTCCTCGCCGCGGGAGGCTCCCCGCTGCCGTCTCGCGGACACGGGGCGGCCTGAGCCCCCCCCCCACCGCGTTCTCCGGACGAATCTCGCAGCCCGGAGTTGCGCAGCCATCCCCGCGCCGCCTCCCGCCCGGCACCGACGGCCCGCATCCGCCGCTCCCGGCGCCGCCCCGCCCTCCCGCCACCCGCGCCCCCTCCCCGCCCCGCAGCACGTGACCCCGCGGGAGGGGGCGCGCGCTGCACCTGTCAGTCAGCGCGTCACTTCCGGCAGCCGCCGCCGCTACCGTTGGGGACCCCCGCCGGCGGAGGCGCGTTCGTGAGACGGAGCGGCTGCGGGGACGGACGGCGCTCGGGGCGGCAGCGTGGCGGCCGCGGCGCACGGCGGCGGCGGGAGACCGAGAGAGGAGGAAGGACAGGCGGACGAGGCCCGCGAGGAGAGCGGAGCGGCGAGCAGAGGCCCGCGCCGGCCCCCGGGGTAGGAAGAGGCGGAGGAACCTGCCGCTGCCGAGGCCGGCGGGGAGGGCGAGTCACCCGGCAACGGTGAGCGGCCGCGGGGCGCATGCGCGGAGCGGGGGTCGGGGGTCGCGCCTCAGCCGCCGGGCGGGCCCGCCGATCCGCGGCCGGGGCGGTCCGGGCTTCAGGAACCTTCTGGACACTCGCCGAGCTGCGGGAGCCGCCCGCGGGCAGCTGTCAAATGCCGCGCTGCCGCCGGAGAGCGCCCGGGCGGTGCTGGCGGCCGGAACGCGGGGCTGGCGGGGCGCGGGTCCCAGCTGGCGGGGTGCCGCTGTGAGTGCGCTGATCGCGCAGCCCGGCTCCCCCCCGGGCGCCCGTTCCATTGTTCTCGGGAGCTCCGCAGGCTGTGCGGATGCTTCTCGCCGTCGGAGGGCTGCTTCCCGTGAGGCGCTCCTGTGTTGGGGCGCTTCTTCCGTTCAAGTGCTGCGGCTTCGAACCAAACTTGCCTTGCTTTTGAGCTCCTTGGTCTTCTGCCCCCTTAAGTCGTAGAATCACAGGATGCTTGGGTCGGAGGGCACCTTGAGTCCATCCGGTTGTCTCCTGCCAGACCGGGCTGCCCCAAGCCCCGTTCGACCCGGCCACAGCCGCAGCTGGGGCACTGCACTCTCTGGGCATCAGTGCCTGCACCTCGCTGCCCTCTGAGTGAAGAATTTCTTCCTAAGACCATCCTCCATTCTCCTATCGCTATCAGCCCGTGTAAAAAGTCAGTCCTCTTCATGCTTGTGAACTCCTTTCAAGCACTGGAAATCCACAGTGAGGTCTTCCTGGTGCCCTCTGTGCATTAACCACTGTCAGGCTCAAGGCAGAGAAAAGAGAAAGAAGGAAGAGAGTTGCAACCAGCAGTTCTCTCATCTCCAGCCTTGCCCCCTTTGAAAACAAAAACCGAAACTGATTGTATCCAAACCCACGCTTTTTGGAGGGCTTGTAATCCTGAGTGTCTTCAAGGGCAGAATGGTTACTGTGTGACTCTGAGTAAGTTGGTCACGCGGGTTAGCATTTAGGTTAGAAGTTTTTCCGTCTTTTGTGCGATGCAGTCTTCTAGCACAGAAGAGGAAGGGAAAAGGCAGCATTACAAGAAGATGAGCTTCGGTCCCTTTGTGTTGTGTATCCTGTGTTTTGTTTAACTGCTCATTATGAGTAATTTGCTTTTTAATCAATTTTTAATCTGCGTTTTCAGTATTTTGTGTGCTGCCCCACACCAGAGGCCCCTTCCTGGTCTTTGCAACATTACAGTGTTGAAATTAAATACCTCATTGTTGTGATAGCATTTTACTGGACAGTTAAAACATTATTTAAGGAAGATCAGTCAAGTAGGGTGTTCTATGTTTATGTTCAAAGAAGTTGCCTGAGAAGAGCTCCTGATTATTTATATTGCCTGCAAATTCTGATACAAACAGTGCCCCACTGCTGAGTTAGGAAAATGATAGTTTTGGTCCCCAAACTCTTACACAGTTGGAAGTCTTCTGCACTTGCTGTTAGTAACGTTGCAGGATCCAATAACAGCTTGTTAAAAGAACTGATATAATGTTTGTCTTGTATGGCTCATGATATGAGAGTTGTGCAAGCAGTAAAGCTTCTCTTTCTAACGTACAGAACAGCATGTTTGCAGAAGCAGGTGAGGCTGGTGAAATGTTCCATATGTTTTGAGCAGGTATTGACGAGTTTTGGGAATGCCTGTGCTCTGTTTGGAGGTTTTCTTTGCTGCTTTTTCTAATATTCAACCTTCTGATCTCTGATCAAACGTTCGTAGCTCAGCAGTGATGCACTCTTGTAGGGCTCATTAGAAAGTCAGTAAAGCCTGCCAGGTCTGAGGTGGTGCTTTCTGTTGTTGTTTTTTTTTCCCTTCTCTAAAAGAAGCAGCAGCTCTAAGGAAGAGGAAGTGAGGCTGGTGAGAGAATGCCTTTAAGTTGTCCTTCGGTTCTGTGCATAACACCACATTATCTTTGCTGCCATGTGAGCACACTAAACAAAAGTCCAGTAGCCACTGGGAGGAGAGTGGGTTACTTTTGGTGAGGCATTCGGTGTTTGAATTTATAAGAGTGGAAGACTGTAAGCCTTCCAGCTGTTTCTTGTGTTGGTACTCAGTTATGTGGAAAAGTCTGAGCAAGAATTAGAGAATTGAAGGAAATGTGTCCTCAAATTTCTCTTTGAGGAATGTGAGATTTGTTACTTGTAACACAGTTTTTTATATGACTGTTACACCATGTTTTCAGCAGAGTGGCCATACATCTCATGCCTTCTGCCTCAATAGAACTCTGACAGTCCATGAAAGCTTTGCAGTGCTCCTTGAAGAGTAAAATGGAGCAGTTCGTTGCTGAGTCTCTTGCTGACTGCATTATTTAGCTGTAAGTTGTAAAGTTTACCTGCAAAAAAAGCTTTATTTGAGAATAACGACAGCTGTCTGCTTCAGCAAACTTGGGTTTGGCTCTAGTTCTGTACTGACTTCCCAGCCAGCTGTTGGGTTTGGGAGAGCTCAGTCAGTTTGGATCAAATCAGTGTTCTGAAAAATAATGTGACTTTAATTGCACCTTCAGGTACGTGTTCTTGTTTTCTATTTGTAGAACCGTTGTGATTAGAAGCCTTAAAAAGCAGAGCTCAGATGGTGAGTGCTGTGCTGAGAACCTGCTGTGTGGGGTGGGGTCGCTCAGTGCTAGGAGTGGATGCTGTGTGAAGCTGGGTCCCTATTCTGACTGCAGCGGATTGAATAGTCCCATTGTGACAGTGGCAAACAACTCGGCTCTTATGGTCTCTCACCTGTGAATGTGTGAAACGACCTTCCTTTGAATTTATTTGTCCCAGTTTTCTTTTTTTAAGACAACACTGAGCTTAAAGGAAGATGCTGCATTATGGCTGTGTTCAAACAGCTTGTAACCAAGGCAGTGGCTGAACTCATGTAGCAGAGTGCCTGGCTTTCTTCTTTTTCTGGGAGGTGCAGAAGATGTGCATTCCCACCTGTGGTGTTGGTTGGGGTGCTGGGCTGGGGCCACCATAGAGCAGAGCAGGGTGGGTTGCAACCCTGTGAGCTGCTCTCTGTTTGCATCTCTTCTGTTCTGCCTCCCCTGCAGCGTGTTGCAGTTTGTGCTGGGCTGGATGGGCTGATAACACCTGGACAAAACTGGAAAAATAAGACCTAGATTCCTATTAATGTGGCTCTTTCTCCCTGTGTGCTCTTTCTGAGTCTGTTGGAAGATTCTTTTTTCTTTTTTTTTTTTGTTGTCCTCATCCCCTTTGTGGCTGAACTTCACTTTTAATGTCATCAGGTAACTTTATTTAGTTTTGCTCTGCAGCACGTCTTCTAACCTTGTGATTTCTGTGATATCTTTAAATTTGGTTATTGACGAGTTACAAGAGGCCTTGGTTGTCCCTTATGAAGCGTTAACAGTTGTGTATCCCCCCGACAGCTCAAACAGTCATTGCTGCAGAATGGAGCTCTTCATTGGAACGCCTTCCTCCCCCAGCAGAGATGCTGAGGCTGTCCTTTATTTTGATGGCACGTGGTTGTGGTTATGACAGAGGCAGTGTTTCTGTAGCAAATGGGCTTTGTATTACATTTTGTAATGTATTGAGTTCCAAAGCTTGTTTCTGCTTACCTATTTGGGAGGGGAAGCAACAATGATGATTTTAGGTGTAACAGGATAACTTATGTATAATAAATCAGCTGCATTATATATTTATGGTTTGGGTTTTTTGGTGTCTCTGTGGTAGTTTGACTTCTGTCCCAAAGCCTGTCGTTACAGCAGTGATAATTGTTCAGCTCCTTTGGTTTTTAACGTGACCTTCTCTTGTTGCATAGTTCTGCTGGTAACTTCTTCCTGTGTTACCTTACTGTGCTGCTCTGAAGTTCTGCATTGTCTGATGTGAGCATATGTGAGTGGAGTAAGCCTGGCTTTGGGGGGAGGTGGGTAGGATGAATATCATGAGCTGTTGCACAAGATACAAAAGCCTTTTTATTTATTAACTGCTGCTGTTAAGAATGTGATGGGATCTGTGTGAGCAGGGAGATTCTTTAGAATTCTGCAGTGTGCATTGGCAGCAGCAGCTGAGAGCAAATCTGGCAGCGGGTGTCGTGCAGCAAGCAGGAAGAGCTGCTTTTTGCTGGTACCTGATATCCAGGATTGGTTCTGTGTGTGAAAATGTCGTTGGAGAAGGATCAGGAATTGCTGTTACGCAGCTAAGAAGCCTTTGGGTTTTGTCTAGCAGTGATACATAATGCTGTATCTGTGTATCAGCGCTGTGGGAAGTCAGTAATCGGCGATCTCTGCTTTCTCTTTCAAAAATGTAAACTTCTTTTGACTCTTGCTTAAATTGGTCACTGTGTGCCGTGCTTTATTAATGCCAACTGTTTCATTTGCAGCTTAAAGTCTGAAGTTTCTTAGGTTTCCTTCCTATTTGTTGTATTCAGTCCAGCTATTGCTTGTCCCTGTTTCCAGGCACTGGGCTGTGCCTCTCCAGAAGATCCATATTGATGATGGGCTTTTTTAGAGGCAGTGTGGTTCTGTTCTGTCTGCTGAAATTACAGATTAAAATTTAATGAATTTTAATACAAATCAGTGCTTGGCTTCATAACTTGTGAATTTTAAAAATGAACTCCAACATTCATTTGTTTTATTAATAACTCCTTTAGAAGAGCTTTCATGAGTCACCTCCTTGACCCCCTTCTGTAGTCAGGACGTATGGATGGAATCTGAGCAGTTCTGATTTGCGTATTAGATGGGCTGCTCCTGTATTTCCATTAAACAAAAACTGCATTGCAGTTGCATTTTATTGAATCTGTTGTAACATTTTTTTGCGCCCTTACTTGTGTTGGCAATATAACAAGTGTTTTCAGAGGCCATCTCAGAAGTGCTGGTGCCAGATGATGCTGAAATTCAGATCGCTTTGTTGAGGTTTTGTGTGTATGTGTGAAGGCACAGGCATGGATGTGATGAGTTTATTAATTAAAACAGTGGCATTGCTTCTGCTGGGTGCTTTTGTGATTGTGTGCAACACGCCTGGTCCCTTCTGGCTGCCATTTAAGCAGAAAGCAGCCGTGTCTGCGGGGAGATAACTGCACCAAGAGGAGCAGGGACAAGATGGCTATTTGCACAGGCTTTCCTCCAGCACTGCAAGTTGGATTCTCCAGCTACACTTGTTTTAAAACCATGGTGCCAACGGGGGCATGGAAATGATGTTGTACAGAATGCTGTCCTGCTGAGCTGGGTGAGCCCACTTGTCTGCTTGCTGATTTCCTGACTAAAATGCCACTCGAGCTGATGGGGCTGATGGTCCAGAAGAGGAAATCTTGCTTTAAGAATCTGTTTTAACCTGATCTTCCTGGTTGTAAAGCATTTCAAGTAACTTTTGAGTTTCAAATATGCTAAGCGTTTTAATGTAGCTTTAAAGCAGGAAGCTCTTTTTCTGCAGAGGTTATTCTGTATCTATTTATACTCAAGCACTTACACAGCTCTCAACGTGCTTTGAACTGCGCTCTTGAGACAAGTGGTGTTTGTCCTTTTTTGTGTCCTGAGATGGTGGCCCTTCTGTTTGTTTGTCTAAAGCTTGTTTTTCTTTGCTTTGCTCTCTTCCCCAAGCTGTTCCTCCTGCCTCCACCTGACATCGTTTCAGCTTTGGCAGAGTTAATTCAAATGAGCAAAAGGTTCTATTTGAATTTGTTAGCTGAGCAGCATCCGAGTAGAACGCAAGCTCTTCTGCCCGCAGACATTTTGTCCTTTGGGAGTGCCAACAAATATGAATATATAAATGGCAGAGATCATCAGTTGGTGTCATTGTGGCACTGAGGAAAAATGTTATCAGTTTCCTTTTGTCTTGATAAAACTAAGAGCAAGGGGCAGAGTGCTGGGGCTGTACTCAGCTATAGGGCGGCCTTGTAGAACAGCAGATCTGCAGTCGCTCTTGGCTTCGTTTTTTGTTTTTCAGATGCTGTGAAGTGCTTGATAAAGAAATAAAGCAACTGAAGAATGGCTGGCATAGCTGACATTTGTGGCACAAACTCTAAATGCAGAATGGATGTTTTCATTCCTGTAGCACAGTTTCAGTTTCTGGCATTCTTTGTAGTGTGTTTTTATTTCTACTTCTTGTTTTTCATTCCCTTATTTTAAGGAAAGTTGGAGGGGCTTTCAGTTAAAATGACACCTGCTTGTCTGTATTTCAGCCAGAGATGTAAAAGCTGAACCGAATTTAAACCTGAACTTGCATGCATATTGCTCCAATATTGAGGGTTAGCCACGTACGCTGTATTTTCCTTAGTGGCATTTCATGTGTGGGTGTGAATACTTCTTCACTTGCCAAGATAAGTGAATGCTGTTATGATGGCAAAATGAGGCTCTTTGTGCTGTTTTCCCAGCAGACTCTGTGGAGTACTTACTTAATTAAAAAAAGTGTATTTTAAAATATAAAGCAGATGATAGTATACAATACAGAATGAAACTGCCTTCCTCTCATACTTCAGCTGTTTAAGCTCAAGGTGTTGCATGGAGATGTGCTCTTTTAAACTGCTGGAATAGTGGTAACAAGGAGGGCTGTTCTTAGTTTGCTGTAGAACATTATTGTGAGCTGTGGGTAGCTGTGTGCATCTGCAGAGCTAAAGGGAGGGAGGTTGAGAGAGGTGCAACCAAAATATTTATAATCAAGCACAAAGCAGTTGGGTTTTATATCTTTTTATCCTGTTTTTGTATCACTGTGTTTCTTGTGAACTTTCTGTGGACTTGTGAAGCGTGTAGGTTGTGACCTGGGGGAAAGCACTTATCCAGACAGCTGGATAATGTGCAGGAGCATTGGAATGGATCAGCTTCTGGTTGCTGAAATGCTTGGTCATGGTACTTAAAAGGAAAGAATAAAAGGGCTCAGTATTGCCTGGTAGTTGTAGAGGCTCCATATGGACTCTAAGTACTGAAGGGCAGAAATCATACCCTGCTTTTTAGACTTCTCTTCATGGAATGTACATCCTGATTCAAAGCATGTTAATACAAAAAAAGTGTATTTAATTATTGACAGTGTTTGAGCCTGTCTTTCATTTGTAGAATGGTGGAAATAAAAGGAGAGAGAACTTAATGACAATCAGCCTAACTTTTGCTTTTTAAATGTCTCGCTTTTTCCAAAGGCAGCGAATCTCAAATATTGCAGCCAAAGCCAAACGCGCTGAAAAGAAAGCAGTGCCCATGGTCTGCTCAGTGAGCTCGTGTGAGGGTGGAAGTCGGGCTCTCCCTTGTTCATCTGGGTGATGATGAGCAGGATACAACTTGGTTTGAAGTATAAACTTGGCTTGTAAATCTGGTTTTGCTCTAAAAAGTGACACATCCAGGCTGTTTGAACTTCACTGTTGCACTGCCAAGCTAATGTAAAGTCTTTAATTTTTCTTTCTTTTCCGTGTCTCCTGAATGAAATTGCTACCTGGGAAGCCTGTCAGTGCTGGGCGCCTGGGGAAAAATGGCTGATGTTTCTGTGCTGAGCACAGCTCTTGGTATGAGAGCTGCAGCTCGTTTCTTCTAATTTGCTCTTTTTATTAGGTGCTGTTGGTTTTGAGGCTTTGTTTGTTTGTTTGTTCTAGCGAGGCAGCCTGAAGCATTGTGGCACATCCATCAAAGGTTTTCCCAGCTGCCATTAACCCTGCAGCTGGGCTAATCCTGGCTAACTGAGCCATCCTGGCTCATTGTGGGCAGACTCACCTGGGGAGAATGTGAGAACAGTGAGTGGCTGCAGCTCCATATTTTACGAATCACACAATGCCTGGGGATTGATTAAAATCTACTGCTGTGCCGAGGTTATGCTGACTAACACTTAATACACCCAGAAGAAGAATGGCTGGGCAGCGTCTTCATAAAATATAACAGAGTCATGAAATGAAACTCGTTCAATGCTGAAGTCTGTCGGCATCCTATAGTAGCCAAGAACACCCAGTGACAGATTGGAAGATGATTGACAATAGTGAAGCTTGTTGACTGGAACATCACTCTTCATTTTCTGTTGTCAGCACAGCTGGAGTCTGGATCTCAGGCCAGGATCCATGTATGTAAGGCGTATAACAGATTTACAACCTTTGCATAATGTGGGATGATAGAGATGACAACAGGGGATGATTTTGGTCAGTTCTGCTTGCTTTGATAAGCAAAGATTTCCAAACCTATAGGCCTTACTGCAAGAACTGTTGAGGATGGTGGTGAAGTAGTCTTACATGGCAAACACCTCCAAAAGATGGATGTAATCTGGGGAGGATTGGGAGCAGGAAAGTGTTACTCAAAAATAAGAATAGGAGGGAAACCGGATTCTTATTGGTTGGACTTGGTGTTTTTGTGCTGAAATGAGAGCAGCCAGTTGTAAGAACTTTGAAGGGGAAGATGAAATTAATTTGTTCTGATGTGGATTATAAGCAGAGCCAATGTAGGGGAATGAAGAGAGGGAGGGTACCTCTAAAAAGTCAGCCAGCTGAATTCCTGTACTGATCTTAGAGTTTGAAACTGTAAGGTTTCACTGCATGTACTTTAAAGATAGAGAAGGGCATTTTTCCCTTAAAGACAGGGGAGGGCAGGTAGTGAATCTGATAGAAAAGACCTGTGCTGATGAAAATTGGCTTAGGTTTGAAGTCAGTGTGTTAAACCAGTGCTTAGCTATTAAATGTTTTGTTATGGTAAGTACTTTAAAACATACCTGTCAGAGTCAAACCTACTTAGGCAGAAGGATGAATGAGTCTGGAAAATACAGAATTTCATTTCGTAATTGTTACGACCAAGATGTTCCATGCTAACTTTAAAGCAAAAGTTGGCTAACTCCTAAATGAAGAAGGGGGACTTGCTTTCTGCATCCTCTCGCATGACACATACTAATTGTGCTGGTTGTGTTTTAATGTTCAGAGCAAGAGACTGTTGATATTGTGAGGAGAATTCCTCAAATGTGCTGTTTAGACTTGTAATTGAGTTTAAAACTGTTGAAAATGTTACAGTCTAATCATGATTTCCTTCTTTTCAGATTAACTGCTGAAGTACTGATAGAGTTCTGCTATTCTTCAATGAGGAACTACAGGCTGATCTTTTGCCATAATCTTAAACAACCATAAATGACAAAAGAATGCTTGGTCAGTGAGGGCAGCTGGCGCAGAAAACATTTTTCAAACTCGGCTGTTTAAGTACTCTGAGGTATGTTTCTTCAGGTATTTCACTCAGACTTTTCTTTAAATACTGACCTGAGTTGTTCTAAGATATCAGAGTTTATCAGTCCATTAGCAAAGGGTTTAGTTGCTTTGTCTAACAGCACGTGCTTCATATTCTATCTACCAGAAAATGTTCACTTGCATTTAAACAGGTATGTTGTTCACTTATTTTGGAAGAGCATTTTATTTCCTTTGCTATTATTCTTTGTTTTGAGAGGATTGCAATTTAACTGAGTAACTTATGCTGCCTTTGGTAATGCTTTTATCTGTCTGTGCTCTGTATCAAGCAAAGACTTGCAAGTAGTGCTTGAGCTTCAGCATGATGAGGAGAATTTTATCACTGAGCATCTGGAAACTTTTTTTTTTTCCATTCAGTAAAATTTTGAATTTGATACAGGTGTTGAAAATGTCATTGTGCAGATCAGAAAATGCCAAATCTACAAGGTGCTGATTGCATCTGGTTTTGTATCACCAAATTTTTACATCTCGCATCACTTAACACTGGGGTTTCGGTTTGGAATTATCCACTGTTTTCATTTCCTCTTGAGTGTCTTTTGAGAGTCATTTTCAAAGCCTGACTGATAAATACAGTCAATATGGTGAATGACCTGGCTCTCCAAAGGTATGGTAGAAGATCCTCAAGTTACAGTGCCGAAAACTAGATTAACTTCTTTTGCTGCTGCATTCTTGTCAGTGCTCTGCTGAGAACTGATTAGAACACGTCATCAGTTGTGACTCATCTGGTTACCTGGATCTGGAGTCATTACAGAACTTTTCATTATACGGGTGCCCAGACTGAGAGAAACTGGAGTGTGTTTGCATTTGATAATTAAAATGCACTGTTAGAGATCAATGCACTCAACGCTGTACAATGAAGTATGACTTCAGCTATGATTCTTCTTCTCTGACAGAAAAGACAGCTTTGATTTTTGGCTGCAAAAAGATATGAGGAAGAGCTCCTCCCCTTCCTTGAGTAACTGCAACTCTGTTCTTGCTAACAAAATATTTGGAATTCCACTTGATGAGCTGCAGCAAGAAGGGCAACCAGACAATGAGGTTCCATTCATAGTCCGCCATGTAGTGGACTATATTGAGGAACATGGTATGTATTATCTTGATGTGTTTTAAATAATATTCTCATCTGTCACTTCTGCAAAATAGACTGGTTTTGACTAGTGTTTATTTTTAGTTACTTGTCTTTACTTGGCTGTGGTTCTTTTTGTATGCTTTCCTTTTAGCGATACACCTTTTTGGTATTGTGTTTGATTACCACTGTGCTCTGGAGGATATGAAGGGCAATTACACCAGTAGGGAACTTTAGCAGTGTCAAAACTACACCATTTCCAGTAATGTTTACCTTGTTATTTTATTAGCTGGACAAAAGAATGTGTTTAGGAAAAGTTTGTCCAACTGTGGTCATGACAATCTTTAATTCAGTGTGCAAGTTGTACATATCTGATTGTCAGTAGTTTCTGATAGTTCTATCCATACCAAATCTTAAAACTTATTTTTGCTGCTTCCTTCTGACTCAGGGGGTCTGGAACAAGAAGGACTTTTTCAAGTCAATGGGAACGCTGAGACAGTGGAGTGGCTTCGGCAACGGTATGATAATGGAGAAGATGTGGACCTGGTTAAAGAAGCAGATGTACCCTCAGCTATCAGTCTTCTTAGATTTTTTCTTCAGGAACTTCCAGAGCCAGTTATCCCAGGCAGTTTGCACATACATTTGATGCAACTTTCTCAAGGTAAAAACTGCTTTTGATGGAGGCATTTATTTTTAAGAAACAAGGCCACTATTAAATTTGTATGTGTTTTTGTCTGTGTCTGTGTGTTGGAGTTCATAACTTGACTAGTAAGAGTGTCTTGTGGCGCTTTGCTAATGAACCAACCTCAAAAGGTAGCTGTGCCAGTTTCCATGCTCTTTGACATCACAATCCACAGGAGTTCTGTTCATCTCTCCTTGTTGGTTTGTACTCCTTTTCAAGCGCTCAGCTTTGTTTTCCTTAATAAGAGTCATGGTTCTGATTTGCTGTTGAGTTTGTGTTGGTACCATTTCTTCAGGGTAGGATTTACGTCGCGTTTAGGAAGTGCTGAACCATGGGATCACGTGCAGCAGTGGGAAGCTGCTTCTGCATGATTTTGGAGCTTTAAGCACTGGCTGGTTATCTGGGTAATTGGTGAGCAGAGGCTGAGCGCTGATGCCTTTCCTATAAGGCACTGAATAGTTTTCTGCAGGAAACAATATTTGAAAGCTTCTGTCCAGAGAAGCATGTTAAAACCTGATGTTCTGCTTGTGTATTTGTTGTGTGCAGTAGTGAGAAACTGAAGTGGATACCAGTGGATGAAATCTCATTAGTGGCACGTTTGCTATTTCATTTCACATTGCTGAAGTCCTGGTTTACTGGGTAGCTCCTGAACTTTTTTTCCCCTTCTTTCTTGAAAAAGATGATAAATAAAAAGATTTTCAACAGGGTAATGCAGAAAGCTGTTGGATGCTCTTTTGTCAGCTAATGCTGCTATGCACTGTGATTTGCAGTGTTACTTACCAGGACTGGAAATGAGGTTGTGGTAGACTCCTGTGATGTGACAGTAAATTTCCTTCTTTTATTTGTAAGCTACAGTGTGGAACCCATGGTCTCCCCCACCTTTCGAATAGATGCCAGTGGAAGGATTTGAATGTGGCTTTTTTTTGGGGGGGGAGAAAGACTCACACAGCAGTAATTCCCACAGATTTCCCATTGATTAAAATTGTAGAGAAACTCTGTATTTCAATTCAAATGTCAGCTAACTGTCTATACTGCTTTTTTTTTTTTTGTGTGTGTGTGTGTGTGTGTAAAACAAAGCCATTTCAGAAAGCTTAAAAGTGCCTGTTTTGATTTCCTTGGTGCAGATGAACCCTTAAATGTTGTTTCCTGATATTATAATTAGAGGTTTGGTTTCCTTTTTGATTTTTTTTTTTTTTTTTTTTTAATACTTTCACTGTCTGGTAGTCATAGAGAGAGCTCTGCTTTAGGTAGAAGAACTGCTTATAGAAATGCACAGAGTTTTAGGAGTTTTGTAACATACCATAAATAGGGTATGGATGTGTCTTTGGAGGATCTGTATTGTTTGGTAAGCTAAGATTAACCTGACAGCTCAGTGAAACTTTGGGTTTTGGGGTAGTTCTTTCTGAGACAAACAGAGCACAAAAATCTCAGTCTCAGGACAAATGTAACTCAATTTCTGACAACTTTATAGACTGTGAACTGGCCAAAGGACAGCAATTACTTCTGGAGTAGAAGCACAAGTCAAGAGGTTGATTATCTGCTTTTCTGCATTATGTTGTCTTAATTTTGTGATTCAAATATTTTTTTTTATGTTTTCCAGATTATAATAATGAAGATGAATTTGGAAGAAAGTTGAGGTTCCTCTTGCAGCAGCTTCCACCTGTTAATTACAGTTTGTTAAAGTTTCTGTGTAAATTTTTAGCCAATGTAGCATCGCATCATGAAGAAATTTGGTCAGCAAGTTCTTTGGCTGCAGTCTTTGGCCCAGATGTTTTTCAGTAAGTGGATTATAAAGGTTTATGCGATGCTTTTATGTGAATCTGGTGGTGGAGATCTGTAATCCAGAGCCTTTCCTGGTCCCTGTGTAATTGCAGCACATTTGCTGGATGCTTTGTGCAGTGTCTTTCTGTGCTTCCCCTCTGCCACCTGTTGCAAAATTTTTGCTTGGATCTAAACTATGGGTTTGGTTGCCATATTATTGTTATTTCTTTGAGGTTCAGTTTTTTCTTTATTTATTACTATTAGCAGAAAAAAAAAAAAAAAGAAATCTGGAAGGAAGCTGTCAAATGAAAACATATCCTGGTATTTCCTTTCAGCGGGAAAATTTTTAAGTTGTAATCCTCCCTCGTGAACAGTTAATTAACTAATTAGTTGTTTCATCATCACTCAGAAGTATAAAGTACTATAAAGTTCTACAGTGCAGTGGTGTGAAGGTATACTTGGAATTGGGTGCTCAGAGTGGCGTAGGGATAATGCTGTGAAGTGCAGTCGTTTGCAGTGGAAGCCATTTGCAGAAGCTTTGGGGGCATTAGTTGGATTTAAATTTTTACTCTAAAACGATATTGAAATGTTTAGCATTTACACAGATGTGGAGGATCTGAAGGAACAAGAAATAGTCAGCAGAATAATGGCGGGACTTCTGGAGAACTACTATGAATTCTTTGAAAATGAAGAGGAAGATTTTTCATCTACTAATGATTTAAGCTCAATAACTGAGCAGGTAGGAATATTTTAAGTGGCAATGTTGTATCACTGAAGTATCTGTTATAGCACATATTTATGAAAGATTCGTTGAAATATAATACACCTTTTGGTAGTTCCTTGCAAACTGACAAAACCTGGTATTTCCTTAAGTTGATTTTCTTAATATGGATATATTTGCAAAATTGTTGCTTGGTAGGTAAGTATAGCTGTCCACCTAGAAAAGTATAAATGAACTGAACCAACAGTAATAGCTTACCCAAGGCAAGTAAGGCAATTAAGCTGGTTGCTTCCTCTTTGCTGCAGGAGACATTCTGTTTGTTCATCCAGACTAGCAAGCGTGGGCAGCCAGTTCTGGGTTGAGCGACTTCTGCTCTGCAGCAAAGCGCTGCAGCTTTGCAATGTTTGCTGTCTCTTCAGCTCTCAGCAAGAATATGTCTAGCACTGAAAGCTGACTTAGTCCTGCTGAGTGCAGGAAGCTGCTAAATACGACAGGGCTGTAACTTCTGCAGCCTGAACCAGAGAACTGTTGTCTTAGGTTGGGATGAATGTTCTTTATAGTTGGTTGGCTCTCATGCTTGAGAATTACTGACTTGCTTCTGGTTTGTTATGAATTTTAGCAAAAGCACTTCCCAAGGAGGCTCTGTCTGTGTGCTGTGGTTATATTTTGTTCTTGTGGTTTTGTTTGTTTGTTTTTTCTTGAAATTTTGAGACTTGGCAGTGTCCCCCTTGAATTTCATGGTGTCTCCACCAGATGTCAACAGCACACTTTGCTTGGGTCCTGTTCCCTGCAGGGCCACTGCAAGGCTGAGTGGAGTTAGGGAAGCAGGGTCTCCCTGAGTGCAACCAACTGTGCAGCTGGCTTACCCCTTAGCTCACTGCTACATTCTCTTGCAAGTACAGAAGAAAGGGGTAAAAACATTACATTACATTGCATTATGTAGAGCATTTTATGTAGAAGCAAATATTGGATACCTGTTCTTTTCTAAAATTGAGGAATATTGTCCTTTTGTAAGTATTCTGTTTTTATCTCTTGTGCTTCTAATTCCCTGGAGCTCTTGAAAGAAATTTACAAGCCATTAATTGTGAATCAATCTTTGTACAGATAAATGATCTCTTGGAAGAGGAGGAAGATATAAAGCTAGAGCAGTCTGAAGAACTTCCAGAGGATGGCGCAGAAAAACCTGTTGAGCGGCCAGCTGTGGTGCATCTAGATGTGACAGGGAGCATCTCAGATTCCAGGAGCGTTACAGCATCAACAAGGTAATTGCTTCTTTGTTGGAATGCAGTCTGTTGTGGTGCGTGAGGGAGGAAACCCTCAGACTGCTGTGGTGCCCATGAAGGAGGCTTTCAAAGTAGGTGCAGTTCTTGTAGCAGTAAAACGAGGAATAAAATAACTGCTCCCATATTCAGCAGAAGGTCTGTGGAACTCAGATTGGGTTATGTAGGATTTGTGCAGAGGAAGAGGGAAAAAGAGCGTATTTTATTGATGCTATAAAGTGGTATTTTCTCAGTAAATTTTCTGTCCTCAGGAACAACATGCATCTTGGACAGAAGTGAGTTTGTGCTTGCCTGTAACGTGCAGCTTCGTTTTATTTGCTTGTTGTAGACAAGTTTTTTTTAAGTCTGCTTTATTTGTACTTACAATTCACGATTTCTGTTTGGGGAATTTTATTTTTTTGCCCTCTACAGCATTTGTTTTGGTCTGGGCATTGCAGGGAGCACCTGAAAGGGAGGGCTGAGGTGGTAGAAGTCTGATTGAAAGTAGAAGAAGCACAGGGAAATCCAGGAGGGGGGTTAGTGCCTTAGGCTGGCAGGTCTGATGACTGCAGGGATTTCTGCTTGAACTCTGTTCAGCTGCTGCACTACACATTTTCTTCATTGCAGGAATTTTAAAAATATAAAATAATGGAGTTAGAAAACAAGAGTCACATTTAAATTATAATTGTGTCCTTATCAGTGATCCAGCTGCTCAGTTTTAGTTTGACTAAAGTCTATTAAAAAAAAAAAAGCTTCTGGAAACTGGAATTCTGCTAGAGAACTGTCTTCCAGTGGAGGTTTTAAAGCAATTTTACTATTCATAGGCATTTAGATGCTTGGGGAATGTGCAAGTGCAGCAGTAGTGATGAACTAAACAAGTTTAAGAGTTGAAAGTCACTAGCCTGAAGAGAAAATCATTTTACAAGATGTTTAGGGTTAATTAAAAATTAATAAGCGTTAATTATGGTTGGCATTTTGCATTATTTGTGGGAAAGCATAAGGAAGAATCCTGTTGAAGAAAAGAGATAATTTTTATTGTGAAACCAGAATAACTGCAGGAAACATCTGAAGGAAAAAAAAGACTGAATGAGGAAATACATTTTATTCAACTTCTGCTGTAAATATTTTGGGGAACTGAGAAGTGTTCAGAACACACATTTAATGGCCTTCTTTGCATTTTACTTTCTTGATTTATTTTTTTAATAAATATTAATGCAGATTGGTCGGGTGCTTGTCTTGGCATAGGGCATGCAGCAGTTTATAAAGGGAAGAGGAAGGAGAAGTGAGCCTTAAATATGACTCTTAGCATTCCTTAACCTGGAGTTCTGTTTCCTCCTTGCTGTCAGGTTTTGGGAACCAAGGGCTTGTATAGTTCTGATCTTTTTATTCAGAGAAAAGACAAGACTGAGGTTGCATGCTCATCATCTGTTTCGATTCCTCCAGCAGGACACACGATCTTCCTTTTAGCTATTTGAGCTACAGCTTACAACTTGCCTTGCTACCTCTATTCATTTTTTTTCCACTCATCCTACTTGTTCTTTGTAAAACATGACAGTTGTGAATTGCGTGGTGCTGGTTTCTCTGAGAGAGATGAGGTGAGGATATGGAAAATCATTCATGCAGTTTGATTTGGTGACTGGTATTTGAAGTGAACCTGTTGAGTGATCCTTCAGTCTGTTATGCGGTCGGGGAGCGTTTGTGCACGAGCTGACATGGTGTATGTAAGGGAAACGTGTTCTCCCTTATCAGAAGCCTTTTCAACATGGCTCTGTCATTTTTTGCTGTCCTTACTTCTGTAGAGAAGAATTCCTGACTCAGCACTGAAGCTGACATAAGATGTGCCGTTGAAATAATCGCCCTGGAGTCCTTAGCTGTCAGTGTGCTGAATTTTTCCCTGCTGCTGTTTGCCAGATAACATTCAGTTTACTCTTTGCTGTTCATCTCAAATATCATCAGTTGCAAGCCTGAGGTGAAATCTCCTTGATGTGTTCTTTGGGCTTTTCAAAATGCTGTGTGTAAAGAGGTGAGATGTGACAAGCAGGAAGGTCTGTGAGCAGTTTGCTTTTGTCTGTATAGAATGTAATGATGAGGGTGAACTCCTCACTACTTCTGTGGTGTATAATCCAGTTTTATTTCATTAGTTCAATCCAAGAGAGAAAGGAGAGAAATGGTAACAAAGGAACAAAATTTATATATATTGAGGCTATCTAAATATAACAAATATGACAAGAGCTTGAATTGCTAGAAAATATATTGCAGCTTTTAGCTTAGCTCTCTCTTCAAACATCTAAATACTTTTTCCTATTTCTACCCTGGAAAATATGTGAACAACATGTTAGAAAAGCTTTCAAGTCTTGATTGGGCAGCTTATTGTCAGGAGTGACCTCATGTTGCAGTCTATTTCTATTTAGACTGCAGGGTTTAGTGCAGCACTCCAGAAGTGCTGCCTGACAGGCAGCCATTGAATCCACGGGAGCACTATGCATAACCTACAGCCAACAGCACACTTTGCTCTCTTTCAAATGAAGCATTTTTACATGAAGTGTTCGTTTGGGATAGCAAAAATAATCAGGATGGCCTGTAAAGTCCTGCTGCACAGGTAAATGCATGGAAGGAAAACACTGCTTTGTGAATGCAGATAATGCTTTTTAATGTTACGCGAGATGAATGTATTCTGGGGATATTGTGAAATGGAATAATGTCAAAATTGCTTTTGTTCTTAATGAGAAATAAGTCTGTGTACTGTCAGTATATTAGCAAGAAAAGTTTTGAAGTGTTTGATCTGTAGATAATGCATTTTTCTATCACAGGATATTTACAAGGACTCTTAATGGGTGCGAAGGGGAGTCTCGGGGCTGGGCTAGCATTGTGAAACAAAAGACTTTACCTTTGTGTGTCTTGCTGTGTCATGCTGCATTAAGACTGTGTAGCAGTATAAGTTACAGCTTTTAAACAAATAATCTTAAAGTGCTCTTAGTTCCAAAGTTGCAGTGTGTTTTCAGCTAAGAGCGATTGACACGTTTCTTGCAAAAAGTGCTTAATTGCTGAAGTGATTAGTTAAAGACATAGGATAATTCTTTACATAGTAAGAGGATTGTTCAGGCTTTGGAATGCTGCTGAGTTCTGCACATCTTTTGCTGAGTACTTCTAATGCATCTAAAGGTGTTTATGAGAAGCACCGGTGAATCATCCTCCGCTGTGGGGCTGAAGGTTATGCAGTAAGATGGAAAATTTTGTTGTCAATCATGCCTGAAATCTTTTGGATTCTTTGGAGATGAGCTTGATTCTCCCCACTCCCGACACAGTTCCTCATTGTCTCGAGTGATAGTGGTAAAACAAAACGATGCCAGGTCATCACAGTTTCCTATAAATAGTTTTTGTACTTGTGCCCTTGACTCAGTTTTTTTGTTCTTTTTCACAACTGCTGTTGCAGTGCTTTGTGTTCTGATTGCCCCTTTTTTCCCTGCTGTGTCCTGGGGAGCAGCTGTTTAATAAATGGATCTTTAGTGTGCGTATATTAGAACTTCTGAAAAGTAAGCATACCTTTTGTAATGCAGCCCTTACAGAACTTGCTGAAAGTACCCATGTCCGATATTTACATCCATCTTGTTTTGAAATCTTTTTTTTTTTTCCTCTGAAATTTTCTCATTCTCCTCTCTTACCTTGTTCATAGGGCTGAACTTATTCACAGCCTTGCCCCTTCTCTTTTTATTTCAAATCATGCTGATGCAGAAGTTTATCAGAAGGCTTAAGCACTTTGTACAAGCAGCAGGGCTATGCGGAGCTTCTGTGTATGGACACCAATAAAACATGTTCACAACTCGAGACAAACACCTTACCACTTGTAGGTTTGGAGGAAAATGTGTTAATGTGTTTAAATATCGAGCTGACAAGCAGGTCCTTTATGGCTTGTGTTGCAGCTACTTAGAAGAAGAAAAAGTAGAAAGTCTGTTTGAGGTGGTCTAATTGTTTCACCTCTCTAGTGGTGGGTATAGAACTGCTGGTGAACTCACTGAGATCTAAGCAAGATACTTCTTGCTGTATTAAAGCTATTAGTTAAGCAGAGAGACCACCAAATGACTTTTTGAGTATAAACAGAGCTAATATCAGCCAGAACCGTCTTGCAGAGGTACCTGTTCAGCTCCCAGTGAGGGGGCAGTTTGGCTCTGCTCCCTCATGTATTCATGAAAATCATTTTTAAAAACCACTGTGGCTGTCAGCAGTGCTGCTACGTGGTAAAAAGTAGATTGTGTTAGGAGGTTCCAAAGTGCTTTACAAGTGGCTAACTCGTCTCTTAAAACCTCTGGAAAGTGCCTGCCTTGTACTTGAAATCTAACTGTCCTTGGAGAACACTGCAGATCTGTTGAATGTTGCAGAGTGAAATTGTGCAACGGTCTGACAGGCAGGGAAAAGTCCCTATGAACTGCAACAGTGAAGGAAAGCAAAGTACTTTGGAACTTGCTTGAGGCAGCAAGGTTAAAATCTGCGTTCTTAAGCAAGGTGTCAGGAAGTCTTTTCAGACTAAGCGATTAATATTTCCCCTGGGAAAGACCATGCCTCTTACAGCTTCTTAATGGACTGAATATTGGCTCTTGGGAGGCAGAAACCTGCACTGCTGCCCAGACAACTTTGTTCTGTGATGGCGTTCCACTTTGTCTGGATGGAGGAATCTTACAGGGACTGTAAATAAGGATTTACTTTGCTTCCTGTTTTTTTTATTTTTATTAGCTTTGCTGCATGTAGTTTTTCAGTATTTTCAAATTTGTTTTCTATTGTTTTTGAGACTTCTATTGAATATGCCAAGTTTTGCATTTCACCAACTTGTTTCTTCTGTGTTGCAGTGCTCATATTTCTCCCATAAGCATCTTGCCAGCCTCTGCAGAGTAAGTATAACAACAGTGTATAATTTATGAATTGTGTTGTTGCTATAGCATATATCAGTATATTGTCTTAAAAGAACAAATGCAGTAGGTTTGATGATGAGTTACGGATGAAACATATTGCAGAAAAACTTAACATGCATCAGTGTTGACTGCAGAAGCATGAGAGTGCAGTGTGGTAAAATTTAGATTCCAAACCCCTTTGTTTTTATAATTATATATTTCCTTTGGCTTTCTAATTGTTTTCACAATGTGTTTTCAGCACCAACTTTGTTTATAGTACAGTTCTGAAGAATTGCATGCGCAGATGTGGAGGAAAATTAAAACACAATTTTATAGCCCTAATTTTAATTTGCTTTGGATAATCTGGCTAAAAAGTACACTTGGTACATTGTGCTTTTAGAGAATGTCCTGTTGCTGACGTACCTGCAGGTATACCCTGTGTCCTTCATCAGGTACAGGCTTCATGTCTTCACTGTTTGTTGGATCTTGCCTTTCACAATTGCGGTGCCATTCAGGAGGTGCTACAGCCAACTGTGCTGAGGTGGTACATGCTCCATGGTTGGCTCTGACCTGCTATAGATGCAGGATTTGCTTGTTGCATACTTGTGTTTAGGTTTTGTACAGTTTGGGGTATCGTGTTTTGGTTTTCTTGTTAACTGTGGTCATGGTAACCTGTTCCTTTTAAGATACTTTCCTGTTTGGTTATTACTCAATACAATATAGTGGTTTCAGTACTCCTTATTGCCTAGAATAGTTAACCTGCTTTTTTTTCTTTTCCTTGAAATACTTGGCATCAAAGATTCAACTGTTGTTTTCACCCTTCTGCATAGTTATCAATGGAGATGAGGATTTTTGATACGAATTCTGTGGCTTTTCTTTTCTTTCTAGCATTTTAGAACGAACAATCAGAGCAGCTGTGGAACAGCACCTTTTCGACCTGCAGAGCAGCTTAGATAATGATCTTAAACAAATACAGCAACACAGACTGGGCTGTAACAATGATGCAAAAAGTCCCAGCGGGGATGAGGAAGGATCTAACAACCAGTAAGACTTGTTTGTATTGGTGTTAAATTGTAGAGGATTGTATATTTTAGGTCTTCCAAACAAAACTACCCCATTACCCATCAACCAGAAGCAGAAGTTAGGACTTCTGTTATTAGCATAGAAATTTTAAAGAAATTTTTAAGTCAGCTCAGCTTTCAACCTACAGAACTAACCAACAGCTCTTGAAGCAAGTATTCTAAGTTGCTCTTATATTGCTACAAATTGCCAAGCGTAGCTACTTTACTGCTGAATTCTGTGCAAGTAGCAGAAGGCTTTATTTATCCCAGTCTTTATCTCATTTAGTGTTACTTGTGACTCAGTTTTACCATAGATATTTATTGTAGATGCCATTTCAGTTTCCTTACCATGCTGTTCCACATCAACATAGCTACTGTACTTCCATAGCTGGCAGTCAGTAAAACAGCTAACAGCAGGTAGAATGAGCACTGTAGATGTATTTGTGCAGGACTTCAGTCTCATTTGATCAGTTTTTGTTACAGATCTTAGTGTTTATGGGTGTAGTGACTTCCAGGGCAGCACTGAGACGCTCTGACCTGCTGATGTTTTATTAAATATAAATAAATGATCACAATTCCCAACTACAAAACGTGACATTAAGTAGGGCTTTGCAACATAAGTTCCTTAGGGTCAGAGCTTGAAATGGTGTGGAGTGTTCAGAGGGTCAAATGGTGTTTTCTATATCTGTTGTTTTTAGAAGTCTTTAGTCCAGATTCTTGTCAGAGATAAGTTAGTAAGAGATCATAAAGGTAGTAATCACTCCTCATAATGTTCAGTTGTTATAAGTTGAATTTCAGGGTTACAGATCTAATTTCTTTGATATAAACTCTAAGTGGGTGAACATTCCCTCTTGCAGCTGAATCCATTAGTTATGGCATAAGTGTTTTAAGTCTGCCTGGCTTCACAGAAGCAGAGGCTAAAAGTTTGCAGGTTTGAAACCCAGTATGCCCTTCTGGCACTGCCTCTACTTCAGATGCTTCTGTGTCGTTCCACTGTGGATTAACTGTAATAGATGATACATGATAGCATTCTTGAAAGAGGTCGTCCAGGTTCTTTAAAGCAGTACAGTCAACATATTATGCAAAAGACAGATGCATGGCTAAATAAATAACTAAAAGCTGCCATCCTCAGGAGTGGATTTCTTAGGTATAACAAAATAATTACAGGAATTAGAGAAAACGTAACTGAAGTGTAAAATCACAGACCATCCTGTTCGGTATCTAGAAATGCTTTTAAAGTAGTTTGGAGTTACCTGAGGGAGGAGAAGAAAGGCAGAAGTCAATGGCTTGCATGAATTATGGAATCATAGTGACAGACATGCTGACGTATAAAGACTGTATGGACAAACAGGAATGGTGTAAGTTAGTTTTAACGTGGATGTGCTTTTACAAACCTTAAGTTGAATGCTAGGAATATAAAATACTAGAAATAACAGGATTTATCTGTGAAGGGAGCACTTTGATACTAACTTAAATTAGCTGACTGCAGTGTTGAGAGGAATGCAGTCAAGCAACTCCATCTAGTCCAGGTAGTTTTGGATAAATCCTTTTATATATTTACCACATGCTGTTGCAGAAAATCTCGAAAGTGTCTATAAGCTATGTGAAGGTTGATTGAGGGCTGGAGAACAGGTTACTGATGTTTTACTGTTTGTTTCTTTAGGAATGATGTTATTGAAAATAATGACGTTGGTAGCAGTGAGAACACGGGAGACTGCTCTGAAGTATTGGTTAGCACAGATTTAGGCAGCGAAGATATGAAACGTGATACTGTAACTGAGGAGGAAGAAAGTGTTCAGGTGAGAGGAAGAGCTTCCTGTGTATGGAAATTATGACTTGCAGTGACTTCAGCAAAGTGCTTGGGGCACCAGAGTCTTCGTAATAGCTCTGATGCGGCTTCACGTGGTTCAGTTGCTTTGCACAGTTCTGTTCTGCTGTGCATGCTTTGTAGGCATGCAGAGAAATTTTTGTGTGCTTTGCTGCAATTTATTTGGGCCCTGACTTCTCTCTCTTTTTGCAGGTACTGGCCCTTCCTTCTGCTGAGGTAAGTTAGTGCATCAACAAGTATAGCACTGGTTAGAATAGCATCTATTTTAATAAAGGCTTTGTGAGGAAAAGAGGGTCTAGGGCTGTGACAGTAACGTAGCCCACAGTATGAACTTCTGCTGTATTAAGCAGTGCTGGAATGTTAATATGAGAATTGTAACAGGAAGACATTGTTTTGTAATTGGCTGTTTCTCAGCCTTTTCTTTCTCCTCACAGTTTTTGTCTGTGAGAGGGATAGGTGTCCTCCTCTTTTCAGCATATCTTCATTTCCTGTCTGCTTGAAATAGGTTCTGTTACTTCTCCTTGAACCTCTTTGCTTAGATGTTTGAATTCTGCAGAGCTGACAGCTCGACCCCCTCCATCCCACTGAGAGCTCTTGTACTTGTGGTGTTACACAAAAGAAAAAAGAAAACTAAACTTGTGGCCTCCTGAGAAGAAGGGTTCAATGTTTACCTGTCATCTTAAGAAGTATTGGGATTGACCATTTGTCCATATACAGAAAAATCTGTTTATCCTGTATGAACAGATAGTAGGATCTGATATTAGTAAAAATAGAACATTTTATATATTTTTAAAACTGTTTTGCTCAGAAAATGAAATGTTAATGATGCCTGAAGTTGATGTTAAAGTTGAGAAAGCAACTGTGTTCTTTCATGGATCTCAAATGACTGAATAACCTAACAAGTTGGCTTCCAGTCGCAGCTTTATCCTTGCGTATTGCTTTAGAATCTAATTCTATAAATCTAAATTTCAGTGCACTGTATTCTGTATCAGTGTTTTCAGTAAAAGAACACCTGAGAAATGTGAATGATACTTTTTAAGAAATGCATTCACTTTAGGGCTAAAAGAACATCACTGCAGTAAGAATGTGAAAGGAGAGCATGATGCTTGGTTGTTGCATAGGGGGTGCAGGAGAGTAAAGATGAGCTTCTGTACATGAGCTTTGCTTTAGGTCTGACATGGAAAAAGGAACAGCTGATTCTACAGCTACAATAAATGTGATTCTCTATAGCAGAAAAGCTGTTATTAAGAAATTGTTTTCTTGAATTGGAATTTGGCTTGAGGAAGTAATGTGGAGATGGAGCTGTGTGTGAGGAAGGGAAATATGTTGCCGTGTAAAATACTTGAATGCTACATGCATTTGAGCTCAGAGCAACTTAAAATATTATTTTCAGACATTTTAAAGATCAGCTGGGATTGCTTTCTAAAATCTGAAATAAAATATAACATATTATTCAAGAGGGATATAAAACATTTTTCCAGTTACATTCTCCCAAAGATGGTGCTTCTCAAAGAAGGTAAATACTGGGCTTTGGCTCAAATATTTAAAGCAATCTTCTTGTGCCAACTTCTAGTGTACAAAATGGTGATGTTAATTAATCTGAACTTGTTCTGTGAGGTGGTGCCATAAAAATGCCAGCATATCCTCATCCCCTTCTAGTTCTGCTGCTGTTTTATTTAATAACTGGGATGAAAAGTTCCTTCTAGGAAGTCTGTCAGACTTGTTTCATTTCATACAACACCAAGCCCAAATCTGCATCCCACTCAGTTCTCTCTGAGACTCAGAGTTGTGGCAGTAAGTATTTCCTGTCACCCCAAAACTCACGCTCTGACAATTTGCAGGGACAGTGTTGGTATCTACCTTAAGAAACAAAAACAACCAATCATGCTGAGTCTGAAGAGATTTCACTGTTGGTCTTCTAGTGAGTAATGCACTGAATTGCTGACCTCGCTTTAAATGTGGCAGTATTGCGTTGGTTAAACAGTGTGAGTTCCACACATGCATAGAAACTTGTGGTTTTCATTCTTGAGGGCTTTTTTGTGGTCCACAATTACAGAAATATTTTCAATCTTTCTAAATGTGCTTTTTGCCAACAGCCTGCAGATGTATTATTGACACAATGTGATAAAGATGCAGATGTTGATGGAGAAAATAATAGTGAAAGGTAGGAATTTTTCATTTATCACTTATTTGGCAGAATGTGTAACTTCTGAGAACGTAAGACAAACAAGATTATTTCTTTAAAATATTTTGGCACAGTGTACCACTCAGCCATTTGGGAATTAATGCTGGTAACAGTAATTAGCCAGAAAATTTTAGGTTCATATGCAATTGAATTCAGCACTGATTGGAGTGTTCAGTTTGAGCTCATTTGTTTCAAAATGTTTATTCCTTGTTTGAGCTGAGTCTGTTTCCAGGCTGTTTGAAGTCCAATTGCTTGTTTACATGTTTCAGTTGGAAACTGTGAAGAGCAGGGGTGCCAGTGCCACCCCCAAACAACCTAACTTCTGCTCTCCAGAGTTCTAGTGATCACTTCAAGGAAATCAATTACATATCTGCTGAAAATGCTTTCTGTCTGTAAGAATGAAATGCATTTAAAATAACTGGGTTTGTTTTGTTTTTAGGCAAAATAGTATTTTGATTGATGGCAATGATAGAATATCTTCAGAAATGTTTCTGGTAAGATGATAATTTCATTTATACATATAAATACAGAGATGCAAAAAAATCCCAGTAAATGTAGCTCTTACAAGTCTGTGTTGTGTTGGTTGGGTGGCCACAAGATCTGTAAGATCTGTCAGATCCCATTGTCCAGCTCTTTGGAAATTTTGGGCATCACAGCAAGCTTATGCTTATGCATCTTGTGTAAGAAATACTTTGTTTATGCCAGTAATTGGCTAATGCTGTGGGAGGGAAGAAGAAGCTTGTTTACAGTTCATTATGAAACATGGGAGCACCTTACTTGAGTAAGGAAATTATTTTTTGTTTTTCAAAGAGTTTCCAGAAGTGCGAGGAGCAGCACTGAATACTGACCTGGTTTTCAGCTGCTAAATAAGAATGAATGAAATTGTTCTGTGCTGTTATTTGTAACAGGATTCAAGTACCAAAGCTTGTGATCTCAATGCAAATACTGATGCAGAGGTGCCAGGGGATGGTGACGTTTCTGTTCCTGAGGAAGCTCTGAGTGTCCAAGTACCACGTTTAGATCTGAAGAATGCATCTGATGGAGACAAATGGGAAGGTAATTTTTGCCCTTTAATTCACAATATACTCAGCTAGTTAGAATAAATGAAATACTTTATGAAGTAGGAGAAGCAGTCTGGTAACTTATCCACTTTCCCTTTAGCTTCATCTGAATAAAACGTTCCTATATGACTTGGCCAATCTTACTGTGTACAGCATAGGTCTCCTCTTGTTGCAGATCTTTCTGCAACTTAGAAGGGACTTTAAAAAAAAAAAAGGAAAAAGCTACAGAAAGCAAAAGAGTCTAAGCTTCATGCAAAAATTGTTTATGTATTTTTCAAGTGACTTAAAATGCTCTGGTCTCTCTCTCACATGAGTCCTCATAAAAATACTTTGATTTTTATGATGCAGTTGATATTCATGTTGAATTTTGTGATTTTTTTTTTTTTTTTTTTTTTTTTTTCCAATCCAAGTTACTGAAGTTCACATACTAGCTGAATTTGACACAAAATCACTGAACTACTAACCATAGCCATTTGCATTTGATTTAGTCTGAGAAGTCTGTTGGTTGCTTTGTCTTGAGCATCAGAAATGTTCAGTGTTGGCTTCCTTGTCACTGGACAACTTGAAACAGCCTGAATTTTCAAGTACAAATTAACGATGAATATGATTTCAGGGAAAGCAAGAAGTACGAAATATGGTTTATGATCTTATTCTTTATGGCCTTCATGTGTAGCAACCTCCTGAACTTCTGACTTGATTGAATGTGGTTGCTCAAATATGTGGAAATGACTGCTTATGCTGTCCTACTTGTATAAGAGCGTAACTTCTCTGTACTCTAACCACAGCAAAACACTCGTTGATAATCTTAGCTACTTGTCTTTTTACATGTTCCTTAAATGCTGCTGTTCTCCTGTCATGAATCATCAATCTGCACTTTACAAGAAAAGTCCACTTGTTAGTTTGATTAAATATTGCAAACTGTCACCAGCAGGAGGATGACCCCCGTCCACTCATTTTCAATGTGAAATGGTAGATTTAGTGCAGATTCACTACCCAGGGATTGTTTAACTTGAAGCAGGCGGTTCCCGTGACAGCTGTTTTTTTTGAGATGTGTTTAAATTGTCATCATTAGGCATTAATAAGGCACTAGTAACAAAGAATGAGTGTGGTTACTTTATCTTGTGCTAGAAATGTTAAATTTCATGAAGTAAACTACGTACCTTTGAGCTGCGGCAGTGCAATGTGAAACTGCAGCATGCCAGCACACAAAGCTCCCAAAGCTCAAATAGTGGCAGCTTAAAATAACTTAATTTGTCACTGAAGTTGGCTGTTTTCCAAACGAATTCCCTGCATTAATCCATACTTTGTTTTTGACCCTTTAGAAATGATGATGTTTGTAATTTGATCCCTCACTTATGGTTGGGAAATACTTGCTTTATGTTGTCAGTATTTATTTACATCGCTTACTTGCATGCTATGTTTTGTTACAGTCTCTGTGTTAACCTTCAGTACATGTTTAATACGTGTTCTCAGTACACTTGTGGATTCCATTTCATTATTTCTCTAAACCTGTTCATAAAAGTTACTTTGGTATTGCTTATCCAAATACATGTATATCTTTACTTCAAAGAGAATGTAGGATATCTGAATAAATTTACATTACGTGAATCTCAGTAATAAAACCATGGTATTTTGCAAGATATGGTATTTGCATGTGGTGAAGTCTTCAGTTTTGGCTATTCTTCAGTCTTTTTTAGAATGGCTGTTGGGATCTGAGGCACTGCAAGTCCTTGTAGCATTCTGTTCAACTACATTGGCTTTGCAAAGAAATCTGCTAGCCCAAATCTTTCTAAAGGTTTGGATTATTAAATCCTATGTGATGGCACACTTAACGACTTGTAATCAATGGGAATCTTGAAAATGAGCATGAAATGCTTGCTGCCTTAATCGGGGGAAATGCAGATTGGTTAGTCTGTGTTTGAGTGCATTTATTCTGCATTTGTCCTCTTTTTGAAAGTTACTGCCGTCTCTTATTTACAAGCTATGGGCAGAACTACACGTAGAACTTGTCCTTTGTTACTGTGAAGATGCATGAGATTCTTATTAAAGGCAGTAAGTCTTTACTATTCCTGTGTCAGTTCTGTAAACCTTCCTGGTAAACAGTTCAAGCTTACAAAGGCCTGAGCATCCTTACCTGCCACTGCAATTGCCTGGCAGTTGAGAGTGTTCAGAGCCTGGCTCAAAATACGGGTTTTTTTCCCCTGGTACTGTATCTTCCTGCTTTACATGTTATGTATGGTTTGTTCTGACTGTGCTGTGTGTTCACTTTAGTATTTTTGCCATTCTTTTTCATTTTATTAGCGCCATGCCCTATCACTTTTCCCCTCATTGATTTCAAAACAATGCATCTGCAGAGAGAAGGGGAGGGTAAGTATGGTTCGCCATACATTCAGTTATCTGCCTTTTGATAGTTTATGGTTTGCTTTCTAACTAACCCTTCACCTGCTGTCCCTTATCTTGGGAATGTTCTGATTTGCAGTATTTTTCCTCCTTAAGGGCCCCCTTCTTATACCTTGTACTGCATAAGCGGGCAAGAGTCTAGCTTTAAAAAAAAAAGAAAAGAAAAAAAAAAAAGAACAAAACCCACCAAAAAAACTCCCTGAGCAAAACCTCCACAATTCTTAGTGGATGCACTCTGGAAAGCAGGTACAAGGGTTACCATTTATTTATTTTTCAAAGATTCCGTTGTGGGTTTTATTGTTGTTCTGCACACTTTGAACCCAGTTTTCAAGATTTCTGGTTTGGAAAATACTAAGCAAACTTCTGAAGGGGAAGGGGGAGATTTTCAGCTCAAGTGCTTGGAGGGCTTTCTCAGCTTTTTGTTAGATGGCAAGATGGCCATGGTTGAGAATTGTAAGGGATCACAACCAACTTTTTAATAGGGTTATTAAAAAATATATATAGTAAATTGTTTTGGAATCCCCTGCCTGAAAATCCCCTTCCACAAACTAAAAAATCTCTTTTTCTCAGTGATGTCAAGATGGATTTAAACTATACCTGCATTAGAGATCAAACAGACAAACAACAGCAACAAAAAAAACCCCAAAAACAATCGCACCAACACTCCTTTAAAAAGGCTGAGCAAGTGGAATTGCACCTGAAGAGGTATTGTCAGGCTTGCCTCGTTCAAAGTCAAGAGGAGAATCTTTCAGAGCTCACATGGAACTTAATTTCCGTAGCAATACACTGAAACAGGCAATAAATGTGTTCTTCTAACGTAACATTTCTGATAAGTAAATAAGTAATGCTCTCTCACACTGTTGAACTGCTCAGAAATGCGTACTCCTAAGAAACACTTTGAAAAAGGGATCCTAGTGTGCATACTTCATTTCAGTATGTTTTTCTTTCAATTGTTATATGACAGAATTTGTAGCTTTCTGATGTATTCCACTGTTTTTATTCACTTTGTGTATGACACTACATCCTTTATAGCATACAAGACTAAGTATCACGTAACAATTGTTTCCTCTTGATTCTTCTTTATAGTTCTGTTAACAGACAAGTACCATTTTGTTTCCCTTTTTTATCTTACAGATCCATTTCCTGCTTTCAAATCTTGGCAGGAAGACAGTGAATCTGGAGAAGCTCAGCTTTCCCCACAGGCTGGCAGGATGACTAATCATCCGTTGGAGGAGGACTGTCACCCGATGTTGTCACACCGTAGTTTGGACTTTGGGCAAAGCCAGCGTTTCTTACATGATCCAGAAACATTGGATTCTTCATCCAAAGCACTTTCTTTTGTTAGGTATGTACTTCAGTGCAATTTGGTGGGTGTTGTGGCAGTTACTTCTGGTATGAAAATTCAGCTGCTTAAAAACGTCAGAAGTTTTCTGTGGTATGACACAAACTGAACACCAAGGTCAGATGTCTCGTTACACAGCCAGTTGGCAGTTTTGCACACCTGGGAATTGCCATCCCAGGTCAGGCCAGAGATTCATCTGGGATGGCTGTCTCTCCAAGTGGCCACTGGCAGATGCTTAAGGAAAGAATATAAAAATAGGACAGATTTTCCCTGGCGTTCAGACTGGGCTTCTGGTAACCTGTTGTAATGACACTTCCTGGTCCGAAGCCATTATTTATATCCTTTGTTTACCAGGCTTTACTGGATGCTGTGATATGGTTTTATGTAATTTTTTTTCCAATTGCACGAGTATCAACTTTTATGTTGTGTGATTTCCTGTTTGTTTTGTATATCCACTCCCAGTAAAGAGAGCATTGCAACAAAAACATGCAGTGATGAACTGGGAAGGTTCTTCATTTGGCCTTTGAAAAGCCTTTGTTCAGGAGGGTTAAGGAAAAGCATCAACTGTTTAAAGGAGAGAGGTGGGACAGCAGTACAGTGGAGTTGTAGGGTCCTTTAATGCAGGTTCTCTTGCATTCTTGCAAGAGATTTTGCAATTGCAGGTTGCTGTAGAGGATCAAGGCAGTTTAACTCAGCATTGTAATTATAGAAGCTGGAAGTTATTTGTGTGGACTTCCAAAGCTGTAAATAACCTGTGGCCTGTACTTCATCGTACTACTGATATGAAAAGCCGTTTGAGAAAAATCACCATGATTATTAGAGAAGAAATAATCTCATAAACATGAGAAAATTTGGAACAGGAAAGACCAACTTCAGAATTCCTAATTTTCTGTCACAAGTTTATTGATGCAAAAGATGCTTTCCCAAATGCTCTCCAGTTAGTGGCAGACTGCAGTTGATGACTACTGTCAAAATGATGTACGAGACTGACCCGTAGAAAAGTGCTGATTCTAATAGCTGTTCTCATTCTGAAACTAATAAGGATCTACACCAGCAGATAATTAGATTAGTATATCTTAGTAATATCTTGAATTATGTAGACGTCACTGGCTGCACCAAGAGGTATTTCAGGCACCTTGTGTAATGTGTGTGCTAGAAAATCCTTATGGTTGGTCATGAAATGCAGAGTTTTCATAAGGCACAAATGTGAAGGAGCTAAGCAAGTGCAAAAGGTGATTCAAGACTGGAGTTGCGTGCTGCAGAAATGTATTTGGAAGTCAAACAGATCAGATGATGGATATTATTTCTTTTTTTTTTTTTTTTTAAGATAAGCATTTATTGAGCTATCTAAGACAGATAAGTGGAGCTGCCTAATTACCAAGGATTGTTCAGTGGTAGCTTCTAGACTAGGCTGTGTTTTGTGCCAAATGTTTCAAGGAGTGCTGATAATCTTGTAATTTAGATAAGCAACTTAGCCACCAGAAAGATCTGAGCTGTTTTCATGACAATGTAATTGACAGTACTTGAATTTCAAATGGTGTTTTTCACCACAGAACTATTTCTGTTAGGGATAGTATTGAAGACAGGAGAAAATAACATCACATTTTGAAGGCAGCGGATGGTAGCGTTGTGATTGAGTATGTAAGAAGCTCTGACTGAAAGTCTGAAAAGAATATATCATGAACTGAAAAAGAAAACCAAAACAAGTTAGTCATCTGCTAGCCCAGTGTTGTTTGCACTGGCTTAATTATTTGAAATTACATTTTAAAATGTTTTTGATACAGAACACGAAGAGCGTCCTTCAGCTCGAAAGAGGACAAAAGGGAAGACAAGACGCCTTATCAGCTTGTCAAGAAACTACAGAAAAAAATAAAGCAATTTGAGGAACAATTTGAAAAGGAGAAGAACAGTAAGGTAAGTTACTGCTTTTATTCAGGATAAATGGCTGTGTGGTGGAGCTAAGTCACTTCTTGTTTCATTGCTAAAAAACTCTGAGCTCACTTTGTTACATGCTGCTTTCTGCAAAAGTGGACGATGGCAGGACGAGGAAAACATGCCAAAGTACCTGGTGAGCAAATGTTGAAGTTCAGTTGGACTGAAGGGATATTTGAAGCCAGTGGAGAAACAAAAGCATCTTTACCTCTCTCTGGATCAACTTCGGATGCCTTATTTCAAGTTTATTTTAACAAGTGTTCATTATGTTGGCTAGTCACCTTTGCTGCCATAAATACTGCCATGTATTTTATGAAATGTTTATAAATGATCTTCAGCATGTTCATATAACACTTTATATTACTTTTCAGCCCTCCTACAGTGATATTGCAGCCAATCCGAAAGTTTTAAAATGGATGACTGACCTTACCAAATTAAGAAAGCAAATAAAAGGTAAGGGATGCTGTGCTTCAGGTTGACAAAAACAAATTATATATGTATGACTAAAACAGAAGTGATAACTCATTCAGCACAATTCCACAGGACAGTACAAATCTTTAACTTCTAGATTCTGATCTATTCCAAAAGCAAAATCAAATTTATTTTTGTGGCTTTGTTTTTAGAAGAGAAATCTTGCCTATGCAGACAGCTGTGTTCCTTATTTTGCAGTTAAACAGAGGGAAATGGTTCTCTTAAACTTTCAGATTAAGTAGTTTTTCTGTTTTCAGATGCAAAGCAGAAGAGCTCAGATGGAGAATTCATACCTCAAACACGTCCACGAAGCAACACTCTACCAAAAAGCTTTGGTTCCTCTCTTGACCAAGAAGAAGAAGAAAATGGAGATGAGATGCGGGTCGTGCAGAAAGAGAAGAAGCCCACCAAGGAAGCTACACTTGAACTCATTTTGAAGAGATTAAAGGAGAAACGAGTTGAGAGATGTTTGCCAGAAGATATAAAAGTAAGCATAAGATTCTGGTGTCTGATTACAACATTGAACAGCTTTAAATCTGATTAAGTTGGGATGTATGGTATTAATTAATCTCAGTTTTTGGTGAAGTTGTGTTTATAGCTGATACAGTAAAAAAAAAACAAAAAAGCTGCTGAAGTGACTTTTGATTAATATGAACAATTCTTCTAACAGAAAATGACAAAAGACCATTTGGTAGAAGAGAAAACATCTCTCCAGAAAAGTCTCCTGTATTATGAAAGTCAGCATGGACGACCGGTAATTCCTCTTCTTCATCGGCGATGCTAATTGCTAATGTGCACTTAGACAGTGGGATTTCTTGTGCAGGAGTAGTGATAATTATCAGTAATACCTGGTTTTTTTTCCAAACAATGATCTGTTTCCATGTTGCCATCGAATGAAGCTACTGCATGAACTTGTGAAAATTAGGATTTGTGTATTGATTCATTACACACAGGCCCTTTCTCACAGATCAGTGGGTTATTGGAGTTTGCAAAGTAATTTGTATAGGTTGGTGCCATTCTTGTCTGTGAAGCAGAGTAATCTTCTTTGTGTTATTTTTTTAAACAAAAATCACAAATACTATTGGATTTCCTAGGAAAAGGTCTGTAAGTTTATTATGGCTTTCACAAAACCAAAAATTGAGACACTCTTCTGAAGTAGGTGGTGGGAGGAACTAACTGGCAGCTAGCACCTAGAGTGCTGAGTTTTTAGTCATGGACAGTGACCAGCATTTGCTTGTCCAGTCAAGATGCTTCCAGCTAATGTTCTGTCAGTCTTCTGGACTTCGTGCACCAACTCAGCAATCAGCACTACTGTATGCATCTGATCAAGCCTTTCAGTTATAAAAGCCCAGGAAGAAAAATGGCATTAGTGCTATTGGTACTGACCCTATGAGCCCCTTAGAGAAAAAGTCAGTAACTGGTGATGATAACCTTCAAGTCTCATTGTTTTTAGTAAACATAACGGCCGAGAATTGAGCCTACAATCAGGTATCAGATAAAGACTGTCTGCAATTTCATCTTTTTTTTTCCCCTGTCACTTCTGTAGAGTCATTGTCATTGCAAGTTATGCAGTCTTCTCCCCCAGCTCTTGGTGCCCTTTTTCCCTATTTTCTAAGGTCTTCAGAGGGCTTACTTCTACTTGAGCTCATCTAACATCTAAGAAATCTTAACTCAGTATTTTTCTAAAAGAAGTTTAAAGTGGAAAAATAAGAGGGGAAATAAACATCTGCTTATTTCCTTTTCTTTCCATAAGCTCCATTGCATACACACAAATTAGTTTTATGTTCCTAATTGGAATGGATGTGGCCTGGCATGAGAAGCATAATGCTTTGTTTGCTTGCGTATTATTCAGTGACTGGTGTAATTAATTCTGTGGTTTCTCTGCCTTTAGGTTACTAGAGAAGAAAGACATATTGTGAAGCCACTTTATGACAGATACAGACTTGTAAAACAAATGTTAACTAGAGCAAGCATTACTCCTATTCTTGTGAGTAAAACATGCTATTTATATTTTTCCCCTTTTGAACTGCTAGTATGGCTTTAGAAGAGCTAATAATAAAGCATGTCTTTCTTTTGGAAGATATGAGATGGTGTTGTAGTTGAGACGTTTGGTTTACTGCTGAGAACAGAGCAGTTCCAGGCTGTCTGTTACCTTGACAGCTCTGAGGAAGTAAATAGTTCCCAGTGGAAGTAAACAAGTTGTTCTAGCTTTCTTTGGCTGAGTCCTTTGCAAGTCACTGTGCTCAGTACCGATCTGCAGTGTGTATTGTATTGGTCTTCCAAAGAAGAGTAACACCAGTTGTAATGAAGCTTGCCTCTCCTGTAGTGCAGAGGCAGGAGTGATAAGATGGCCATTAAAATCACTTCATTCATTTTTGTTTCCTTAGTGAGAGTCACGTTATTGACACCTGCTTGCAGCATCTGTACATCATCTGCTCTTTCATCATGTTTTCGCTTCATTTCCTCCTAGCTTGCAGTGCTTTTTCTTCCCTTTCTTTCCCCTCTTGAAGAGATAAGGAAGAAAAGTTTTTCCTATTGCGTAAACTGACTGAATTAACCTTTCTTATTGTGACCTATTAGGCAGCTGTGGAATGACAACCACCCAGCTCTTTTTGTTGTCTTGCATGCTGACTCAAACTTGGGATTTTGATATTAGCTACTGACCTGTTCAGAAGGAAGGGACTGCACACAGTCAGACAGTTCTCTATCAGATTTAAATAACTGGGCATGGCTTACTCAGCAGTAACTTAATCTGCAGTCTGTGACTCTCACTGTTCTTAACCAGCTCCTTAAGCCAAAGAATGAGATAAAGAAATCAGTTCAAGATGACTCAAAATCCATATGGAAAAAGGAATGGCTGTTTTTATAGAAAAACACGATTTCAACTGTAGTCCCCTTTAAGTTTAAGGGCAACTTGATGTCAGTATCCATTTCTCAATTCCATAAGCACGGAATTTGTTCCAATAACCTTAGCGTTTCTCCATGACTACTGAGCCACAGTTTGGTTTTGGTGTCTTTGACTGGTTGGGTTTTGCCTTATTTCTCATATCAGAAATCCAGCCCTTCAAATGAGATGCATATCATGTTGTCCATAGTCTTAGAAATGTTAGTCTTATTTATTTAAGTGTGAAACCAAGTGATGGTCGATATTCAGCCAAAAGAATTTTAAATTCAGAAGAGGTCTTGGTGGCAATGTTCCTGTTCTTGCTGTAGACGATGGACAAAATATTTCACAGGCTTCTGCTTTTGAAATGCGTGAGACAGATAAGTGGAGCTCTGTAATTACCAGGAATAGTTCAATGGTAGCTTGTAGGTAGGCTGTATTTTATGCCAGGTATTTCATTAATTGCTTTTTAAATTACATGACATTTGCTTCCATGAGGTATCTGTTAGGGTAGCAGGGGATATTAATTGTATACACTGAAGCCTGCATGAAAATCAAGCAGCAGGAAGCTCCTTTCACTCGCAGAAGTTCTTTGACAGGTCACTGTCTATGTGTGTTCATGTTCTACCTTTCTCCTGTTCTAATAGTTCATCAGTTGAAAGTGCTCATCCTGTCCAGCCGTAAGAGATGAGCAGAGCATAATGGCATGTGTGTAACAGGCAGCTAACAACAGCACCTGTGCCTCACAGCAGCATGTGGATAGGCTGAAACTCAACAGATGCAGATAACTTTTAGGTAGCACAGCACTTGTTGGGCTTCAGAGTAGTCTGGAAAGAGAAACTGGCAGAATTATTCCTACCACATTCATGGCAGTAGATACAAAATGCCCTTACATAGCTTCATTTTTTGTAAATTAAGAGGAACAAGAGTGAATTCCAGAGATGTCTTTGAGCTTTATGAATTTTGTTCAGAACACATTGGGCAATTGCTTTGTATTGAAAGCTCACAGGAGGGTATTAGAGTTTCAGTTCTTTTTACATGAATGATAAGCTGCAATATTTACTTCTGTTTCGGGCAACTGAGTTTTTGGATTTTAAGGCTGTTTTGTTTATGCTCTTTAAGTTTGTTTGTAGACTTTTTTTGGAAGGGAGAAACCAGCCCTTAGGTATGAGGTGACTTGAACAGAATTCTGACCATGCGCATCATTTCGTGTCTATTTGCATATAATTAAAGAAGCTTGAAATATTGCAGGGTTCCCCATCAACCAAGAGGCGGGGGCAGATGTTACAGCCCATCATTGAAGGTGAAACTGCCCACTTTTTTGAAGAAATTAAGGTGCGTGCAATGCAGTCTTTAGAAATGCATCTCCCAGCCCTTGTAGGAGGGAAAGGCAGCGTGCTGTATTTGTTCTGAATTGCTGCTTTCTGTTTCAGGAAGAAGAGGAGGAAAGCGATGGTTTGTCTGCAGACCTGAATGATATCTTAAAGTCTGCTGTGCAGACACAGTCTGTTTTAAGCCCGGTTGAGAACTCGGAGTCCGATGTCGAAGATGGCCAAGAGAAACTGACCCGGGACCTGAGGCTGTCAAGCACCCGAGCTGCTTCTATGTGTGTATAAAATTGTGCCACAGAAGTTGCACTGATTGCACTTAGCTGTGATACCAGATGTGATGCTGGGTGGGAAGGAATGAGTGTTTGGTAGTTCTCAGGAGCTGTTTGGCTTGAGCAAACATTATTTCCTCTGACATTGTCTAAGTTCTTTTTGTATTCAGAGAATTGTTTGGTGTCTTCTGAATCTTCTTCAGCTTACTCAAGCTGTGTAGAGAGCAGAAAATGTACACCTTTTTATTAACTATTAGTTGTTTTTAGTATTTCACAGTCAGATACTGTTGTCCTTACAAGCAGGGTGAATTTAGTATTAGTCCAGCTAGCTCGGTTATTTTGAGTAAGTTTTGAAGAACCTCAATTCCATTGTATGGCCGATGGTCTTTTTCAGGCCTGAATTATTGGAGCAACTGTGGAAAGCCAGAGCTGAAAAGAAAAAGCTACGCAAGACATTAAGAGAATTTGAAGAGGAGTTTTATCAGCAGAATGGAAGGTTGGTTCAGCCCAAAAGCAGATGCTGGACAGCAGCTTCACTTCTATAGCCAAATGTTTCTTTAGCTTTTTGTGAATTTTGCCAAGTGAAATACATCTGATCTTTACTGCAGACAATCTCTTGACGGAGATAACGTTGTGTGCTTGTAGTAGTGGAGGAAACCTGCTGTGTAGTTTTGTTTCATCTGTTACTGTTTATAACGATGAAAACGAAAGTAGTATCAAAGAGTTTTTCCAGGGTGCATCACCTCATAAACAAAAATAACGTGTTAAGAAAAAGGCAATCACTTTCTGGACTCATTTCAACGCACTTCTTATTGTTTTCTCATTTAACTAAAAACTCATGCATAATTAGTCATACATTAGTCATGGCTTTGTCAAATGTTTGCTGAATTTGAGATGTAACTCCTTTTGACTTTAATGGCCAGGGATGAAGTTAATAATGAATGGTTGGCTTAAAAATAAATCTTACTTATATAAGACTGATTTGAGACCAGTTCTCTGCTATCAATTTGTGTGTCAGTCTACATAGTGTGAAAGCTTAGATTCATTTAAATTGACTTGCATTTCTGTTTGATGTATAAACAGAACCTGAAATGAAAGCCTTCATATCCTGTTAATAAAAGCTCCAGAACTTAAGAGAGTGGTTTTTTACCTGTGCTGGGTAAATGCTCCTGGACTGTCAGTCTGGCTTTTTGGTGATGGCATTTTTAACTACAGGGACCTAAAATATGATGGTCTCTTGCTGATGAACCATTTGGCAGACCTTTCTCTTTCTCTCCTAAGATAACTGTGCATTTCTGCTCGTGTGTTTGATTTCCTGCATCGTGGAGGATTTCCCTGAAACTTACCTGTGTTTCTTTTCACAGGAATGTACAGAAAGAAGATCGGGTTCCAATGCTTGATGAGTACAGGGAGTACAAGAAGATCAAAGCCAAACTTAGGCTGTTAGAAGTCCTTATCAGCAAACAAGATTCTTCAAAATCCATTTAACTTAGGTTCCTCCAAACCACTGAACAAGGTTTTGCTCACACTACCCTGTACTTACTGAGTGCTTGTGTTCGTATCTCACGCGCTGTTGAAAGAATACAGTTTGCACTTTGTTGTGGTGCCACTCTGAGTTGCTTGAAGGGTAAGTGGGTTCTGCCTAGAGAGCAAATGAGATCTGTACGCTTGAGACTGCGCTATCCAACTTGAGCAAACACAGTTTCCATCCATTTATTTTGTATTGGATGCATCCACCTTCTAAAACAACCATAGCATTTTGTTCTTTGGCATTTGAGAACTCTGAGCCTTTTATTACCAAACTTTTGCATTATAGAAGAAATTATTTATACTGTAATGCTATACTGAAGTACTCCTGTTGCCTATTTTATTGTAGGGGGGGCAGAAAAAGCAAATTAAAAATACATCTCTCTTTTCCTGGAAGGTTTAAAAGCCAACCTGCAATCCCTTCCAAAGAACTGCTGTGGAACAAGTTCAATTTCTAGTAATCTAAATTGCATCTATAACCATAATAATTAACATCTATGGATTCTGCTTGTTAGTGGTCACATTTCCATCTGGATAGAGATGACAGTGGACAAAGGAGAAAGTGACCTTACTTAGTGTCTTTTAAAACTTGGGAAGCTGAGAAGTTATATCACGTGCTGCCTACAGGACTTACATTACTGTCATAAGTCTTATTGGTTCTTGTTGATCAGCTCGTGGTGGCGTAGTGTTTTGTCTGAATTGGATACTGCATCTCCTCTTTCAGCAGATTTGAGGAACTTAATGCACGTTACAGTGTATGAGAAACGTGATGTTGCTCAGACTTGTGTAGCTCCAGCTGGAAAGTGCTGGCTTAGGTCAGTTAAAAAGCCTCAGTACCTGAAATACATACGCTATCAAGGGCTAAAATCAGCGTGTTGATGTGCACCACAGGGTGAGCTGACAGCTTTGAGTGAAGAAATTACTGCTGTTTATCACGGTTTTGTTTTACAGTTGGAGAATAAATATCTAATCTTTACGATATAAGCAAAACAGTTTATGGGCCTTGCATGATTTAGCTTCAGAGTTGAAACTCAATAATGTTTTGAGTATCACATCTGCTGTGCTGAATGATGATTTAGCTAGCTTTATGCCCTGCAGCAGCCTTCAGCAGCTGGTTTTGATCTGGCAAAATCTAAGTGTTAATTTTAATTGGTGCTTTCTCAGTTTTTTTTCTTCAGTGTATCAGTTTGATCGTGGCCATGTTCTGCATGCACCTACTCTCACTGCATGTTTTTATGGCTGGCTAATGGCAACATAGCTATTATTCACACTGCTTTATGAAAGACCAAAAATGAACTTTCTCCAAGTAAAAAGTGGCGAGCATGTAACCTCATAGACTTGCTATTCTGTCATGAAACATATGAAATAGATTGAAAGTAGCATTTTAGTGCTCAGGTTTCATCTGTGTACTGTAGAATACTTCCTGTTTTGTTTTATTCTGCTTGTAGACATGTGATTTTGGAATTGAGAAGAAAAGCACTAAAACTATTGAGCACTGGTGGTATGCCTTTTTTTGTAATGGCAAAATGATGTGGGACCGTAGGGAATTGTGAGGTTCAACTAATCCTGAGACCATGTATCAATTTGATTCAGTTTCACTGTGCAATGTACACTTCAGTTCCTTTTCTATCAGTCTGCAGACACGGGTGTATCCAACATTGAAACTAATGTTACTGTATAGCGTTGTACATGAATGTTTGTGTTTTATATACCACATGCAGAATGTCAATATGCACTATTTAAATGTTTTAAATAATATATTCCTCCTTTATAATGCTTAAATCTATATGATTCCAATATTTTTATAAGTGAGTGAGTGACCAGACTGATTCCAATTCAGAATTAACAGCTGCTTTGTGTTTGTTATGCGGTGTTTGGCTGTTTATTCAGTATAGTAGATAAGCATGGCAACAGTTATGCTATGAGTGTGTTTTGTGCCATCCTTGTTGAGCAATAAATAAATGGTAGAATTAGGCATTTTGTGATATAACAGTTTTACTTTGGTAAAAGCAAAACCTATATATCTATATGGATATATAGATATGGAATATATATATAACTAAACCAGATGTAATTGCATTGCTATGTCTGGTGCTCATTGTATAGACTTTTATAATAAAAATACCTTAACCTTTATTGTCATATATCTTTGCTCCTCGTCATGCTTTTTTCCCCCTCTACCACCTCTTGAAAACAAGTGCTGAGTCCTTCAGGATTCTGGTTTGTGTTTGTAGTGTCTGTTGCTCAGAGTCACAGCCTGCCAGCAGAGCTACTGGCTCTGGTGCTGAGACAGCCCTTAATGAAGCTGCAGCAGCTTAAGCCTCATTTTACCTCCTTAGACTGTGCCTCTCAGCAGAGACAGCAGCCAAGGGACCACGTTGGCTCCTCGTCTCACTTTGGCACGTTGCAGTGGGGGCTGCAGGTCCTGCTAAATTGCCAGTCTGGGCTGCGATGGTACAGGGGCAAACTGTGAGTCCTGATCGTTTCTGTTCCCGCAGTCGCCACTCTGGGAGGTGTCTGGGCAGAAAGCTGATTAATTCACTGCCAGTGAATACAGCTGCAGCTGATGAGCAGAATGTGGTTGTCTCTCGCCTATAATAATCTCTAAGCCTCGAAATAAGCAGCGGGCGTAGCAGTTACTGCTGTGTTTGTGGCCAGCAAACGCTGTCGTTGCACACACTTCTGGACAGGAGGATACTTCTTCTCTTGACAAATGGATTATTCATAGCATGTTGGTGATGGCATGCTCAGATGGTGTTTGGATGTGTTTTATTCTGTTTTGTTTCTTCCTGTGGCTGAATCTCTCCAAAGAACAAATATCTGTAGCTACGTATGAGTGGATTAACGGCTGCGTATGGGTAGATCGTGTCTGGCTGGAAGGTAACAGCAGGTCTCTAAGGCAATGGCTATAAATGGAATAAAAAGAGAATTTTTCCTAGGAATTCAGGTTTGGAACACAATGCCCTCTAGCGGTTCCAGGCATTCGGAACTAGGACTTTTATTTTCTGAAAGATGAACTCTGCTTTGGAGGTGGGGGCGCTGGCAGTAGTGGAAGCAATGGGTGCCTGAAAGAATGGCTGAGAAAGAAGCATTGCCATTGCTAGCAGTGTGTGAGCTAAAGAAAGTGGTCGTGGGGAGTCAGGGTTAATGAGCCACATGTTGGACTGTTACTTGATAATTAAACATTAGGTTGGGCAGCATAGCTAGAGACTGAGAGAGATGAACGTGGTTTGCTATCAGCTCTCTTGGTTACTAGAGCATCTAGCTTGTATCATGGCTCACAGCAGCTCCAAAATGAGGCAGCTGGTTAAGAAATCTGTAGGGATATCTACTCAGAAGTCTGGTGAGAGCAAGGTTGAAGAACTGTGAAACTCGCAGACCAGATTGTGAAGTTACATTAGTAACTTTAATAACAGTTCTACTGTTCATACACCAATATAAACACATAACAATTGTAAAGGTGTGGGGTTGTTCTTTCTTGACTTTGGATCTCAGCTGTATGAAGGCCATCTCTGCTACCAGATGAGCTCATCCATTTTTTACTGTGCTGTCTTGCCTGAAGCATCCTTCAGCTGTTGCATGCTTTTCATAATCCTACTGAGTTTTGCATTAGCGTTGTTTAATTCCTTCTCCAACTCAGATGTGCGTCTGAGGAGCCTATGGCAGACAAATACAGGAACAAACCCTTTTGATGGATTCCCTTAAACTTGTGTTTGTAATCTTTGCGTTTGCTCGCTTATATTGTGTCTGCTGCCAAGGGCCTTCAGTCCTGAAGTACCCTGCCCAAGCACAAGGCTTTACAGTCTGTGTCACCCTCTTGGCAGCCATGAGGAAATGTTCTAGAAGAGAGATAATATTTTAAATTCTCTTCTCACCTCAGTCCTGATTAACACCCTTAATAACTGCTCTACTAAATGTGTTTTCTTTCTCCACCTTCTTCCCTCTCCTAGGGGGGCTGTTGGCAGCTGTACAAGAACATCGGAAGTAATGTCTTAGGTTCATTGCCTTGGTGTTGCTCTCCTGTTTGTCAAGTTGTTGCTCTGTAAGAGTTTCAGCTAATTCGAGTCAGGGCTGATGTGAGCACCTGGGGATGGCAGTAAGGCTTCAGGAGCAGCTTCTGACAACACTTACCGCTGAAATTCTTCAGGGAAGACAGAGCTCTGAGAAGCAGCGACGGAGTCGGAGTGATGAAGGCTCTCTTTCCCTTTCTGTAACTTCGGTGGCTTCGGATGCCTCTAATCAGCACCAGAGGATGGGGGGGAGGGGGGAGAAAAATCACAGTGACTTAATTGGACACTGTCACTCATGCAGGGAGGGGGATGTGCCTGAGCAGGAAAAGATCTATGCAGCCTGGGGGAGAAAAAGGTTCCCATAGGAAAACGGGTTTTCCTTCTGTCTCAAAGTGATAGAATGCAAGAATACTTCTTTTCAGAAGTGAGAGACTGCAGCCACTGCGTGGAGCAGCGCTTACAGCCAGCTGGGGGGCTTTTTCTTTCTATTGTAAAATTGATACGTATCATTTCAAAGATGTTTTGGAAGTGTTTGCACCGGCTAACTGCAGATATGGATCTACCAAGAACTGCTGGAAACCTTTTTGTAAAGCAAGTTGGAAATAGTTGTTGTGCTGCAAATGCAGCCTATGACCTAACAGACTGTTCAAAAACAGGTTTATTTTCCATAATTTGTTTTAGTTTAACATTTGGGCAAATTGCCCAGCTCACAACTTCCTACTACTGCTAAGACACACTGACCACAGCCTACAGCCATCTCTGCTCTTGTATTTCATGACTTTGTCCAGAGCCCAGACAAGCTTCCATTTAACATTTGGGCCATAACTGGCAATTCTCATTTATTTACAGCTCTATCTTTTGCTATTTCTGTGATGTTAAAAATAGTATTCTGTGGAGAGAAAAGCTTTTGTAAGTAGAAGTGGGTACAACTGTGACACCTTTGGTATTAGTCAGCTTTTGAAATAGAAGCAGTTCCTAAGAATATAGGAAGAAATAAACCTTACCTTCTCATGAGCGCTGCCTCCTTTGGAAGGCTTGGAAATATCCTTTCCTTTAGTGGGTGGAAATTCCTTGCTGCTTGTTCACACAAGTGAAAAAAGACAGAAGTCCTGTGAGAATACACCTCTGCTTGGCACAGGGGCTAACAGCAAATTCTTCAGCTGGGGTTGAGATCTTACCTTTCCAGGTTCTCATCTCCTAGATCTGTATCTGGTTTTCTCAATTTGAGCTTGACAAGGGCTTTATTGTAGCTCTGGACAAAGAATGTTGAGCATGTTAACTGGCTTGTGTTTACACAGAGATACTTCCTGAGGATCTGAGTGGAGTAACAAAGCTGCCTGGTGCGATGCTTTGGCAGTCAAAAAGAAATCCCATAAGAGTTGGTCCTTACTTGGTTCCCTTGGCTCAGAGAACTCACTCTGCTACATCTTAAACTTGTCATTAAATCCTTAAAGTACTATGCAGCCAAATCCAGTAAGGGTTTTGGTCTTCCAGCATATTCATTTTCATCTTTCTGTTGACTAGGATTAGGAGAATAAGCTTGGGTGGGGGAAACTAAACTCTACTTTTCTTTTAGTGATGATATCCCCACCAGAGAGCCAAGTGTAGGCTTTTGGTGTGGGGCCCCTTTGCTCCAGTTTCACTTGGCAATGCAATATCCCTAAACTTGCATGCAGAGAAGAACTTCAGTTTGTCATCTAGGAAGAATAGCTTTGAAAGAAGTTGATGTCAGGATATATCACAAATCAGGCTGGTCTTAAATGCTGTTTTTAAAAGGGTCAAGAAAAGGTAGCTTCCTGCACCCTAGCTTGTGCTATTTGAGTCAGTAATAATTATTAGGAGCTCCAGTGGGTTTAATGGAAGGATTTCTCTGTCAAACATTTGTTAAAGTGAAACAACCACTGTTGGGTGTTCTTAAATGGTTGTGGCCTGGCTGCTTATGGCTCTCTGCTTGTGATATAGCATAGAAATTCCCCTCTAAACTTGATCTCATTGGGATAGTTACAAAAGCATTCACTTACCTGTCTGAAGAGGTCTGTGATGTGAAACTCTTGATTGGGAATCACTGCGAAGTCTGCTTTGACTTCCGAATAGGTGTCGTTTATAATCGCTAAGAACATGTTCTGTACAGGAAGGATGCAGTTAGGTATTTTTCTGGAAGCTATTTATTATGCTAGGCTTATTGTTTTGGGGACTGTTGAATGCTAAGGAATGGAACTAATGGAATTGGAAGAGCTGTGTTGGGCGCAGATATGCTTCTAATGCATCTAAATTCCCTGAGAATCTCCTGTTTTGGGAGAGGATTTGCTTATTTCCCCTGTGCAGTACTGGCTAAAAGGCCCACCTCCCTGGAGTGACAGATTTCCTGCTATGTATTGTGCCTTTTTCAAGTGGTGTTTCGGACCTTAGCAATGAAAGCACCAATCCAGCTGGTCTAGAACTTGAAACTATGGAGTCCCACCAAAGTCTTTAAACTTTCCAGCTGACAAGGCTGAAACTTTGCACTTCTCAAGAGCTTCCAAGTAAGTTTTCAGAAGTTAAAATCTCAAGAAATCAATAGTGCAGTAGAGGGAAAGGTGCAATATGCTTGTTCCATGGTGCAAAAGCCCCTTTTTGGCTCTTTACAGGAAGGCAAAGCTGTGAAATGCCTTGCCAGCTTGTGCCAAAGAATCCAAGACTGTCTTACAGCCTAGGTGTGCTGAAGGGCAGACAGGGCAAGTCGAGCATCACAGACAAAAGTGTCATCTTGGGGTAGGAAACACTGACTCGGAGCACTGCCCAACAAAAGGTAATCATTTTTTTTCTCTACTGCTTACACAGAAGAATTTTTACCTACCAGCAAGACAAAGAACACAAAGAACACAAATGAGATGTAGTAAATAGGTCCAAGGATGCTGTTTACTTCTAGGCTTTCAAAATTAAAATCTCCCAGCACAATACGAAACTGTGAGAAACTGCCAGGAAAAAAAAAAACACAAAACAACCCATAAGACTGAGGTTGACTGGTTTCCTTTAAAGTATTTTAGACGTTACTTAAAATCAGAACAAAATAGTTGGATAGATGCAGTTGATTTCAGTGACTACAGCAGTGGTGAATTAAGAGAAACCTGCATTACGCTGCAGTGGTGAAATGGACATTTAGCACACATTGGAGAGTTTAAAAGTGCAGGGGACTTGCTGAATGCTGTCCAGGAGAAAACACTTCCATGTCGAATAAATTGTTTTGTGTTTTTATAATCGTTTTCTTTTTGTTCCAGCTCTACGATCCCTTAGTTTCCATTAGTATAGAATGTAGCAGTGTAGGTCCCTCTGTCTCCCTAAAGGAGGCTTCATTACTAGGTAAGATGCATATTTTTCTGTATTGCATCTTAGGACTACCTTGCATCCAATTGGGTTCAAAACAGCTTTAGAAGAGTCATAGAGCTTTACATGGAAAAAGCTGCTTTCAAACAGTCTTGGTATTTTGAAGATATCTCTCTAAAGTCCTATGAAATGTATCTGTAGGCTAAAACACAGTGCACACTGAGTAACAGATTGCTACAAGTACAGGAACCATCACAACCTTTTTGCTTGGCGTTACTACAGCAAGTGGCTGAAAAAAAAATTAGGAAGAAACAACGGAGTCAGCATTTGGGGTTTGGACACTCTTGGCTTTGCAGGTGAATGCTTTCTTAAGAGCTGTGATTTCTGTTTCTGAACCCACTCGGCTTGTGCTTCGAACCCTTGGGTCTCTCAAGCAGCCCTTTTGGACATACAATGGCTATGACAAGCAGCTTGTAGGGCCAACAGAATTGCTTCTACATTATAAAATAGACCTAAGAGCTGGAGAACTGTACCCTCCAAATTCTGCTTATCAGAAGCTGTTTGTGCCCTCATCGATTTGGGGTTTTGCATCAAGAAGTTCAGAAAATTGCATACATGCAGTTTTGAAGAGTAGAAAAGTCATTGACTTGTGACCCGAAGACGAGGTGGCTGAACTGTGCATAGGCAAAGAAAATGGTGAAGAACATGATGGCAAATCCAATGATGTCCTTGGCGCAGCGAGATAAAGTGGATGACAACTGTGTCATGGTTTTGCTAAAACTTACGTACTTAAATATCTGCAAGAGAACAGAACGTGCTGTTACTGGGGGTGGGAGGTGGTGTCAGAATGTTGTGCATTCTCTTAACAGAGCTTCAGGAAAGTTGTCTGATCCTAATTTACACATGAAGTCTTACCTGGAATTAAGTTGCATTCCAGATGTTAACGGTCTGCATCTGTGGGGAGTGCTGGGATTGGGTGCGTTTTTAGGGAGGCGGAATATTCTGCTGGGCTTCTGTGCTAAAGTTAGGAGATCACAGACAGGCCTTTGGGTACTGCTATGTGTAATGAGCTCTGGCAGAAGGGGAGTCTTAGGCAAGGAGACCTCGAAATAGGCCAACCTCCTGCACCTGAGGATTCCTGTCAGGCAGAGCTGGTGAGGAGCTCTTTTACTCTGGCTGTGAAAACAAGGCTGAACAAAAGTCTTGTCTGATGGCAGTTGTGCTACCGAAGTGACGATGATCGGTTTGTGGGGAAGGTGATGCAGGGCAACGTGCAGCTGGGATGCAGAAAAGATGTAATGAGGAAGACTGTCCACACAACTGGCTAACAGTCAGTGTTCTCAAACAGCTTCTTCATGCAGCCTTGGCTTGGAGGTGCAGGAAGACAAACTGAAAGCTATGAAAGCTGTAAATAGCTTCACCTACTACAGCCATGTCAACTGTGTAGTTCGGGCTGTGACCTTGATAACACTGAGTCTAGGAAAAAATTGAATTTAAGGAGGCTGTTTGGCCATGGCTATTTCTCAGCTGTTCAAATGGAGACAGCTGTTCATGTGCAAATTTTTTTTTAGATGGCCTTGGTATTTATGTGACCCATGTTTATGAGAACGAGATAATTTAAAACTCTTCAGGAATCTCATAAACAAAATTCCCCATTCTAGCCCCACCTTTGCAGATCACCCATGAAAAAGCGAACATTCATAACAAGCTAAGAAGCACCATGTTTCTCAAGTACAAAAGAAAAAATAAATAGTAAGAGCTGATACCTTTATCCAAGCAAAGAAGACATTGACAGCAATCATGTTATCATAAATGACTTGCCAGAATGCAAGGAAATAGAAATCTGGATAAACGTGAGCATTAGAAAGGAGGTCTTCCATCAGCAGGGACACTTCTATCGTGCGGTAGATGTTGAAGCAAATGGCAAGGATGGATACCTGTAGGAAAGCAGAAGCCAGTGAAACTGAAGATCAGATACCTCCTCCTTTTCTGACTTGTTATTTTGCATAGCAGAGCCTGTATTGATTTTGACAGACCCTGGATTAGTTTTGAAGAACCTGAGCTTTTTAGATGTTTGGTTAAAAACGGCAGGTCAGACTTTTTTGGCCAAATTATTTCTCCTTGTACCATGGTAATGCTTGATTTGTACAACATACTGCATACAGTCCAATTTTACTGCGTTGTGTGCTAGTGCTTCCCTGCTCTGCAACTAAAACAAGGTGGATGAGAAAGACAGTAAAGAGTGGAAAGGTCACGGAGCTCCAGACCTCAACAGCAAGGCTAGAAAAGAGTTCAGGGGTGCTAAAGCGTGGTAGGGCTCTCCACTGGAGAACAGTAGGTGAATGGCTCTAACCAGAAAGAGGGGTTTGGGTGGTTTTGGCTTGACTGCTGTCTTGCCTGGTGCTAGCCTGGACTGGCAAGCACAAAAGAATTGAGGAGCAGCTCACCATTATCAGCAGCATATCCAGCCAGTTCCAGGCACTTCTGAAATATTTCATTTTCAGTCTTGTTATTTCTATTGCTTCCTGGATTATGAATGTAACGATGAAGAGGCAAAAGGCAACTTCACAAGAAGCCAAGAAGTAATCATAATAGGAGACGTATCTGAGGAGCTTCACGGAGTGTATCTGAAAGGAGGTCAGAGCACCCCCAGTGGCAGGGAACTCCACCACCAACCTGGAAAAGAGGGACGTGTTAGTCACCACCCCTTTAATTGTCAGCCCTTAATAGTCTCACATCAGTTATTACCTCGTTAATATACCTAACTTGACAACAGCTGGGGCAAATAGCAAAACTTGATGACTCCTCCATCTGCAAGAAAGGGTTATGCTTGTTCCCCTGTGAAAAGGAAGGCTGAGAACAGGAGATCTTGGGATAGCCAAGCTACAGTGTTTTGTGAAGTCTCTAAAGAAAATCTCTGCGTGGACATTCACCCTATCTGAAATCTGTCTTCCTCAGTAGCTGGCAATAGTACTAATAATACAGTCTTTGACCTTGCTGTGAAACTTATTCCTATGGCAGCAGCAATCAGCTGTACAGAGCAGACACCTGGTCTGGAGAAAAAAAAAGTTCTGGGTCTGCTCTCTGCACTAAGTGAATTTCTGTATTTCTTAATGAATTACTGTCTTCTCAGTTATTGCCTGAGAAACACAGCTGTGTATGCCTGAGGTGATCAGTTTTTCCTTGTGTCCTTGAACAAGCATCATGTCTCAGTAAACTGGATTTCACGTGTAGTAAAGGTAAGAACTCACCTGACTACACAGAAGAGGTTTATGTTAGCATTAAATGTTGAGAAGTCAATAAATACAGCTCTGGTTCCCCGAGTGATCCAACCATTCTTTCTGAGAAACGCCAGCTTCTCCATGCTCTCCTGCTTCGATCTCGGTAAGGTGAATATAAATCCTCCACTTCTGTAAAAGCCCACAGATCCCCAGTACCACGGGGAGAAAGAGGAGGCAGAAACATATTTCCATCTGTGAGAAACAGGAAAAGAAGGCAGCGAGCCCATGGGAAGCGTACTGAAGTAAGCTTTAACTTTTATTTTGTTCTTGTTACTTCTTGTGTTCTACTGCATTCACAATGGAACATTTAATCCAGGCATTTAAATAATGCATTTTCTTTACATGAGATAAGCACGAGGCACGTGACCCCAAAATATTCCCACTTCTACATCTACTCAGTATGTTCACAGAAGTGCTTATCAGTCTGGGTTCTGCCCAGTGTGGCCTAGACACCTTAAACCCTCCATATGTAAAAGGAATACCTCTGGGTTATGCAGTTCATTGTTGCTGGCATCTTTGCATATTCTTTCATTGACTTAAGTCAATGCTAAACAAAATGTTCAGAGCAGTCCTTTGGCTCTGTTTCCACTCCACTTTAGCATGATTCCAGTCTATTAACATGTGATTTAAGTTCAGGCTTCGTATAACTGAGCATTTCCCCAGAGATGTTAGTGATACAAAACTAACTAACGTGTACTTCTGCTGAAATGGGCTCACTGTTTCCGGTTCCTCCTGTCTTTCCACTAGAAATTTCCCATGCCGAATTCTTGTCTATAATATTGGCATAAAAACAAATGATGGTTTATCTCTGTGTAAACTGAAGAGAAAATGTAGTTCACTGCATGCAATTTTTACTCGAGAATACTCAAGAAATATGGTGCTGGGGATTTCGTGAGGTTTTCAAAAACAGTACTGGTTCCAGCTGAAATATTTCAATTTTGAAAATGCCTTCTAAAGATTCAAAAGATGCCACAAGAAAATCTGAAGTAGAATGACTTACTCAGATTCATTCTTCAGACCAAAGTCAGACTTGTCTTCTGCTTGGTAACTGTAGTGGGAGTAACAGCTCTTCAGGAAAGGCTGGAAGTAGGGGTAGATGGTGCAGGTGTTGTTGCGCACCTTCAGCTGGCGGATCTGGGCTACTCCTAACAGTAAATTCTCATAGAAAATGTAGCTGGTGTTTTTCAGGTCGGTCATCGTTCTGTTGTCATACCATGTGCTCCAATAGAGCCCATCCAAGAGCGGTCCCTCTGCGAACTGCATGCACACGTGAGGTTAAGGATTCAAAAGCTGTAAGTACCACAACCGCCCTGCTTTTTAACGTAAGAAACTTGACAGGGTTCCCAGCTACTTATGGCTGTGCAGTCTAAGGTAGAATACGAACTATGTTCACTACATACGGTCGTACAGATCTTTACATCTTTTTTCTTTGAGTCCATTTATTCCCTATGCAATGAAATTCCCAGAGCCATGGAACGAGATTATCATAAGACTACAACCTACATCTGTTTGGAGCTTCACTGAAAGATTACATGCAATTTTAAACAAGTGGTTACACACATAACTATTCTATGTTGTTTTAACAGGTGCTTGTTATTTTACTCTCTGAAGATCTGTTTTGACATATGTATTTCTGATTGGGTTTTTAGTTATCTCAACCTAAAAGAAGCATTTATTTTTTGAGGTGGGGGAATCCTTCCTGTATGTTTCTTCAATGCAGATAGAGCATTTCATTTCAGAAGAACGTGATCTAGAGTGCAAAACAACATGGTCCCATAGTTTGGAACCACCTGCGCACACGTTACAACTGCTTTTAGTGCATCAGCATGCACTTGTATAGTGAGGGCTCATTATTTCATGGACTAGCAGTAACAGACATGAAATGAGGGAGTACAATGCCACCAGATGAACTGATACAGCCCTGGGTGGCTGGCCTGTTGCTTCCCTTGACTGACTATTCACGTTTCATGACTGCTATTTGCACCCAGCATTTCTACCAGTGCATTTTAAGATAGTGCTCATCTTTCCTGAGCTGCAGCAACCCAGCGGGTGTTTCTGGGGAGGACCAGGAGCATGCCATGCTTCAAATTTGTGCTAGCAGCTTCTTCACCTGAGAAAGCAATCGCCCTGAAAGCCTTACTTTCCAGAAATCGGCGTGGCTCCTGATACTCCTGAAATTAATCCCGTCGCTGTCGGAGTAGGGCTGTTCCACAAAGAGATCTTCCATCACCTTGTTCAGGTAATACATGTTGGTGCTCACCATGCCGAAGGTCACTGGGAAGGAAGGACGGCAGGAGGTGAGCGCGGCTGTGCGGCCGAGGCTGCAGAACCCGCAGAGCACGGCTGCGGACTTACTGAAGCTGAGGGTTGCCAGGAACGTGATGTAGATGAGCAGCTCTACCAGGGTCGTTTTCAATTCCGCTTCTTTGCTGTAACTTACCGGGACTGTTGTAGCAACTGGCAGGGAGGAAAGAAGGGTGAAGAAACAAACAAGTGGGGGGGGGGGTAGCGGGGGGGGAGTGTGTGAAAGCGTAGCTGATTTTTGGGAACGACGGAAGCCGGACCTGGGCGCATCCCTGTCTGCACCTCAGAGCCCCCGGAGCGCCACGCTCCGTCTCTCCCGCCCTCCCGCAGCTCTGAGCTCGGCGGGCCGCGGCCGTTCACGCACCTCTGCTGCCGCGCCTCACGGCCACCGCGGGCTCCATGGCCGCCTTCGAATCGCAACGGGCGGCCCGAGCGCTGCCGGGAGGGGAGCAGCCCGCTGTATCCCGGCCGTGGCTGCCTCTTGCTCAGAGCCCTGCTCGGGGGAATCCTTCAGAGCAGGAAGGAGAGGTGGCGGCGGCCGTTAACGCGCCGTGAGGAGTTGGAACGGGGCGGCGAGACGGCTGAGGTGAGAGCGGCCGTGCGTGGGGCCGGGCGGCGGGCGAGAAAGAGGCAAACTCTGCGTTGCGTGTTTAAGATTTTATTTGCTTCTACTCAATTCTCATAAAAACACTCTACTTGGTTTTAGTAATCAGACAGCACGGAGTTCTCACCAAGAGCAGTATTAGAGAAGCAGCGCAAGCCCATCCACTTCAGCACGTAGCCCAGCAGGGCGGGGCTGGAGCTGCCCGCGCTGTGAGAGCGGGTCGGCCTGCTGCTCGGGCGCTATCCTTACGATACAATACTCAGAAAATGGTTATATGCACCAACCCACATAAATAACACCTACCATGGTAAAACGGGAACAGCAGAGTGTGCAAGAGTCACAGTAAAAATACGTAGATAGGTATTTTGCTAATTAGAACTACTACCAATGAACTGCATCTGTGTTGGCACTGTCTCTCGTTGGTGTGAGTTTTCTTCTTTGTTTCCAGTTAAAGTTCGTCGCTTTCATACAGTCCAGACTGCTCAGCCAAACGCTGAAACTCTCCTTCTGGGGAGAAGGCTTGTTTCACATCCAGCCCTCTGCCATTGAGAGCCAAATACTTGCTGAAAGTTGGTCGGACTCGTAGCTGCTTTGGGGCTGGAACTGGCTTGTTTGTATGTGCTGGAACAGAAAAAAGACCCTTTCAGTGTCTTCCCAGACCCAGGCTATAGCAACTCAATTGCTTTTTATCTGCACTGTTAAACAGCTGAGTCTTAAGAATTTAACAGGCTGGAAATGTAGGGGAAGGACTATGTTCACCCTCCTTGCTATCAGTGACAATGTAGTTTTCAGCTGGACTAACAGACAGCCTTCCAGCAGGCTGAGCTTTGTTAGGTGAACCGTCAGGGTCTGTTCTGAATGCAGCAGGTGGCAGTTCAGGTTGTGGCTGCAGCACTGTGCTGCGGTACTTACTTGCAACCTCCAGTCTGGCGTGGCACGTGGCCACCCCTGCTCCGTTGACTGCAGATACTGTGTACCACCCAGCGTCCTTCTTGTTTGCATTATGAATCAGGAGGCAAATCCTTCCAGTATTGTCATGTAACAAGCTGGAAAAAAAAAGTATTTACATGTAAGTAACTGGAGAAGGAAAATGAGAAGACATTCAAATCAGAGCCAGTTTACATGCTGAGGAGCTGAAAGAGCCCCAGAACAATTCTTACAGGACACTGTGAACTATGTGAACATCAGTGCTGCACTTTTGTTATGAACCAGTGGTAATGCACATCATGGTAGCATTATGGTGGCACCAAGGCCCTTTTGCAGCCCCCGCAGCATCAGAGCTCAACGAACACACTGCATGCTTCTGCACGGGCCTTGTAGCTACTGCTGGAATTCAGCAGCATCTTGCTGTGCCCCCAAAACAAGGCTATCATTTCTGTCTAGCACATGGGCCTGTTCATCATGAGCAGCACACCTAGCCAGCCAGCTGCTGCTTATATTAACCAGCTCACTGAAATGTGATTTAACAAATAGTGGTTATTGTTTTGTAGTACACTAACAGCCAACTTATTAGTAGGATACCTTATTCGGTCTGTATTATATTGTACCATTTCATTGTTTCTTTTCCAGTAAATCCGAGGAGTTGGGATGGCAGAGATCTGGCATTCGAGTCTGGCTGTATCTCCTTCAAAAACCTTTTTGCTTTGTGGCTTGAAGATGAAAGTTGGAGGCGTGTGATGTTCTTTTGCTAAATTAAAGAGGAAAGATAAGAAGGAGTTACTGTAAGTATTATACAATTATTATCAAGCTTTAAGATTTCAGAATGCTAAATTCAGAAGGACACTTTTCCTCCAGCATCTCTTAATCTACAGGCAATTCCCATGTGCATGAGGGTGTAGTAGATACAACCCATTGTAGGAGGAGAGTTTATATGTCCTCTGCTGTCAGCTCCAGAAGATGAGTAAATCCCAAATTCTAGAGATTCTATTACGTTGAAATGCCCCAATACAAGTGCTCTGAAGAAATATTTCATCCCAATGCAATGTGTTAAAATACTTTTAGAAAAGGTAGACTTCTTGTTGTTGTTTGAGCCAGAATGTCTGGAGATTTGTGCTTCCTAATTGTAATGCCACATACACATAGAGGAAGGCATTAGAATACTAAGATTTTCAGAATCTGGGCAAGTAGTTATCAGTGCTCTCTGTCTTACCAATTACTTCCACTTTTACTGCGAAGGATGATTCTCCTGCACGATTGACAGCCACACATTCATATGTTCCTGCATCAGATGATTTGACTGCTTCAAAAATAAATGAATGGAATCCCTTCTCTGACACTATCATTTTATGAAACTGATCTTGATGAACCATCCTTCCATTCTGATACCACATCACATCTGGGGTTGGCAGCCCACTAACCTGTGAAGGAGAGGAAAGCTGCAGAGTTGAACAGCTTTAAGATAATACAAACCCTTCAGTGCTATACAGAGTTTGAAGCGTTTAGGTGATCAAGTCATGGTCGTACTACAAAAAATTAGTCTTGCCTATTTTTGAATATTAATTGAATAATTGTAGTACTGCACAGAGAAGAGCTGTAGAGAAATGAGCTCTATCTACAAGAACAGAGGATGCTATTCCCAACCTCTGTTGTTTCCATCCTGTAAGGCTTTGATTAGGTCAGAGGTGCTTCTTGTGGTTTTGGAGGGAGGGAATTCACTTATCTAATCTCACTCCTAGTACTGTAGCAATGTTACCTATACACTTTTGATAATATAAACTGTGTCTTGCAGATGCAGGTTGCCCACGACACATTGAAGTTAAGCAGTTTGCAGCAAAGTAGCTAAAGGTCATGCTGAAGTCCGGCAAGGGAGTGAAAGTTGTGGATGTAATTAAGGAAAAACAAGCCAATTCACAATCAGATCAGCAGACAATAGCTGCAGTAAGGTTACATACGCACAAGCTCTAGGTTTGTTTTTACCCTGGGGTTGGAACAGTTGCCATGCAGTCTCAGCCCAGTCTGCTGTTCTGTTTATCTGTAATTAGTGCATTTTCTTGCCAGATTATCTGCTTCAGCAAGAGAATATTTAGAGCTGTAGGGAGGACTCATTAAAGGCATGCAGTCCTATACAGGTCTTGCTGATCATGTTTTCATGCCACTGCATTCAGTGGGAGTTCCAGTGCAGAGCACAGTTGCCTCTCTATGTGGTTTCTTGGAGCAGAGCTTTAACATTTGGTCTCTGCAGTGAGCTATAACAGGTTTTGTGTAGTGGTCCACATTTACCATTATTTAGCTCTAACCATTCTCTTATGAAATGAATCCCCCTTACATTATCTAAGGGAAAATGCAGAAACATTTACCTATCTTCTTCCTAGGGAGAACCTGGGAAAGCTGCTGTTAGTGCTCTGGCTTATTGAGCCACAAAGGCACTGCAGCTCAGAGACCTCTGCTCATGCTACATACACCACACAGCTAAGGGGAGTGAAAGTGAAAGGCTGGTATTACTTTGAAGTCAAGCCTGCAGAATCGTCCCTCCTCAATAATTACATCTTCTGGCACTTGTGTAAATCGTGGTTGGAAAAACTTTTCCTGGATTGAGTCATGTCCACGTTCATCTCCTCTGGAGGATGGTCTGCTCCTAAGAGGAAGGCAGTAACAGTTATTCATGTCAGTGTACCATAGACAGATCACTTTGAAGCACTGAGTCCCTCAAGAGGCTTAGGAATGCAGCAGTACAGACCAAGCTTGTTTTTCAACTGTAAGGCACCAGTTTTGGTCAACTGCTTATCTTGCTCAAGTTACTCAATTCAACATAGGAACATGTGAAGTCTTTAAACCTTTAGTGATATGCTTAGAATTGACTGGATTAAGACCACAGGCATCAGCCATCATCCACAAATAGATGCGTTTTAGTTGAAAGAAATGAAAATTTAGTAATTACTACTTCAGAAAAAGTGCTTTAGAAACAGAAAAAGAAAAACAATGCTAGCAATGCCTAGAAATATTTGAAATAAGTCACAGAGTCACGCAGCACTGGCTTTTATGCATTACCTTACGTGTGTTGTAGGAACCTGCAGCCTGATGTTTTCTGCATTCTGGTGCTCAGAAAGAAGAGAAAAATTCAATTAACTTAAGAGAATATAGGCTGAATGAGAAGCCATTTTGAGCAGACTGACAACTTGAAAAGTTGTTGGGTCAAGATGTAACAAAATTCACAGCAGGAGATAAGGTGCCCTTTTTTCACTCTAGACCTTTTGCCATGCCAGCAAGTCCTATTAATAGAATGGGACAGCTTCTCATCACCCTGTACAGGTGATAGGTGCTGCAGCTTCGTTTGGCACACTGGGCCTTTGGCAAGCCAATAACCTTTGTTACAGGGGAGACTGGCAGTATCTAAAATGAGAGCTCAGTACGGACTGTCCTTCCCAATAGCAGGAATAGAAGTGGAATCACTGGCAAGAATTGCATTGTGCCACTTAAATATGGTACCAGTAGCAATGAACACATGCTGAGCTGGAAAATATTTTTCTTTCTAGATCACAGCGCCAACTAAGCTTACTGACAACTCCACAATCACATGGTACCTCTACTAAAGTACCCAGACTGATTCCTGCTAGGACCTTGGATGCTTGGAACATACAAGCAGGGTTTACTACCAGTGACTCATTTTAGCTATGGAATCAGATAGAAATACTGCTTGGAAATTTCTGGAGTGTTTGCCATTACAGTGCTTGGTTCTGCACCCTGTTGCGCTCCGTTGCTGTGGAACGCTTAAGCTTGGGTTTAAACTTCAAATGTAGATGCAAAGTTCAGTTCAGGGGAAGATCACAGGCTGAAAGGGTTAGCTGGACTTGTGTTCCACAGCCAATTGCTTGTACCTGCTCATTTACACAGGTACTGTACAATGGCTGTTTGTCTTGTGAGATGGTGCTGTGGTGAGGAAGTTGCTGCTGATAGTGCTGACGCTCTATTATATGGACTGACAACATAGTTACATTCCTGAGGAATGAGAGGATGAATCAATCAGTAACTGCAGCATTTAAAAATAAGTCAGAATGATGAGAAAAAAAATCTCCCCAGCATAACCCAGTTTCTCCTTCTGCTTTTTATGGAGCATTTCATGCACTTTGAACCATCTCAGCTATCCTGCTTTGCCTAAATGTTTCATTATTCTCTGGGGAAAAAAAAAAAGGAGAAAAAGAGGTTTCTGATACCCATAATGTTCCCTTCTTGTCAGGTGATTGTTGAGGAGAAATAGCTGTTTGTATTCCTCTTTTAAGTGATTTAAGTGTGTCTTGCACTGAGTTTTGCTAACTGCATTTTGAAAGGTGGATGCCAGCCTGCTGGCTGTCTGCATGCCTGCAGCAGGAGGGATGTTTTCTTTAGTAACCCAGTGCCACATCACAGATATTTCCACTAACTTTCATCAGAGAAGTGCTAGAGAGAGCTTTTAGCTGGCCTGTTCTAAATAACTAATGAATGATGCAAGTCGCCTGCTAAAACGTTTTTGAACATGCCAGTCATAATAGATTTTTGGCTCTCAGCATGTGGGCTGCTAAAATAACTGCTTTGTCTTCTCTTAATGATTGCAGGCGTCAGGAAGGGATAAAACCCCACCAGTGCCACCCCAGGGCCCTGACCTCTTGCAGTCGATGTCACTTATTCCAAAGGGTGACAGGTGTAAATCTTGTTGTGCTGGCCAAGTCTGAACTCAGGCTCTTCGAGTGGGTACCTGGATCCCTCACTGTCCTCCCTGCCTGTCACAGTGCTGGGCAGCAGCTGTTGTAATTCCTCCCTAGAGAGGTCATTCCTACAGATCAGGCCCAGCAAAGGGATGGTAGAAGTACTGCCAGTATTTAGTGCTTAAACTCCAACCCACTCCACAATCACCCCCCAAAACATAAAAGATACAGAGTTGTGCTGACAAAAGCTTTCCCCCTTCCCTTTCCAGTGCTGGAACCAAGAAAGCCCTATCTCTCTTCAAGCACAAGCAATTCACAGCACAATCAGCAGGAAATTACCCCTCTGGAGACAGGCCCCCATTTACCTGTGCGTTCTGCATGTCTTCACTTTGTGCTTCAAACACAGATGCAGCATTTTCTGGTCCGAGCAGCCTGCGAGCCATCCTTTCTTCATAAGTTAATCGCTTAGAGCAGAGCATGGAGGAATTCGAGTTATAAGTCCATTGACTATTTCAGTTAATCTTGTGAAGCACAATGATATGCCACAAAGTTAGAGTGTTCTCAATGAAAGCAGTGTCTGAATAGAAACACTACGCCCGTTCCAGTGGGTTTGCAGTCCGTGATGCCTACTGAAGTCATCCTCAATATATACAGCAACAAAATGCATAAAAGATTAAACTGCCTGTTCATCAAAGCCTCCCTAATGCCATCTGTGGCCTTCCACGCCTCCCTTCTCTGCTCTGTGATTATTTATGGGTAACTGATGGCATTATCTCAGAAGCCAGAGTCCCAGGGTATCTTTCTGTTAGCACTGGGAAAACTTTCCAAGTCGCTCAGCTGTGGATTTAATTCAGGAGCTAGAGGCTAGGTGCTAGTGTCCCTATTCCCAAAAAGAGAGGAGAGGAACACCAGAGCCCTGACAGCACACAGGAGCTTTATGCCAGCAAAGCAGCCACCTTGTGAAACGCTGTGTGCCATTCTGAGAGGAGGCCAGAATGTTTTGGCCGTGTAACAGTGAGTTTCAACAGTACCAACACAGCACATGGGGATGAAGACAAGTAGAGTTAAATGCAAGGTCTCCCAGTTTGGTTACTTTGGAGGAGATTATGTTAGTTCTGTGAACACCAAGCACCTAGAACTGGGTCTCTCACCATTTTTTCTTGTGCACCCCATGTACAGGACATGTATGCGATTATTGCTTTGTAGATAAGGATTTGGGAAGGCTTAGGGATCTCCTCCTTAGAAGAGATAAAGACTTGGAAGAGTCTCCCTGAGCTCACCGCTGCATCAGGTGTGGCTGAGGCCATCAGTTGCTTCAGACATTGTTGGAGGACAAAGAGAGGAGGACACAGCAGTGATTGCATAAGCCTTATTTTTAGCCTGGCTTCCTATTGGAAGAAGCACTGACTTGCAATGGCAAACTTTGTTACAGCAGATAGGGTGCTCCTGTTAGGGACATTAACTCATATTTGACCTAATATTTTTCCTTCATTAAGATTATATATGACACAAATCCATTTCCACTGATAATTATGGTGTAACTCCTTTCTTCTTCAGGGGAAAAGAGGACAGAGACTATAAGCCCTGGGATTTTACTAGCTTGCCTTCAGCCAGAAGCAAGGTTTCTGCACTACAGACCTGCTGACTCCAACATGCTGCTGAAATGTGTTTCCCTACTGGTAAGCCATTTTTTTTTTTCTCCTCCCAGATTTGGATTTCTTGACCAAGAGGATTGTTTGTTGTCCCTTCACAGTATAAATATCTAAGCACTGAGTCTAACACTCTCTTGTAGCTCACTGACTTTATGATATAAAGGTTATGTGTTTGGTTTGTTATCATTCATCTAAAAGAAATCAAAGAGGTTTACCACGTGGTGATACTCTCTTACATAAGCAGGGTATTTCTCCAACTTTCTAACAATTTGGGGTAGTTTATTAACCCCAATGTTGGAACCTAAGGTCAGATTGTGTCTGAAGAACTGAGGGGTTCTTCTTGGGTTTCTGCTGTCTGTGGATGTGACATTAAGCAGGATTCTCAGGAGAAAGTTGAAGTTTGTGCCATGGCTCTAAACATGGCTGTCTCTCCTATACGTGTACCTTGTTCCTGATTCTAGCCTAATTAATTTGATCATGCAAATTCACAGATCAGTTGAATGGTGTGAGCTGGCCGAGAAGTTGGGATGAGAGAGAAAAGCAACAGCAGCTCTAAGACACCTTTGCTGTGTCAGATGGCTTTCAGAAGTCAATGCCTCCCTTACTGTAGTCCCAGCAAAAGCAGACACTCGTTTACCCCAGTAGCTGCATACATACATGCTGACAGCTGCTGTCTCTCTTGCTACACCTTCAGGCCAGTTTTCATCAATCCCTAACCATGTGCTTGCTCCTCCATTTGTTCCTAGGCTTCCTTTTGCTTTCTGATAAGTTTGGAGACTTCACCCTCTGCGATCCTAGAGCCAGTCTCTGCATCTCTCCTTGCACTAACAAGAACTGCAGCCAAGTGATTCTTTAATTAGCAGATTTCCCTTACCTGGTTGCCATTCTGGAGAAGGTTGTCTTTGCATCGGAGTTTCTTTTCCAAATCCTGGATGAGGGCCTCTTTTGTTCCTCTAATTTCTTGGTCAGATGTCTTCTGCATGGAGTTGATGCTAGCTTGTTTTTTGTACATTGGTTTTGAGTAACTAATCACACAGGAAGAGAAAACAAAGTTACTCCTGTAGGCTTGCTTGCGTCACTACAGTTTTACAAAATACACACGAAGATGACTATCTGCTACCTAGGAGCTGTGGTTCAAATGAACCTGTAAAGCATTTGGGAGATAGAAAGGCCAGGTGGCATAACTGAAGACAAGAAAGGGAAGCAATCATTGTCTAACCATGCCATTCAGTGCCCCCCTCTCACCACCCCCTCCTCCCCCCCCCCATCTCAATAGCTTGCTGTGTATCTCCATTCTGTTCTGTTAAATCTTGCAGCAGCTCCCATCCTGGCTGGGGTATGTACAGTCAGGCTAGCAGTGTTTTAAGGGCACCACTAATTGCACTGAGCTTGGAGAGCCTGTCCAGGAGCAAAAACTGCACTTCTTTACAATTTCATTTGTTAAAAACAAGGGTTTGGGAGCTGCAAATCCACAATGGGATTACAAACTAGTTCATTACGTGTGAACAAATAGCTTATTAATTTTTCTATACTTTGTGGCTGCTGGAAGCATTTGTGTTCAAATGTTCCAGAGCCAAGATAACCACAGAGTCCTTAGAAGTCCAAGCTACAATTCCTACAAAGCCTGACCCTGTAACCCATACTCAAGAATCAATCAAGTCTTGGCTATAGTAATAAGTTAGACTTGATTCTGAAAAGTTTCCTCTAAGAAGAGAGAAGCATCCCTCAAAACAGACTGTGAAGGTCTCCTAGAGGTCACAGTGCTGTGGCAGGACCTAAACCAGTTCATTAAATGCAGCAGGACCTCATCTGCTGCAGTTGTGTTCCACACTTGTTTCTATCCAAAATCCTCTCACTCAGGTTGCTTGAGAGTTTAGTAGAGCAAAACAGTTTTAACTCTGCTGTGTGTTTCAGTATTACTTGGGCTTAATAGCTCACACAATTTATAACTTAGTAGCCTTCATAGTCTGCCCAAAAGGTTAATAAGTTTCACGCCCCCTTTTGTCCATTTGTATAATGATTAGGAAAACAATTCCTCAGCTCACAAGACGTTGCATTTAATTCTTCAGAGCAGCTTACGCGAAAGGCATAGTGAGGCAGCAAAGCCCCTTGCTATGGAAACAGAAATTCTCCACTATGTACACAAAACACATCAGTTGCTCCAGATGCATACCTAAATCACAAATACTCCTGCAGTGCTTTCAAAAACTGCTTCTAGCATCCCAGCTAGCCTGCTTCATCTTACCTTCCTGCTTCCCTCAGTGTTGTGCTTCAGAAAGACTCAGAAACATTCAGGTTTCCTGAATACAAACTGACACTTAAACCTGAATTGATATTCAAATCAGCAGGAGCCCTCTACCCCCTTCACCTTTCTAATATCCTCAGTTGAATGTTTCCTGGATATGCTACACTGACTTTCAGTGGCCTCCAGCTAGTACTGGCAGGAAGACAAGTTGGTGAGAAGGCAAGACCCAGCTCCCTTAGAGATCTGACTGACCTTGGAAGGTATTTGGATTGCAGCCCAAAGGCAAAATGATATAATACATATTCAGGAAAGAATTTAGTCTTTGGTCTTAAGGGGTAAAAATTTAAAGTGGCTGCCTTTCTGCTAGCACATACGATTAATGAAAACTATACTGTAGATATTGTAGATGCTCATCAGGAGCTGGAACCTGAAAATACTGCTGAGGCTTACAAGGAATCACAGAATGAATTGACCTCTAAGATCATCCAATCCAACCATCAGCGCATCACCACCATTCCCACTAACGTCCCTCAGTGCAACATCCATTTCTTGGACACCTCCAGGGATGCTGCCTCCAGCACCTCCTGTGGGCAGCCTGTTGCAATGCTTGGCCACTGTCTCAGGGGAAAAAAATTTTCCTAATATCCAGCGTGAGCCTCCTGTGGTGCAACTTGAGGCCATTACCTTTTGTCCCGTTGCTACTTACTGGGAGAAGAGACAAAACTTTAAAGTTATGTGGGAACTACTGTTGCCTTCCTCCTGTTCGTAAGCCCCGTATGTCTATCTTCTGTTCTGCATACCATTAATCAAGTGATTTCCCTCAAATCAAAATCAACTGTTCAAACTAAGCCCAAACAAACAAACCTGCAGAGCAGCCCATGACTTGACTGCCATGCAGCTTAACCCTCAGTTATACCCACAGACACGAGGGCGAGCACTCAGCCTCCTAACTTGGCTCATTCTGCTCACACAAAGCCCTGCTTCACGCATCAGAAGGCAGTGGGAGTTGTCCCATTGGCTTCACCACAGGTTTGGGTTCAGGTCAGTCAGTACACGGGAGAGGCCAGGCCAGATGAAAGCAAGGGGAGGTTAGAAGCCTGTGTATACTTACTGAGGTTCCATAGGAGGAGTTTGGCTGTTAAAATCAGGCTGCGAGGGTAGCACTGAGCACAGGAATGCTGCGGGGGTTTGGTTAGGCATGGATATAAGCCGCTGCCCAGATGATGAGCTAGCAGGAGACTGCGCAGATGCAGGTGTGACGGGATATGTGGATTCCTTAGGGGCACTACAGGAAGGTGAGGAGAGCGTGATTGAAGAGCTCAGCGATGACGAGGAGGAGAATTTCTGCCCACTAGGGTTACGAGGCTGGATTAGAATGGAGGACTGTTTGATTTGCCTGCTTGACTCTGTAGAAGTTGAGGCTCCTGGAGGCTGCTGTTGCCCTTGGCACACATTCTTAGACTGGATAAAATGTTTTGGACGTTCGTAGTTAAACATGGTTGGTTGGCACATAGAGGAAACGGACGGGAGATTACGGACACTCATAGGAGAGCTTTCACGGCTGTCCTGGGTTTTGGTTGGTGACAACTGGCTTTGGGTGGGTGGCTGGTAAAAACTAGGTGGCAGGCCACAAAAGCTTTCTTGGCTGGGCTCCTGAATAGAATGGAACCCTGGCCTTGCAGGATAGAGGCTTTCTTGGAGCGGATTTTCCCTTAAGGAAGACAATACAGATAAAATAAATGGTACATCAGAATTTCAATGGCAGAAAAACTGTGTTTGAGCAGTCATTAGCAGTCCAAAGAATAAGATGTTCAGGCAGCTGATAGTTAAAGCTTAAGCTTAAAATAAGAAGATTTAGGATTGATCAGAACTCTTTATAAACTATACAAACATTTCAGGTTACAATAAGGAGTCACACACTGTATCAGACCCAGCTGTGGAGCTCACCACAGCTATCTGATCTGCAAGAGCCCTCTCAATTCTAAAAGGAATGACACTATATTTATTGCAATAACCCATCACCAAATTTACAGACAGCTGGAGATACAATTGCTAAGCAGAGTGATATGCAACACATCATCTTAACTACAGCTCTGGATCCTGCAGCTTCATACCCTGACAAAATCTTGTATATACTATTATATGCAGAATTGGTTATTTGTGCTGAGAAATTCCTTATGCTGTAGGGAAACATGAAGCAAGTTCCACTTTCTTTTCTACCTAAAACTAAACTTTGGAAACCAAGCACCCTGATTTCTTCCCTAGGAACTTTTGAATTCAGACCTTTATGTAACAAATTGAGACTTGGGACTTGGAATACTGAAGACCACACTTCTCTGTTGGAAGCCATTTGCTGAGATTTGCTGTTCTGGCTTATAACTCCTGGAATGGCATAACTGCAGGATGAAGGAGGGCTCTCCAAGCTGCTTAGGGATCCTCCATTTATTTTGGAAGCCACTGATATCTAAATGTAGGTATATCCTATCAATTCACAGCACAAGAATGTTTCCTTTGAGTGAACTGAGTACATCTGTGAGGACTAGCAACTAACTTCAGCTCTGAGATAATTAAATACCAATTCCTCCCCCGCCAAATAAATGAAAAGTTACTAATAAAAAATGAGAATGTAAATCCACACAGTTACATGTGCTGGAAAAAATTGTAATCTTGTCCCACTGAGATCAGCTGTTTAGCTGCTATATATACACAGTATATTGTATTCCTCTCATTGGAGAGCCCAAAGAGGTGAGAAATTCCTAGGGGAGAGAATCAACTGAAGACATTGCTCTCGTCTGTCTTATAAAGTTTCAAAGCTTTCATTTCCTAAAGGTAATTACAAACACTAGTTGTAAATTAACGATAAGTAAACAGGTTTCATAGTAACAATTCCCTGATTTTCTCCTGGTTGTGTTCTTGGAATTTGAAGCCAGCTCAGATTTTCTGAAGCGTATCCAAACCATCTTCTCATTCACTGGTGCAGAAAACTGGTCGAATCTTGTTTTTTATACTGCTTTGACATCAGTGTACAGATTCATTCTATTTATGTACAGGATCTGTACAGACCTTTACCTTCTTTCCTAGAACACTACAGTTCTATAAGACCCTGAGCTGCTAATCCCCATGCACAGATCCGCTCCTCGCACCGAGGGGTAAGTTACATTTCCCTTCAATGACTCCACCATGCTTTGGGTGGAAACAGAAAAATCCAAGCAGATTTTTACTTTACAAGATGACAAGAAGCAGTAAGAGCCACTTTGCTTTTTCAATCTTTTTTTTTCCCCTTCTTTGCCTTTCACATTACATTTGACACTACAGTACCTTAAAGGTACGTTTCTATTTCTATCTCAGCATTACCCAGCACGTTGTAATTTCCCATGCTAACTCACTAACCAGATTTGCAATAAAAAGTGCTGAGAAAAAAAAAAAAAAAAAGCCTTACCTAGAGCCTAGAAGTTGTCACCTGGGCTTTAACCCGTATTTTGGGAAGGGACCGTCATTCACTGACACAGACTGTCATAGTAGCCCTCTGCGTAGCATTATAAGACCAGAGACTTTAATGTGCTGCCAGCAAATGACACTGCTGGACCTGCCTGTCCTCCTGCCTACACCAGTGTCAGAATAAGAGTCTCCAACCCAGCCCTTGCTGAGGGCACTTTATTTATGGGCCAGAACCTCATTTTTTGGCAGGTGCCAGCAGTCAGCAAATCACACTGTGGGCAGTGGTGAGACCTGGCTATGGAGTCCCCCCTAAGTCCTGCTTTGTTGAGAAGCTCAGTGAAATTCCTTCTTTCTTCATTTACCACATCTAGCAGCAGCTAATTGTAGTGATTAAAACTTGGTACTGCTTTCAGGGCTGCGTACACCCTGGAAAAGCCAGCTGTCAGGGCTGGGAAGGAAGCGGTGAGCAGCACACTGCAGCACTGCTCACAGCTGGCAGTGCCCTGTGCTGCACATCATAGCACACAGGAATGCTGCTGGTGGTGGAGTAACCACGTGTGTCTGAAGAGTCATTCATAAGCTGAATAATACCAATTAAATGGGCTTGGTGGTAAGGCGTTCTTTGATGATATATTGCTGTTTGGGGCTATTATTATGTATATGAACTTAGATCAGGAGAGCCAGCCAGGCTGCTTTCACCAGATCCTGCTGGCAGATTAGGTGATGCCTTTAATCAAAGGCTGCAGAGCTTAATTGCATCTTAAATTAGCATTATAGCATTTAAGTATCTTAATTATAGTTTAGCAACCGTTGCCTAACATGCATACTATTGTTTAAAAAACCTCCAAACTGCAGCCAGGCCGACAGGCCCAGCCTTGCAAGGGTGAATCCTCCAGTACAGCCACCTCTGAGTTAACCTGCGGTGAGGGTTTGTATTTAAGCATCAGCTCACCATTTGTGGGCAATATCTACAACCAGGTGTTGATTGGGTGCTAATTTCTTTCATTTCCTTCTGGTGAAAGGCAGAGAGGGAAGGAGCATGGCCTGGTTGTTACTGTTTTAGTTAAAATAGACAAGTGTGGTCTGTACAGAGAGTTGATTACTTGAAAAAATAAACAAAGGAGTGTAAGCGTGGCACGAAGGCTTGTTCTGCAGGAAGCTGGGAGCAGCTGAAGGCCAGCTCTGTGTGCAGATGGGCTCTCTGCCTTCCCATGGGCTCCAACGAGGGTGCAGCATGCTGCTTTCTGGGCCAAAGCAGGCTGCAAGGCTTCTGTTGGAGGAGATAGCTTTGTGCTTAAATGGCTGCTCACAACTGGCACGACTTGTGTGAGAGGGAAAGAACAGAAGTGTGTGAGATCCAGCAGGTGGGAAAGAAACTTGAAGGAACTCAGAAAGCTCAAGTGTTGAAGGCAGAGGGGTAAATCTGATAGCTTATGCTTGGGGGGAAGCTAATAGTACCTGACCAGCTGCTGAGATGAGGTTTTCTGTACTACTTCAGTTTTCTTTTTTATTGCTGGTGACACACTGCATCTGAGCAGGTTCTCCTGGTTCCTCAGTGATGCAGCAACGAAAGTATAGGGGAAAAAAAAAAGCTAGGAATCTTTTTATTTACTGAGGAATTGTCAAAGCTATCTAAAAACACCCAAGGCCTCTTCTTTTGCTTTGATTGAGTGGTTTATATTAACTTAATAATCAGTATGGAGTCTAGCAGGGCTGGTTTTGGTCCCTTTCTTTAAGGCTGTTGGGAAGGATGCTGTAACCTGTAAGTATAAAGGCTCAAAAGGACTAATGGCAGCTGTGCTCCTCTAGAACTGCATTTCTGGCTTTTATGGAGTGTCTGTTGCTAAACAAAAAATTTGAGAAGTACAAAGATCTCATTCATTTTAGAGTTGTTCCCAGTAGTGGCTTTGTCCTATCATCCTCATATTTGCCAGGAGTTCTTTTTGTCTTTGGTAACGGTTTCAACCACATGCATTACATGTTAGTTGTATGGCTGAATCTTCTGACAAGACATAGTTATTTTACAGCTAATCATTACAGGTGATTGATTAATTGTTATTAACAGCAGTGTGCAGTGTTGAGTCCCATTCACAATGCTGTTTCAGAGCACACTGCAATAAGGCTGTGTGTTTCAGAAATATTTAAATGTTTACTGATGGATGCTTCAAGAAATTTTTGTGTTTTTTTTCTCTCTGTGCCTTGAGGTTTATATTCATGCTTTCCAAATGGTTCAGCATTGCTGCAAGTGTTCTGCAGACCTCTATGCTAGTTAACATCTCCTATAAACAAAATTTCTAGAAGCTATTGCATATCTGATTTTGGTGGTATGCTACATCTCTTGATGCAGGACATCAGGCACACGCTATAAATGCAGCAGTGAGTCTCGTCAGAAATAGCCTTCTTGCAGGTCACTGGTTAGGAGTGCTTGTGAGCAGTCTGCAAGGAGGATGAAAAAGTCCTGTTCTGAGAGGAGGGCCAGCATCTGTCTGCAGCTGCCCCTATTTCTCCTAAAGGCTTTTCAGGGATTTTAGAAAAGCTTTCACTTTTGATTGGTAGACAATTAAGCGTCTGCTCTTGCTCGAGCTAACTATCAGGTAAAGCTTACATGCAGTGCAGCTCTGCATTAGACACTGAAGAAAATTCACCTTAATCTCTGGGACTGGACTGGGGTAGTTGAGCATGAACTCACTGACTCAAACCCAGTGCTGTGTTCCTGTGCTTGGCTTGTGGTATTTGAAAGCAATGATGGCATACACACAGCTTCATCACAGGCTGCAAACAATCCGTCTGCAGCTTGGCAGTGCTGCAGTCCCTCAGGTCTGCTGATTACCTTCTTGATTCTGCAGTAGGCTCTTTGTAGGGCCCCAGCTGATGTCACTGGAGAAATTCAGCCTGGGAGGGCCTGGGGCTAACGTGACAACTGAGGGATATCTGCAGGTTGTTGAAGCAAACCCTGTTTTTACTCAGTGATGCAGTAAAAAGTTCCTGCTCTCAGAGAGATCTATACTGAAACACGATCTGTCCAGTAGTGAGTTTGGAGGAGGGTGTTCAGGATTGTTAAGATAACTGGTTTAGTTAAAGTGGCTGAGTACATCCAAAAATAATCTATAGCACAGAATGCTTCTGGTCACGGACAGCCATTCCCACACAGTGTGATGGGATTGCTGTAGTGCATCACTGGCATTTGGCAGGGAGAGGAGGCACACATCATGGCTTCCCCTTTGCTAACAGAATGGAGGAAATTGCTTTACAGTGCTGAGCTTGGGACTCTCAGCCCTCACTGTTGGAGCTCTGTGTTGTGCCAATAAGCACCACGAAAATCTTGGATGGGGTTGCCAAGATGGTAAATGGGAACAGGAGGTGATGCCACTTGTTCAAGGCTACAGAGGAACTTGATGATGACAGAGTGGTGATTTGAGATTTCCTGCATGCTATGGTCTTTGCCTTGTGCTCTTTTGTGGAGCCTGAGGCCTTCCAGAGGTTATTGATTTGGGGTCACGCTTTTAAAGTTACAGACAGGCAGTTCTGCAGGTAGCATGATGCACCTACTTGAGCCTGTAGGTTGTTCTATACTTTGCCAGTCAAACCTGTGTTGTTCTGTAGCTAAGCTGATACTGAATGCTCCTGTTGTCATTTAGGGAAACGGTAGGCTGCTGCAAGTGCATGTTTGACCTGTTAGGGCATGGAGCACATGACCTTTGCAGTTGTGTTGCTATGGTGCCTAGTGAGTTCATTCCCAGTGCAGGATGTAAAAATAAAGGGATGTGGTTTTCTCTTTGTCTTACCGCAGAGGAGAATTTTGAGGCGAATTCTCATAAACTCCATGAAAATCTTCAACTTCGCTCTTTGAATTTAGCTGGCCAAAGTTTGTGGCTTCTGCTGTGTCCGTGCTGTAGGACGGCAGGCTGGGCATGTCTCTGTCCTTGACTGCAGCTTGGCTGCTCCTGGCAAAGCTGGGTTTCTTCATGGTGACTTGCACAGCTGGCACATGGGCAGCACCCGCAAAGCTATCCAGTTCTTTTGCTCCTAAAAGGAGAATCGTCCACAACTCAGGCAGAAAGCAGTGGAGGTTCATCAGTACAGCTTGCTGGAGTGAAATTGGGGTGGGTGTTGTGGTAGACAAGAGCTCAACCTGCCTGGGCTCTGCTTAAGCCCAAAGTTGCACAGTTAGCCAAACTGGGGCTGGTGAGCTTTGGTTTACACGTGAGGGGTTGTTCTGTTTGGAGATGGCTTTCAACACAAGCCAGACAAGGTGTGTGTTACAGTAATGAAGGTGTAGGTACAGGTGGTGTGTTGGGCTAAGCTGAGGGTCCTGAAGGGATGAAGTGCAGGAATGAGACTCATTGGTGACAGAACAGCATTCCCACCCTGTCGTCTTTACCCTCATCTGTGAGGAAGGAAGGCAAAAGCAGAAATGCAGAACAACTTGCATTCATCTTTGAGAAGCACGCAAGCAAACTGCGTTAGGGCTGTTTCTCTTTGAGTCAATGGAAGCATTCGGGTCTGCATTTTGTTTGGTGAAGGTCTGGGACTGCCTGATGCTGAGCTGCAGCAAATTCTCTCAAGGTCAGTTGCTCAGCTCAGAGGTTCATCTGCTTACCTGGGGAAACTGAGAGGCGTGCACTGGATGCTGCAGATCCAAATTCATTTTCAGCAACGCATTTAAATATTCCAGAATCCTCTGGAAAAGCTTCTGTAATAACCAGGGTGCAGACTTCCTCTGAAATGACAAATTCAGACATGCTGCTGTACAGTAAAAGCCAACTGTTTATAGGAAGAAATTAGTCCTTGCAAAATGACTGTTAATTACTAATGGGCTTGGCAGCAATAAAATGCAAGAAGGTGATGGAAAAGGCACATGAAGAGCACTTCTTCACTGTTATGGGATAAATCAGGGCCTTTCAGGTGCTTGTGTCAAAACCAAAGCTGTTTGCCTGGCATTGCATGATGTCTGCTGGCTACTCTTTGAACACTGTTGTTTTTAAATTAGGTTAGGAGGAAAAAAGTAAGCTGAGGGTACTAAAGTGATATGCTTTCCAACAAAGAAACGTGCAGCGTACTTACCAGGAAGTGATGATGAACAAGCCTCTGCTCAAAATAAGAGAGAAAAAAATGGAATGATTAAGAATGCCAGACTGGAAGCAAGTCTTGTTCTTTTTTTTGTCAGCGTCCCAACAAAATTCCCACACATCAGACAGGCATAGCAATACCTACTTTTTCGTAGGATTCGGAAGTCTGCAGAATCTATTATCTGATCGTATTCTCTGTACCAGTGTACCTGTAAGGTGGGTGTAGCATGGACACGACATTCAAATACCACTAATTGACCTTTTGTAGCTCTTATATTTTGCAGACCCTGGGGGAGGAAAAAATGGAGTTAGGTGGCTGACCTCAGTATTTCCCTACTGAGATAATTATTAGGGAACAGTGCAACCTTGTATGATTGTGATGATCTCCTCTCTCTGGCTTTTTTTTTGTTTTTGGATTTGTTTGTTGTTTTTTTAACATACAATAATTGATTTAATTCTAGATGTGTTTGAAGTGGGCGGTGATTGGGGTTTTCCTTTTTACCTGCAGACCAGTGCTAATTAAAAAGCTGATGTGTGCATTTAAATGAAAATAAAAATGCAGGAAAATAAATATGTAATGCAGTGAACATAACATAATAAGGGAGGTTACTGTGAGAGGTTTCCTTTTCAGCCACCTTGGTAGGAAATAAGTGAGATGAATTCATGTGAGTAGTCTGGATCATTTACCAATTAAGATGCTTGTTTGATGGTGCTGCAAATGAAGCATGTTGGCTTTTTTGAAATGTAAGTGAACCAAAATTCCACCCTCTTTTCTCGTGGAACAAGACAGCTTGAGAACTGAAGTTGGCAGCTGAAGTTGAGTGCAAGCTGTGCTGTTTGATGAGCGCTTGTTACCTTTGTAAACACAGGTGTGATTCCATAGGGAGACCCAGTCAGGCTTCCTGAGGGACTCTGCATCTGTACGTAGTGAAGAAAAGCAATTTTTTTTAGTTTGAATTTTTGATCTGCAGAAGCTCGTTTGTGTTTCTGGCACTTTGTTTGAAAGATTTGAAAGAAGTGTTTTATCTGTTGTTCCTAATAAATACCCCATGGAGAGTTCTCCATCCGAGCGCTCCATGAGAAAACGACTTGTGGGACTGTGAGCGAAAATCAGTGGGAAGGCAGCTGGTAACTGGTGTTTCTGGTCTTGTGTTGTAAGGCACTTCATTGCCTACATTGTGTAGTTTGTGTAAAGATCAATGTTGCTTTCCAGTAGTTGTCCCCTTCTACAGAGATCCCTACCTGGTTTAGTTGATTCCAGGGCATCTCTGGTGTATGTAGTAATTGCAACGTGCAACTGAAGTGCTTGGGTTTGTTTTGCTGTGGTAATGGTCTTTATATAGTCTCCATCTCCTCCAAAATAACCCAAGTTGTTCTATCTTTCTTTTCCAGCCTGAGTTGAGATGTCAGTCTCTCTCTAAATAGCCTGAATTCACCAGCTCTTGCCCTCAGCTCCAAACCAACTGTCTATTTTGAAGCGAATCTGTGAAGGAGGCTGACAAATGGCTAAGCTGTGTGGCAGCCACTCAGTTATTTGCAGTCTTCTCCCTGCCCATCAGTACTCCTGGCAGTTCTGACTAGGAAATGTTCCAAGCCAGAAATCACTTTTCCAGGGCTTAGGGTCCATATCTTGTTATTCCTGATGACCTTTGCCACATCATTTGAATACAGCTGTGAGCTGATCCAAAATACTTCTCAGATACAGTAAATGACCATTTTAAAAACATGGACAACTCTGTGAGTGTCAGCAGGTATTGGCTGAATTGAAGCAGCAGAACTCTGGTGGGCTGAATGGCTACTGGGGACTTCATTGGCTGAGAAACCAATGGTCAGCAAAACACTGGTAGGTTTCTACTGTTTCCTGGAGTGTGGGTGAGAATAAACATTGTCAGGTGGAGACAAAGGCTTTAGGAGTCCGAATATACTTGACCCAACAATGTTTGTACTTACTGTGACATTCCCCTGACCCTGCCAGGATGCTGAGGTTTGCAAGGAGACTGAGCTTTTGGATTTATGCTGTGAATCTGGAAAGACAAGAAGAAATCAGTGTTTTAGAGCTGTCTTGTTTTCCTTGCAACACTATAGTAGCATTCTTAATATCTGAGAATAGGCTCAGGTCACCTCCAGGGCATGGGGACTTTAACCAAGGCTGCTGATACTGATGCAAAGTACAGAATTAACCTGTTAAACCTGGCTCCTTACTTCTATTACAGCTTTTCTGTATTTTAACTTGAATGCCTAAAAGGATGCAGATAAAAGCATGGTGTAGAGATATAGAGGTACCTCAGCAGACTGGGATTTAGTACCAATAATGGCTTTATTTGCTATGGTGTGATCCAAATTGTTTGGATTTAAGATGTGTTCTTTCCCTGCTTTCTGTCAAAACAGATGATACTGAAGGCTATTTCGCGTTTAGTTGGGGTTGCCTGGTGTGGCCATGTAGCAGCTGTGGCCACGTGGGACAATGGGCTGCTGTAAGGCATCTGAACACGTCACTGTGTCTCATTCAAACCTGCAGTGTGTTGCCCTTGGCCCTGGTCCAGCAAAGCAGTTACACGTGTGTTTAGACCACCCATGGCCTTCATACTTCTGATTGTTGCTCTTAAGTTATCTCCCAAGCAGTTCAAGGATGGCTCCTGTCCAAGGCTGTATCACGCACCCTTCAGCAGGGCGGTGCTGTGATGACATCCAGGCACTGCTGGATGATCCTAAACCCTTGGATGTGGGAGAAGAGCAAGGGAAGGCGATGTTATTGAGTTGCCCTGGGTTCCCGCCGCAAACCAATCCTGGCAGTACTCCACCGTGGATCCCTGTGTCACTGCTAGCATTGCCTCCTTGCAGACTGTTAGGTAACATCAGTATAGTGCCTGCTTAGGACTTGTAAATGGTCTTTTTCAGGACCTGTAAAATGGGCTTATTTCTTCTTTTCTTTTTTTCCGCTCTTAAAAAAAAAAAAAGTAGTACAAATCAGACATGCTTGCATTGATGAGAAGCTTCTGGGCTAACATACCTGCTTTAAAGGTCTTCCTACATAACTGAAACAGCATTAACAAAGCTGCATTGTATGATCTGTGCCCTCTTTAATTCTGTACAGTGAAAAACTTGATTCTCCAGTAGGTGTGCTGTCACTCTTGGCTGTTCTGCTCTGTCTCCAAATCCGTGATCAGTGTTGAATTGAGGGAGATGCACAAGTGCAAATTGCTAAACAGGAATAATAGCATCTGCATTTGTGCTCAAGGTATAGTTTTGTGGCATTAGTTTATGGTGTGGTGGCAGCTAAGACCTTCTGACTCAACAGAGTCTGTGGCCAAAGACGATGGCTGTCATTCTTGCAAGTGGAACTGGGCTGATGTCAGGCAATGTGCAAAGCAGCTGGTGTTCCCACAGAAAGCTGTACGTCTGGTGTCACAGTTACCTGCACTCAAAGAAGACTAGGCTAAGCTCTTGCCAGAGCAGGATCTTTCCAGTTCAATTAAGGGGAGACCTGTCATGGGGAGGTCACTGCCTTGCTGCCTTAGGTGCCCACAGTCAGAAGCAGAAGCCATCCTTGAATTCCCCATTGCTTGCCAGCACCCTGGTTTGGAGCCAAACTCATCCTTAATGTGTACAGTCCATGTTAGATGTTGTGCTCCTGCCCAGTGTTGTGTGGTTCTTCCATTTTGCAGTTGTTTCTAGTAGGCGTGTTGGATTTTTTCACTGTTGATATTGGACTTGAATAAAGAAGAGCTCATAGGAATAGATAAAAGGCTTATAAGTTTAATCTCCTAAACAGGCACTATTTTTAGTCTAAAGCTGCCTGGTTTTGGTTGAGACTGGATGTTGCTGTGGCTCTTGATATTTGGTAAGCCATGATACTTCCAAGTGTATTGGATGGCAGGTGTTGCTTCAGAGAGCAGAGTGAATGTAGGAGAGTAAATGTACTTGGACTTTGCAATGCTGACCAGCCCTGATGCTGTTAGTTGGTTTCATGTAATAGAAACAGCAGGCTTCTGTGCAATCTCAGCTTCTCAGTAAAAATGAGAGGAGGTCATTCAGCTTCCAAGCAAGTGCTGGTAGGTTGCTCTGAGCAGATGTTTTCTCTTTGAAAAGTGTCCTTTTCTCTCAGGGTGGAGCAGTTGCTCCAGGCTGCCTTTAACTCCATGTTCTCAGTCACCTGGAATCCCATCCCCTGATGGGATGAAGCATTGTGATGACAGAGGGGAGCATTCCCTGAGCTCCATGCCTGACGTGCCCTCTGCCTGTGTTTGCCTTGCTGAGCCTTTCTGCAGCAGGTTAGCGGAAACGTTGGCACTGCACAGCTTACGTCCTTGAAAGAATATATAGCCTAGGTTTTACCTTGGTGAGTCATTCCAGCAGTCTTAGTGTCTCTGTAAATGTCAGCCTTTACTTAGTGTAACTCTAGATCTTTGTGAGGAGGACAGAATTAGACTCAGCCAAATGAAGAGTCCGGGGACCTTTGCAACCCAACACCAGAATGATTACAAGGTACATACAGATCATGCTGTGGACATAAACCATAATGATGACATTCTAGCATTACCTGAATAGTTGACATGGCTGCAGAATTATGTGATGTGCAACACTAGGACAAATTTAACACCGGGATAGGAAAGTATTAAAGCTGCACAGAGCCCTTTTGCCAGGTATTTAGCTCATGGAAAACCCATTAAATCTGTTTTAGGAACAAAATGAGCATCTGCTGGATCTGAAATATGCTGCGTTATGTACAGGGGGTAGGGGGAAGGAGTATGTCTCTAAATCTACATTTAGAGGTAAGGCAGGCCTAGGCTACATCATCAAATTATTGCAGTAGCATGAGTTTTGTTTAGAAAACAGGCTCAAATAGAAAGACAGGGGAGCAACCTTCAGTTAGAGTGATGCATTCTGCAAGCCATCTGCATGTACCTCGAGTTGTTACTCATTTTTGTGGAGGTGTTAAAACTTTGGGAATGTATTTTAGGCACTTGTCTGTCTTATGACCTAAGCTGTGCATATTAACAGTGATTTGAACGTAGAACTGCTAAGAATGAGGATCTCCTGAAGGCAGTAGAAAGGTAAAAAGCTCTCTCTTGAGCTCTGTCTTCTGTGCTCAATAGCTAAATGGGGAAATAACCCCTTCAGTAGTGAACTTTGTAGTTGTGAAGTGGTGACATGAATGGAATTGAAGAGGTTACTGTAGCCATTGATGAGGTATTTATGGAAACTGCCAAATCCTGTTTGGATCTGATGCTTGTCCTAAATTGCAGAAATGCAGCTGAATACAGAGGCAGTCTTTATAGCCTTTTTTCAGAAGATGTGGCACTGGAGTGCACTGTCAGAGGCTCATTTTATGTGTTGGCTTTGTAATGCTTTCCTCCAAGTAGTTAGGATATTAGGATTGTGTCTGGAAAATTGTGCATGCAAGCCGATTGGGAATTTCAATGCATGTTGTCCAGGAGAAACAAAAAGGTGCTCTGGCTTCTAAGGACAGGCTTGCTTTGGGATTAGCAAAGACTTTCAGGCATGGAAAGCAGCACAACTGCTGACAAGTGTCTACTGTCTCCATGCTTGAAATTCTATGCTAAAGCTTAAAATGAGTTTGTCCATAGTACAGAGCAGAATGTCACAAGAAAATAACACTGGCAATCTGAATATAGCAACGTATATCACAGTAGTCTTAACATGGGGGAAAAAGCAGAGCTCAAAGCTTAACTTTGCAATTGGCTAACTAAGACTTATCCCTGATGAGATGGTGATCATTTTCACTGTGCGTGGCTCATGTGGCCATGAAATCAGTGGGACATTGGGACCCATAGGCAGTGCCAGCATGCACGTTATCGACGTGTTATTGCTCGTGGCACACGTCCCACTCACAGCATGGCATGAAGGGAGGGATCCCCATCATCTCTCCCTTCTCCCTGCCTTCTGGGGGCCCTGCAGCTCTCAGGTCCAACCCTTGCAGCAGAGCTCGGAGCTCACGGTGCGGCTCGGGGGCCGCCTAGCGGGGTTTGTGCCCACAGCCGGGCTCTCCATCCAGCGGCTGCAGCCCAGGGCTGTGAGCTGACTCTGTTCCTCCTATTACATACCTCTTCTGAGCACAGCTGTTTCTCAGGGCTGGAAAATCCTGGCTTTCCCACCCCTTGTTTGGGTAACAGCTGAACTGCCGACAGATATCGGACCCTTGAGTCAAACTGGAGTTCCTAGAACCAAGAGACTAAATCCCTTTTTAAGCACCGAAAGGAAGACGCCTAGAGCTTATTTTAAGAGATGCTAAGCTTCCACTTGAAATCATGAGGATCTAGAGTTGTTAAAATAAACCTTGCGGGCTCTTCAGCAGGGGGGTTTGGTGCCGTGGCTGAAGTCTGTACTCTGCCTGTGGGTTCTGCTGCTGTGAGCTGGTGCTCATCTGAAAATGGTCCCTGATATTGCAGGAGTGGGGGTTTTGTACACAGGATGTTTAGGACTCAGATTGGAGGTGCCATGTTAAACAGGTCCTAGTCATTTCTTTCTTTCCTTTTCTGTGGGGGGAAAAAAAACCCAAAAACCTGTGTACTTCTTTGTGTGCCAGGGCTACAGGAATGCAGATGGATTTTGTGCCCAGCATTTCTGACACATGAAGGTTGCAAGTGCATGAAGATACTGGTGCCCATATGGACACCGGGAATGGATAGTGAAATGGCCTCAATCCCAATACATATGGCACCCCACAGCCATGTTTTTTCTCTAAGTAGGAATTCTGGCAGTGAGATTCAGGCAGCCTGCTGCCCAGCCACCCTAGAGTGCAGCGATGACTTTCGCGTGAGTCATAATGAGGATTAAATTAATGGAGCCAAGGAAGAGCACAGCCTTGCCAGCTCTGTGCTTCATTGGGGCACACCTTCTGAGGAGGTGGAGATCTCATTCCAGCAGGCTTAGGAGATCTGAATTGTGCTCTCAGTGCTTGTAGCTGTGCATGACTCATGGTTTTACTATCCTGCGCTCCACGATGACTTGTTATTTTCTGTGTGTATTACTGCTCTCCCCAAACTAGACCTGTAGACCTGCTCTGTGTGTGTCCCTTTCTTCACGAAGACAGAATTTTTGTGACCAGCATTGTATGAGTTGGGACTGCCACAGCAGCATAGCATGGGATAGCAGTACTATATTAGTAATTACCAAAATGGAATGAATGCAAAAAGAGCCTCTTCTATCCCGGAGCCTATTTACTTTTACCTTGCTGCTTTGCACTGAACAGGAATAAAGGGAAAACGGAGCCTCAGGTGGGAGCACGTTCAAATGGGATATCTGCAGATTGGTACCAAGAGCTAAGTTGCACTCAGAAGCAAATAGAAAGCTGGGGCAGCTTTTGCAGAGCCTACCTTATATTTTTCAAATGCTTCTGTCCAATAGCCCCTGCGTTTTAGAGCTGAAAGAGACAAAGATGTACCAGAGTTTCTGAGCCCTGCCTGGCTGCCTGTATTTTTGCTATGCATTTCTGGTCTTAATCCTGTCCAGCTTCAGCTCCCCCAGCAGTGGTCACACTTGCACACATTCTGTATGCAGAGCCACCAGCATGGGGGACAGGCAGTGCCAGCACTTCACACACAGGGCAAAGTCCCTGTGTAGGATTAAGACCTGCAAATTAAGCATGGAACCTAGGTTTCCCCTTGCAAGCACTTGCATTGTGAGGCAAGTGTTATTTGAAGCTCTCTTCTCTCTGCTTTCACTGCCATTTGGTCATTTTGGCTCTGTGTGACTCCTGTGGGGGCAGAGTGAGGGGCTGGTAACAGCTTGTCCCCTGCCCTGTGCCTTGGCTGGGCCCTGGCTCTGGTCTCTCTGCTGGAGAAGCTGGGGCATCTGCTGGTGTCTCAGAGCCTGAGTCCATGCCAGCAGCTCTTGCCCACTGGCCAGCTCCTGGTGCAGTCATCCACAACTGCTGGGACTTGGGGTACATCGTGGGACCACCTCTGAAAGAGCTGCAGTGGTCAGAGGACTGCTATCCCTGTTACATGGGCTGCAGTGTCACCACAAAGCACAGAACATGGGGGTCTGTTGTATTGTAAACCATAGTGGTTGGCTTTTAGACACTGTATTTAGAGGCATGCTTGTAGAATTGAGGTGTAGGTGATGCAGTTGGAAGTGCCAATTCCTAAAGTTGTTATTCCAGCAGCCTAAATTAAGCCATTGCTGTACAGTCAAACAAAACTAGGAAATAACTTTCCAAAGCTCAAACCATTTTGTAGAAAATTGAGCTGGCAGAATGTTGCATAAAGGTAAATCACAGATGCACAGATGTTTCTCAAATGAAAAATAAGCTGCTCTCAGTTATTTCTAACACTAGGAAGTGAAGACTTTCAGTTCTCATGACCAGCTCTAATGACAATGGCAAATGCTGTTCCCTTGTTTCATGGGGGAGAAGAGGTAAGTTCAAGTGATGAGCAATTACATTTGGGCTTCCACAGAGCTGTGTGTGCCTGGCTCGTGCTGAGCTGTGAGCTCTGCCTTTGGGGAGCCCAGGCGAAGGCTGGGCACAGGCAGGGTCCCCTCCAGGAATATGATCAGTCTAATTTTAGTGACATGTGCAGCATTTGATCTGGAAGCAGCTGTGTCAGACAAATCTGTTGGCCTGTCAAGCAGCCTGAATGCACTGCTAAGGAATATGTTCATTTCCACCCAAAGGCAAGCTAGAAAGCCAGGGCTGCATTTAGCTGCTGGTTGACTTGAAGTAAATCAGAATGATATCTTTGTAGATGGTGCAGTGCCCAAAATCTCAGATTTTAATGATGTTTCATTAGCAAAACGAGTCATGGCTTGTTTTTGTAGCCCTATATTGCATTTCATCTTTGTACACTGCTGTTTCTGTTTTCTAGTTGATGGAAAGGATTTCTGGTCATAATGTCTCTGCTTCCCTCTTGTGATAAGGTTTCTCCAGTAACAAGTTCATGTGATGATAACCACCAATGGTCTGAGCCTGAGCTACTGCTGGCCCCGGGTCTGCCAGGTGCCCAGCTGCCCAATGGATGCGGACTGCAGAGCCCCAGGCAGGCAGTGAGGAGTGGTCCCATGTGGGCTTTGGAAATGAGGGAATGATACGGGGGTATCTCTGCAATGCAAGACAGAGGAATGCCGGGGTGTTGCCTCTGCCTTCTTGCCTCTCCCCCATAGTTTGATTCTGCTCAGAGAGCTGATCAGTAAATACATTTAAAGTTTCATAGGTTAAATATGTAGCAGAGGTAGAGTTGAGTTACAGTGCTTGCCTACAGTATTTTGGTAAATGGGTAAAGTTCCTCTTTCAGGCAGTGAAGATGAACCACTGAAGTTTCTCACTGCCTTTTGAAGTAACAGCTGGGTATTTCTCTAGGAGACAACACAGTGTTACAGAAAAAGCTCTCAGATACCCCAAAGCTGCTGCTTGGTCCAAATGAGAAGCAGAATCTGGAAGGGATGAGTTGAATCCAAGCAACAGAGAGAACAAAAGTTCTTCCAAGAGGCAGGTGCTGCCCTTGCGTATGCCTTGCTCCCTGCTCTGCCAAGGAAATGCTTGTTCCTCAGCTGCTTTTTATATTTTGGGTTGGGAGGCTCCAAACTCCCATCCCCACTTGTCCCTTGTTTCCATGACCCCTGTGTTATGCTGAAGATAGCATGCAAAACTTCCTTGTGCTGGGGCTGCACTGCCATGGAATGCTCGGGGAAGGTGTCCTCGAGGCACACGATGGCAGCTTTATTGCTGGATTGTGAACTTCTGTGGCTGCAAATGAGGCACTGCTAAAGGGTCAGAGCAGTCTGCTGCTGCTGAAAGGCGGTGATACCTCTGCTGCACATGGTTCCCAGGGCTATGAAAAGACTCACTGAAAGTAGGAGTTATATTTTCTGGCCAGCTTATTTCCTGTAGCATCTCTGTCCCTTTTCTTTTTGCTTACTGGTGAGCTGTCTTTAGGGAGAGGCTGTGGACCCAATGGTAGATGCTGTGCTGAATGCCTGAGCCTGCATCTGAGCCAAGTGTGAAGCAGCAGCTGAATGCTTTGTGGTGTGTTTGCTTCTTCTCCCAACCCAAGAAACTAAATCAAATGCTGATGGGTTGCCTGCTTACAAAATAACTCATTAATGAGGTGAGATGTTTAAGGGGGAGAGCCCATCTTGGAGGTTAGAGATGCTCATGCATGCAGGCACATTGAGGGTCTGGAGCTTCTAATTTGCCAGGATGCCCAGATGCCCTTTCTTGATGAGTCCACAGGTAAGAGCAGAACTCAGCATACTGGAAAGGGAGCATTGTGATCCCTGCTTCTCCTTCCCCCCTCCCAGACAGCTAGCATGTAACCCGAGAGCACAATCAGTGTGATGGAAGTTAAAGTGTTACTCACCTCTAAGCCATGGGTTTTGTTTTGGGGCTCCTGTTGCCAGCAGCCTGAGGCGGTGCTGAGTCTTGAAGTGGAAAGTCTCTCCTCCAGCTCCTCTCCGAGGACTGAGGGCTGCCTGGGGTGGGGGGTTACATTTCTAATGTGCAGATCCCTGCTTGTGAGTGATGGCATGGTGGGAATGTCAGCTGTATGGGGATAAACTGCAGCAATTTATTCTCTCCAGCCTGTTGGAAAGTCAAGAGAGCAGCGCCATTAGCTGCAACAAAACAGGTTTGCTGTTGAGATACAATGGTGGTCAGGTCCATAGCTGCTTATAACTTACCATGCTACTTCTCCTGGGTGCTGGAAGGATTCTAGTTTGGGTTGATTGTGATTCTCTGCATTGAAAGGACAGAAAGAAAAGTGAGACAAAATTTCATTGGAAGCAGTGCATTTCTATGCAAATCTGGAATGTACTCGGAATATTAAAAAAAATCTGAGCTGCTTTCTCTCCTCAGATGCTGAGGAATGAATGCAGAGGATAGGTTGGGTTTGGTGAAGTCAGCATACATCTCTCTGAGTCCAACAATGTCTCCTTCAGATGTGCTAGAAGAGCTGTGTAAAGCCATGGGAGCTGAAGGAACACTGCTGTTAGCTGTTAGAAGGAACACTGCTGAAATCTCAAGCAAGGTGCATTATTCAGCAGTGTTCATGTAGAGAACGTGCTGGAGATGGGGCATTTCTGAAGCACGTTCACCTGGAAGATCCTATGCTCTGAAATGCTAGTTGTGTGTTTTGGAGAGCTGCTTTGTGTAGGTACTCAGGAGTAGGACTCGAGCTCCCCAAGTGAAGCTGGCTGTCATGCTGAAAGCATCCATAGGCGAGTTGGATCTTGTCTTCTGCCCTCTCACAGCTGTGTTGGGTGCAGTCTTGGCATTGTCAGCCTTCCGCTGACTCTGTCACCCCCAAAATCACCCAGCTGCTTGGCAAAATCATGCCCAGTCATCCAAGGTGCACTGCCTTAGCTGCTTCAAAGGATCCCAGAGGTCTTCCACGTGTTTCCAGTTTGAAAATACTGCAAGTCAGCTTTCCTGCAAGCACAGGCTCCTTAATTTCTACAGTTACCTGCCTGCTTCATTCAAGTTGTGATTTAGAAGCTGTTCAAAAAAGCATAAATCACTTTTATAAGAGATGCTAAAGCATCACTTCTGGTACTGTTATTAATGGCTATGCCATTTTTTGGAGTTTCTGCAAACTGCCCCCAGGCATCTGCATCCAGGGTGCTCTCTGTCCTTCAGCTCTGCAGCCCTGCAGCCCCATGGTGGGGGAGGTGTGAGGTTGGAGAAGCAGGGATTGGTGATTTCTTTACCATGATGAGGGAAGGATTTGATATCTGCAGTAGTCAGCACACATTTTTGCATTATGTACCATGTTGGTCCATAGCAGTTGTGTAAAAGAAATGTAAGCTGCCCAGTGTGGGATTCTGCACTGGTTAAGTCCTTGGGGTCCAGTCAATGGGGTCTGCTTGGATCCCTCAGCTAGACAATCTAGCCCAAGGAATTTAAACTATTATTCAGCTCCTGATGGCGTCATTAGCAGGTGAACTTTTGACACTGGCTCTAATGCAGGGCTGGTGGGAAGAGATGGACTATTCCAGCCATCTTAAACCCTTCTCAAAATGGAAAAGCAGCTGCTGCACGGGCTGCAAGTGTTGGGGCCCTTCTTCCTCAAGGGCTCTGTCAGGACCTTTTGAAATGACATTTCCACTGACACCACATCAAATTCTAAGACAGATGAACAGTGATATTCTTTTTCTCAGAAAGGATTTCTGAATAGAGGAATGGGGGTAACAAGCTGTCTTAGTGTCACGATGAGTGGAGCTGCCCTGCGGAAAATTAGTTTCTTCACCAGCCAGTTGGTGCCTAGGCTCGGTTTGATGGTATGAGTTAAATTGATTCTTGTGGCTAATATTTGGATTCAGTATTCAGGCAGAAACTTGCAGCTTCTGACAAAATCCAGCCCATCTTCCCGTTTGTGCTCACAATAGCTGAGCATAAGCAGGTGTTCATGTTGCAAGGAAAATGGGAGCTTGGTGATGCTGTGAATTTTGGAAGGGAGAGGAGTGCCTGGCAGACACAGCTGGTCTTTCCCAGGGAGTGATTTACTTTGGGCAGACAGAGGCTGGTTGTGGGGAGATGCTGGGAGAGAGGATGCTGAGCAGGCAGCCCCACAAGAACAGGCTTCTGCACCTGCTGAATGTTTGCAGGTCGGTACCCAGTGTTCTTTAGCAAAGTGCAGTGAATGGGATTGCAGGTTAAAAGCAAATGCCAGTGAGCAGAGAGGGGCAAACTCAGGGAGGTTGAAATTGCACAGAGGTGTCACGAATTGCCCTCACTGGGCTCGTGATCTTGTACTGGGGCTCTTCCCATCCTCCTTCCTATGTTCTCACACTGAGGTCTCCAGGTGGGCAGTGAGCGCTGACAGATTCAGCCAAGTTTTGCAGGGTACATTTAGTGCAACCTGTCTGAAACTGGGCCCGCTGGTAGGCTCAGCCAATCTGATTAAACTTAGCCAAACCTGTCTGAGAGCTGCAGTCGCTACTCTGGTCCAGACCCACATTTAGGCTGGTGCGGCTCTTCTGGCTTTGCGTAAGTGATGCTGTATTTGGACAACAGGAAACATTTGACCTTGCTTCTGCTGTCAGCCACCATCCCGTGGATGAGATGTGGTCACAGAGCCAGCCTGGCTGTTTATCGCAGTATATTGGAGTAAATTCTCCAATGATGTCACCATTAGGCAAATCTTCTAGATTCTGCTGGCACGTTTGTGTAGCCTTCGGGAGGGTTGAGCAAGTGTGGTGGAAAAGGATTGCAAGGGAGCGTGAGCAATTTGGAAACGTGTGTTATGTAATAGAAGTGGCATTGCTGGCAGCCATCCTCAATCATCTCTGGGCATTAACAATTTAGCAGAGGTGCTGCTTGCTGAATCCCAGGAGCAGTGTGTGTTAGTGGGCAGTCTGACCAGCCTCGAATTTAAGTCCACTTGGTGTTGCAATGGAAATTATGTATTGTATGCTGCCTTAAGGCATCTGCTTAGTGGATGATCTTAGAGCTACGCCTTCTGGTACAGTTCCCTTGGGTTTAACTTGACGTTTTGACCCATCTAATATATTTTCCACTGTAACTTAAAGCCGTGTCAGTCAGAACTGTACGCACATATCTATAGGTAATTTGAGGAGTGGTGGACGTTGCTGGATACTTGCCAGTCCTGGGTAGGACACTTTGATACCTACAGAGACAGTGTACTGCTGTGCCTCCAAGCTGGGTCCTAACAAACTTCTGCGACTGCACTGTGAGACGGTTCCATGACATACGTTTACTATTTGGGTGAGATTTCCCACTGGATGTGGGTCTGTCACCACCTGGGTGCCTGGGCTGCCTGCTGTCAGCTCCCTGCATGTGCTCAGCGTGTCGCTTTGCGTGCAGGGATGTCTGAAAAGAGCAGTGCCCATCCCATGCCGTGTGATGCACCACGTTGGCTTAGTGCTCAGCAACCTCCTCCCCCACGTACCTGGTGTAAGATACAGCCTGTGGCCGAGCAGCAGCCCCAGGGCCTACGGCAGGGCTCAGCTGTCCGTATGAAAGGCTCAGGGGAGGCACAGCGTGGGTGATTCTGGTATGAAGCAGCTGAGTTTGCTGCATTATTTGATCTGCCCAGCACGGAGCAGACAGCAGGTGGCACCAGCACCCTGCTTCTCACTAAACAGGTGATGCGCTACCGAGCATTAAAGCTGTAAGAATACCGCCACAGCAGGGGTCCTTAACATTATTGTTGTTTTCACTATTTAAAACTATTCGGTGTCTTCACGTAGTCCGCAAATGCTGCACTGCGTGTCCTGACCAAGCAGGTGATGTGCAGTGTTCCCCACATAGCAGTGTGTGCTGCAAATACCATCCTTGTTCTGGGAGGGCATGCTTTCTGTCCAGTGTTTCTTTGATAGGACTTATTCTTAAAGGATTTAATATAATGTTACATTGCATTGCCCACATTGATACATGCATAGTGTTAATAGTCAGTATCACAGTGTGGTAGCACCTCAGCATTGAGATTTTCATTTAATTCTTTTGGATATGAGGGAAAATTTTTGTTCACTAATGCAAATGTGCATTGCATTTAGCTCCAACATCTTCAGGTGAGGGCAGACTAACAAAAATGCATACATGAGAAGTAAGAATACAAGTCCTGGCATATTAATTTTTGAGTATGTAAGTACAGATAAGTAAAATTTCTAAGGCAGACTTTTGGGTCCTGGTGCACACTTGCAGCAATAGCAGTTTGGATGTGCTGATTGCTTTAGCATCCTTTGCCTTGCTAAGTGGTTTCAGAGGTGTGGGTGAGCAAGGACAAGTGCTGTAGTGTAATGTGCAGCTCTTTGGCTTGGTGTGGGTAATCCCTTTGAATTGTTTATTGAGAGAGGGTTCCTGCAACAACTGCTTGTATAAAACCCTCTTTCAACAGCTAATGGAACCTTAAATCCTTACAACGCTGGTGTGCCATTTCTCTTAATTATTGCCGGCAGCTCTGCAATTTGGAGAGCCAAGTCTCATGAAAGCACAATTACTCTACTCTAGCAAAGATGGCATGTGATAATTTCCTGCAGAAGCGCTGACAGTTTGGTGCATTTGCTTTCCAGAATGTGGTGTGTGAACTTAATGTGTGCAAGACCAGGCGGCCTCCCAGCTCTGGGGGAGCGTGGGAAGGAGACCTGCTGCTGCTGTCCTTACACACGTGTGTGTGCATGGCACTGCCGTGCTTGGTGTCCCAGCTGCTGCTGAGAGCATTGGGCTGCCCTGTGCTAAGAGCTCCTCAGCTCTTCCCCAGGGAAGTATCAGCACTGCCATTGCTTCATGGCAGAGCTTGGGCGTGAAATGCAATGTTGAGGTGGTTTAGGAAGGAGAGGGAGAGGGAGACAGGAGGTGGGAGGAGAGGATAGAAGAAACCACATTCATGAATGGGGTGGTGTTGGACTGCACTTCCCCACCCGTCTCCTGGTTACAGGAGTTCTCAGCAGAGCTCTACTTTGCTTTTTGGCAGGTCTGTCTGTACGTAAATACATATTTTACCTTGTGGGAACTTATGGCTGGTGGGGAAAAGCTTTTAAGTTGTCAGGTCAGATCTGCCAGAGTTAGCAGCGAGCAAAGCTGCTGGGCATAGAGCGTAACGGCTGGGCATTCCATCTTCCTAAGCATCATCCTGCAAGTTACGGGCGCTATCCAGATTTCTGCTTGGCTTCTTTCCCTGTGTCTCTTGTTCCAGCCTGTTATTTGCAACCTTGCTTGCTGCTTTGCTTCAGAACTGTGCTGCTGGGTGAGCTGTGAGCTGTGTTCCCGTGGGCTGCTCCACCAGCACCATCCATCATCCTGGCTGGGCCCAGAAGAGAGCGGCTGCAGGTTGGTCTGCTGGGGGACTTGAGTGGCCACGTCCATTAGAGTTTCCTGGGAAGTAGCAGCTCAGATTCCTGCTGGTGTACTTTGGAAATCTTTTTAAATTATGTACCAAAAATCAATGCGTTGCAAGACTCCCAGCATGTAGTTCTGAACCCATTAGGAGGAGATTTGTGCTAATTTTGAAAATATTCCTATTTTAAAAATACTTTGAATGCATTTTGAAAATATTTTGAACTTGTATATCTGGAAGGAAGGAACAATGAAATCAAAAGGGAGATTACATTGTGTTACTTGAATTGAGACGAATTGAATCATTTGCTGAAGGAAAATACAAAGCATATTTAAGTACAGAAGCAAAAATGAAAATTGGTCTCAGCTGTTCTGCTCCCGTTGGCAAATGTGTATTTATGCAATGCATTCCTTCTCATATCTTGATCACACTGTGTGCACACAGGGTGTGAGTCAATTCTGCTGGGATCTGCGGAGCGATTATACGTGAGCCTGTGTAAGCACAGGGATCAGCCTTTGCCATCGTGTCCCATATGAATTCAGGTGTATTCCTGTAGTTCTGTAGCTGTGTAAGGAAGAGGATCCTCAATTGGATGCAGTGCACCAATGTCTGGGGTAATTTGGGGTTCAGGAGACTGTAACTCCAAGTGTGTGTTGCAGAGCTGGAGTCTGTCCAAGAGGGACCTGTCAGGGGTGTAACGGGGCATCTGCCGTGGAGATGGGGGCTGGTGGTAGGAAGCAGCACCTGGAAATGAGCACAGGGGAGAGCAGGGCAGAGGAGGTTGTTGCATCAGCAACAGACCCTGTAGGCTTGCTTTAACTATAGGTGGAGAACAGTTTATGTCAATCTGTATGATGTATAGACAGTGCTTTAATGGTTGCATGGTCGGCAGTTAACTATAACTATTAGTGGCAGGTTCAGTTACAGTCCTGGTGTTTCTTAGCGGCAGGTTGTGGTTACACAGTGAATGTCTGCAGTGCTCTGTAATGAGAGCACAGGGGGCAGAAGGAGCAGTACTGCAGCAGTGCTGTGAATGCTGTGCCCTCAGCTCAGAGCTCCCTGTCCTTGCAGGGCTGGCTGCTGTGCTGGAGAGCTGGGAGAGGGTGAAGGCACAGAGGCTGACACCCACCAGAAACTCTCATGGAATCAAGTGTGAAGAAAAGAAGAACATCAGCTCACGTCTCCCTTTCTGGCTGTTAGGGACTGAGAGATTCACAGCTCTGCACACTGCTGTGTTCAGCTTCACACACTTCACTCTGGCGCAGACAGTTGTTTTCCCTCTTACTCAGAAAGGTAATAAGTCACTGGTGAAGGTTGTTCAACTTTCACCTTCATGAAATCAGGTAATGAATGGTATAAAAGAGGGGTGGGTTGTTTTTTTTTTTTTTTTTTGTTGTTGTTTGTTTGTTTTTTAATGCTGTCCTTTCTGGAGGTTTAAGTAAATCTAGTTTGTGTTCTACAGGACAGGTTCTCTCACCCCAGCTTCTGTGAGGTGAGCTTTCCCCGCTGGTGCTGCTATCTCACCTGCAAGCACACATCACCTCCTGGTACCAGCAGGTAGGGAAGGAGCACTGCACACCTCTAAGCTGTCTGCTGCCACCAGGCTCATTGTCAGCTCCCCTCAGGCTGTATCATCTGTCTCTGAGATGCTCCACTCCCCATTTCAGCTTGTGAGTCTCTGGCAGCTGTTGGCTCTGTCATTAGAGCTTCAAACTTGAGCATGGGAGTGGCGGTGTTGAGATGCTGCTGAATGGCATTTTGGCCAGCAGGCGTTATTTTGTCATGTGAGAATATTATGTGCAAAGGTACACCAAGGGCTTTTGCTTCTAATTAAAGCCTCACGTGGAGCCTGCAGAACTATTTGGACTTCGGAAACAGAACTGCAAAATATGTTTTTTCAGTCTGTGTACTCTGGTGATATAAACAGCAGCATCTGAGGCTGTATTGGCTGTCAGCTGTCCCTCTCTGATCCTGTCTTGCCTAAGGAAGGTAGTTGTTGGATGAAAATGCATAGGTTTTGAGTTGTGAAATTCATGTCTGTGCCACTAATCACTTGAAAAATCTATCTGCGGAGCTTCATTTGTTAGGAGCAGCTGATGAGCTGCCCTCTGTACTTTCTCCCTTTTGATAAAACCCCCAAGTTGAGCAACAGAAGGGCTATAATTAAGGAGCACTTACTTTCCTTTCCCTGTGACATTCTCGCAAATGCTGCCTGGCAGGAGCATGGCAGAAATGCCTTTGCACTGCTTGTACAAGCCTGAGCTGCACCTGGCAGGGGGGGCAAGTGCTTCGCCCCTCTCTGCACCAGCACAGGCAAACACTCTGCTTGCTGCTCTGTGCCCTCTGCAGCATGCCCTGTCCCTGCTGAGCTGTCCTGGCAGGATGATCATCTTTTGCCTGTTAGCAAACTGCACATGAAGGTGACAGTCATGGCAGAGCTATGATAGACAAACCAGGGCACCAAGTTTCCTTGTGCATCTTCCTGCACGGTCCCATGTTAATCATAGATGATGATGATGAAGGTGACCCAAGGGTCTTTCACTAACTTTTGCTACCCTCCTACCTTAGCAGGAGATAACCCAGAGGCTATCCAGATAAACCAGCATTTTGTGCTTTGGGGTTTTACCCTGGAGAGTTTTGGCTTGACTGAGAAAGGATAGCTCTAATGGCCACAGAAATGGATATATTAAAATCCTGAAGATTCATCCTTCTCTGTAGTTCCTTCCCTGCTCAAAAGTATCGAACTCAATTTGGTGAGCAAGGCCATAGGTTGTTCAGTGAATAAAGTTAAGGGCTTTGTTGTTTTTTTTTTTGCTGTCTGCTCCTTCTGCTTTCTAAATAACCACATATCAGCCATCTGACTTGGAGAACGTTTTTAGTATGAAAAATTAATCAGATGCAATCTAAGCATGATATAACCTTGAGTTTTCTCCAGTGCCAAGAATAGTTTGTACGCAGGAGCTGCTGGGGAATATATCCATAAAGTATTCACTCCTCTTAAAGTTTGTGTGGAGTTGATCCTTTTTCTTTCTTTCTCCCTCTAAAGCACACAGTACTGCTGAGCTGGAAGTGTGCTCTGTGCAGGCAGTGCCTGCACTGCCCAGCTGACCCAGCCCAGTGTGTGCTTCAGGTGTCAGCCACATAGCCTGCTGCCGTGGCCAAACAACAGAGGCTAATGGAGGGAGATTGGGGGGTAATAGTTTTACAATGTGGACAAATAATTATTAAGGACTGAAGCAATTCCATCAAGCCCTGAACTTGTGACTGAGCTGAAACTTTAACCCTGGTCTCTGGAGATAAAGACAAAATGTCAATACAATTGAAAAGAGAGATGTGGAAGGAGTTTGGGTCATTTTTTCTTCCTTCTTTTCAAAACTGAGAAAAGAACAGAGGTGATTTTTTTTAATAAATCCAAAAAATTTTGCAGTGTTCCAAGTGCAGAGTACTTGCTAGGAAAATCTGTATATTGCAGTGATTTCCCTAACAAGGATCAAGACTTCTGAACAGTGTTTTGCTGTGCCTCTAAATCAGGACAGTTTTGAGACTAATGCATTTCTGTTGTTCTTCCTTTGTTGTTGCTGTTTTCGGATGATCTGAAGGTGTTTGACTGTACTTGGAAGCAGACTGTGTAATGAAGCACAACAAAGCGATTTAGTGCAGCCCTGCTCTGCAGTATCAGATCAATTGGCCATCTGGCTTGGGAAAGTGGAATGGTCTGGATTACTGAAGCGTGCAGGTCCCTCTGGGAGCTGCAGTGGCCACTGAATGCCTCTGGAGTGCTGTGCGTTACTCACATGTCCTTCACAGCAGCTTGCTGACAAGCCTTGACACAAGACAGACACAAATCAATAGCTTGTTGTTAAATGTTAGTGAGATGGAATTTCAGGGAGCCTTCATGTTAATGTCATTTGGCACTTATATGGAATGAACAGCAGAGAAGGCAAAGCAGGCTTGAATTTGGCTCCAAGAGTGATATGAAGGCGATCCGGGCATCTCTGTAACTGTCTGAGATTGGTTGTGTCCTTGCTGTGCTCAGTGCTGGGCTATTGCTGCTCCTGGGACTAATTCCTTCCCAATGTCTGACAAATTATAATTTCTTGAGTTCCTCACCATGCTGGAAGCACGGTCTATCAAAAGCTGAAGTTCTTCATATTGTGCTTATGAATGGTTGAGTGCCTTCTGTGCAGGTTGGTTTTGATCTATCCAGGCTATGAGCTCCAGCTGATCTAGTGAGATCAGAGACTTGGGGTGGGAGTGCAGCACCTTTTTCAGTCTAGTTTCAAGCTGCTCTTTACTCAGTGTAGCTCTTGGTTGTTGTCAAAACTCCAAGCCCACACCGTTTGTTCTCCTGCGTCTCACTGGTGCTCTCTGGAAAATGAGTGGCTGTGCATGACAAGTAAACCTGTCGTGTTTTGGAGTCATTGGATTTGTTGTGCAGGTACAGGTGGGTTTACAGTACGTGTGTGGCAAGTCTGCGGCTTTCCAGAAGAGATCTGTGCATTACCAGTGATGAGGGCAGATATATCAGCAAAATCTCTGATTCTACCCAGACAAAAGCCCAGGGAGGCAAAGGATGGGTCTGGTGAAACCTCAGTTGTTTGGTAGCCTGCTACTTTCACTGGTAAAATCACATGGCTTTCTTAATGGAGCCAAAATTTATCCCTTGATTTCCCTTGCTTTGTAGTTGTTATTTTTTTAATTAAAAAATGACCCAAGTGAATGGAAACGACTTGTTTGACCTAGAGGCTACAGCTGCTGAAAGTCCCCAGTTCTCCCCCACCCTCCTTTGCTTCCCCAATCAAAACTTTAATTTGCATTGTCCTGATTAGTAAACCTAAATTATGAGTTGTTAAATCCTGGTTCTGAGCCATTGCATCATGTTTATGTTCTTGCTAAATACTGTGAGAAGCTTCATCTTTGCTCTTTCCCAGTAAGGGAGTGGTGGGGAGGAGGAAGCAGAGGGAAACCGAGGGTCTGGGTAGAGCCAGAGAGGTTCTGAAGGCTGACTGTGCTGCTCTAGCTAAAAATGGGAGATGAGATTTGAGATGGGACTAATCTGTTTCCTGTGTGCATTTAGGGATGTCAGGCTGGGTAAAAGTGGGTAAAACTTTTTCTGTTTGTAATAGCCCCAGATGAGGGCACGTTTCCTGTCTTTGATCCTACAAGCAAAGTGCTTTATGGTGTATTTAGTGCACTGGTGAGACAGATTTCTGTCTTACCTACAGCAGTGAGATTTGAGGCAATTTGTTGCTATACAAAGGAGATGTTCTCTGCATCTCTATCATCGTTCCTGTGAATATTTAAGCCTTTCAAGGCTTTTTGACCAGGACTGGAAGGCATTTGTTTTTGCAGGAGAATGGCTGCTGAGAAGTTAAAACTAGGTAGTAGATTATGCTAAATGCATAATAAACGGGATGGTTTTTATATAGCGCCAACCATCTGCTTTGAAATGTGTAATCAACCTACCAGAAATCCTCAGAAGCCTATGAAATTCAGTAATTTATGTAGAAGTTAATGTGTTCAGGTAGGATGATGTTTTATTTGTAGTGCTGCCTGCAGCTGACGCTGGTATGGGGTGATAGGATGTGGAGGAGTTGCCAGCAGTGGGTTTTTTGCCAGCTTTGCTGGCAGTCCAGTGTGTGAGCCATACCTTTGTGCAGTGAGGAGGCATGTTACGCTGATGGAGAGGGTCAGGGAGAGGACTTAGTGGGACCAACTATAGGAGAAAAGGTAGATAAGCAATAAATCCTGCAGCTGTGGTGCAGCGCCTGGAGGCAATATGGAAACTGCCCTAAATATCAGCCAGGGACTGCTGGGAGGGCTGTGGGGAATCTTGCCTGGGGGCCACATTCTTTGAGCTCCCGTTCCATGTGAGGCTCATTGGAAGCCATCTGCAGCTTAGGAGCAGCACAGGCACATCAGTGCAGGTTTCCGGTAAGCAGGTACCATCTGTCCTGGGGCTCAGCCTGCGGGGGCAGTGGTGTCCAGTTGTGCTGTCAGGACAGGGCTCCGACGTGTCCTTGACATTTCCATGCCCAAGAATGAGCCTGCTCACCCCGATGGGAGGCGTGTGGAAACGTCTGCACTGCCCTTATGCCAGCTCTGTTTACTCGAGTATTGCTATGTTGGCCCTGTGATGCTGCTTGCAGGACCTGCCCCTGCCTAGAGGCCCTTGCGTGGGGACTTGATGTGCTGACACCCTGCAGAGATGCTCGTTCCTCTGCAGCTCTGTTCCTCCCCATCCCATCTCAGTGGTGAGCAGACGTGGTGCAGAGCAGCTGATGAAGCAAGCGGGGACCCGATGTGTTTGGGCAGATGTGTGAGGTCAAAAGCAAATTTTGTATCTGTTGTCACCAGACAGACCTAACAAGAGTGTATGTATATCAGTGCCCATGAGTTTCCTACCAGCTGCATCAATTGAGTCGTAGTGGATTTGGAGGCCAGTGCTACAGTGCATGGTAGAGATATAGGAAAAAAAGACCAGAAGAGCTTGCTTCGATGATGAGAATCCAGAAGTTCTGAAATTTACTGGTATCTATGTTTTATATTTAATAATGTCAGGAGGATGGTTGTCAAATCTGATCTTCAGGAATATGTGTCAACCTTTAATACTGACTTTGTTTTACTTTAAAGCAATTGAGCTGTTCCTTGAGGCAGGTATTACTTGTATGCCACCTTTAACACAATCAGATTAGCACCATGTTTACTCTAAAAGCCAAAGCCTGGATGAATGCTCACCACTGAAATGAGATCACATGCACGGCGCATGCAGCCTGACCCTGCTCCCTCGCTCCATCTTGGAGAGGAGTGTGCTCCCCATATGGTGCTCCTGCTATGCCTAAGCTATTTCTGGCTTCAAACGCTGGAATTGGAATGGACAGATTTAAAAATAAGGCTTTGATCCTGCCAAGATGTCTGCTGCCCACACCGTGGATCTCTTTTGCTGGTAGTCCAGCCGGTGCTGTGCCACGCACCCTTCAGGCAATCCTGCCAGACCCTCCTAGTGCAGGTCCCACACTGGGCTCTTCTTCCTTCCCCTGTTCCACAGACCTATTTCTAACCATGTTCCTTTTTCTCCTCCTCTTCTGGCAAGCCTGTGTGCCTGGATCTGCATACACTTTGAATCTGATGCTGCTTATTCAGCTGGGAAGAAAGCACATCTATAGTCTGGGCAGTGAAGTAGGTCTTCACTTCTTGAAGTGCCACCTAGAGCCTGGGCATGGAAGCTGGGATCTGATCTTCCTTGTCTCTGTAAGTTTGGTTTGTTCCAGCCCCGCCACCTGCAGCTCTCTGTTCTCCTTGTGCTTTTGGCACTTCAGCCACTTTGATGGAAGTGCCTTTGGACATTTTCTTGGGTGTCAGTGCCAACTGCAGGATACAGGCACAGGAGTTCTCCCAGTTTCCAGCAGTAGCAGTTGATATTTTTCCCAGACTCCTCAGTAACTTCAGTGCAGATCAAAAATGTGATAAAAGAAACTAAACAAATGGAAAAGTATTCTTTTCCTCTGAATGTTACAGAAAGGGTTTGCAGCTCTTTAGCTTTTTTCTTTTGAAGTTTTAATTGGGTAAATTTATGATTATGCACTGAGCACAGAGGGTTAGGATAGATGATCTCGAGGGGTCCCTTCCCATTCTCAAGGATTCTGTGATCCCACATGTTTTTAAAGCCTTCCTAAATGAGCAGTTGGTATTTTTTCAGCTTTTCTATGAGTACAAGTAGCTATCATTTCTTAGCATTAGAGGTACTATAATTCTTAATTATATTGACTGCTCGTAATTTTTCTCTGTTCACAACCTCTTTTTGTTCCTAACTTGCTGTTGTTATTTTCCAGTGCTTTTTGTACAGCTGCTGCAGATCCCCTCTGTGCAAAAATGTCCAGAAAGTGTTTTTTTCTTTTTTGTTTATTTGCTTCTTTGTTTTAAGCACCAGCCCCACTGAGCCTCCTGTCAGAACCTGAGCTCCCCTAGAACCTTAGCAGATTGTGTGTTTTTATTTTGGAATGAGGTGAGGAGCCAAATCTGCATGAGAAAAAGCTAATCAACTCTGTAAATGAATTAGTCAGAAAAGTAAATGATAGTAACAACAACAAAAAAAAAGACTTTTCCCTTTGAAATATTTGATTTGTCCTCTGTGTCAGTGGAAAAAAGGCTTGAAGTTCAGCAGGGTGCTCAGGCTTACATGATCACTGGTGTTTTCTTGTATAAAGCCCTCAGTATCTCCATGCTTGGTCTGTTTGCATGATGGGAATAGGAAAGAAAGAATCTTTTTGTTATCGTTCATCAAAGGCTTCCAGTGCTGCTTTTTTTTTTTCTACTTTCAATTTAGTGTCAGAGCCTGGGTTTCCTGGAACATCAAGCAGTAATTATCTCCCTGTGTTTGATGACCTTTCAGTCAACTCAGATTTTCCTTTTGGTTTCAATACTAATTCCATGGCCATTTTTTTTAGGAATCTCAGTGTGGCCTTTAATTAGAAGCCACCAGCCCTGCACCCCCACTCAGCCCCAGGACTTCAGATACTTCAGCTGTAGCACAGACAGACAATTAAATGTAATATCTCATGGTTTTGAATGCACACCTAAACACGGCCAAAGTTTTAAGTGGTGTTTTACCTAAAAAAGAGCACTGGAAAATATGGTTAAAGCCTTATATGCCTCATTTTGGGGGCATTCTGCCTTACAAACGTGAGGTCTGATTCCAGTTGGCAGGAACTTCTGAAATGCTCAAAGGTTGCTGGAGAATGCGGCCTTAGAATAACGTTTATGGTCAGTAAGCCAGATGCCAGCACTGAGAGCTGCTGCGGTGTGACATCCTGCCATTCCTCCCTGCCTGACTCTGCAGTGAGCACCGCACTTCTGGCAAAGAGCTGGGGATGTGTGGTGCCTGTGGGACTCGCCCTGATGAGCCAGTCTGGGAGAAAGCCTGGGCTGTGGTTTTGGAGGGATTTGGTTGTGGTTTAAATGAGTCCCAAATGAAGGAGTGCTAGTCTGGTTGCCAGCCAGCATGGGAGTGGAATCCAGGTTCGCACTGGCGTCCATCCAAGAAGCAATGGGAAGGGGGTGAGGGCAGCAAGGTGCTGTTAAATTCCTGCAGAGTCCCTTAAAAGGGATGGCAGCTAAGTAAGTTTTTGAGGGGAATTTCAGAAGAATGAGAGACCGTTGTAGTTGGTTCTGGAGAGATGAAAGACTGCTCTGGATTTCCTTTCTTGTTTCGATCCACAGCAAACTTCTTGAATTTCATTCTTGTCTAGACTTTCTTCTCACGTGTAATAAAACAGTGGCTGCGTTTATATATCAAACCAAAACACAACAACCTCAAAAACCTCACACTCCAACACAACAATTGACGTGGTTTAAATGGATTCCATTGGCCAACCACTTGAGAAAATACAGCAGCATGATGGCAGAAACAGTCATGGTGAGGTTTTTCTTTTTTACAAATTATGATGATGTTCTGAAATGGCTTCCAGGCAGAATTTAAATAAGGGATCATACTGATAACACTATACCAAACCATTTTTATTCCCCAAGTAGTCATTTGTTGCCTGACAATGGGTAGGTCGGTAGGCCTGGACTGTTGAGTAGGGAGAGAGATCTGTAGGTGCTGGGACAATGCAGGATGTCTCTGGAGATGTCTCTGGTCTGAAACGAGATGGCAAATTTGGGTAAGCAGTTTTCTATGGGGGATCCCAAACTTTGTCAGCTTTTTGTGACTGTAGAATCCATTCAGGGCTGGAAGAATAAATTCATGTTTCTTCTGACTGTTACAGCCAAAGCATCTAAGTGAAGTTGCAAGCTTTCCTCACTAGGTGTGAGGGTGAAATGAATTCTGCACAGAGAACAGCTCCACAAAGGTGCCACTTCCATCACATTATGTAAATGGCCTGTGACTAATAGGGAAACCTATGAAATGAAATAAAAGACATCAGTCAGTGCATTTGCATGGTAACCAAGCTGTATGCCAAAGGAGCCTTGTTTAAAAGCGAGCAATTGTAGACAAGATAATTCTAAGGTTGTCACTGTGGAGCATTTTTAAGTGGCTTATTAGCATGGAAGTAAAAGGACAGTGTCATTCTACATCTGTGGAGTTTATGAAGTTCCACTGACTACATCTGCAACCTGTCTGACCTTTTGTTGTGAAGTTACTCAGAGCTTCATTTTAGATCAGCTCTACTATGAAAATATTATTCTAAATGCTGTTTTAAAATATTTCATTGGCAGAACGCCGGGTTCACATCTGAGTTTGGAAGCAGGTGTCCTTCCCTTCTGCAGGATGTGCTGTGTTGGGGTTAATGTCTCTCTGATGCTGATCTTGTCTGTAATTCCATATGTTCCATGAAATGTTATGGAACTGAGGCTAGTAAGGCCAGTTGGAGGGGCTGTGGGCAGCCTGATCTGGAGGGAGGCATCCAGCCCCCACAGCAGGGGGTTGCAACTGGGTGGTCTGTAAGATCCCTTCCAACCCAAGCCATTTTGTGATTCCAAGAACAAGTATTTCACAGAAAATGGAAGTAATATTGAGTCTTGCTGATAACTGCAGCTATTTCTGCTTGCCCTTTCTCTTAACTGAGTTCCTCTGCCACTTCTCTGAACTCTTTGTTGCTCAGTTTTCTCCATACGTGTGCTGACAGTGTGTCTTGTGTTGATCATTCCACTTCTGTCTTGCTCTGAGGTGAGTTCTGCTTTGTTGTGGAGATGTGAATATAAAGGTTTCAAAGGCTCTGATGCATTTACAACAGTGTGGAGGCATAGTGTGGCAACTTTTCTTCCCATTATAGCATCCCAGGGGTTTTTATCATTTGTGGGAATAAATAGTGATAATGGGAAATGTGAAGATTTTGGCCCAAAACAAGAAAAACCAAAAGACTTTTTCCCTGTTCAGATTTCAGGGGGTTAAAACACAATAGTAGAAGCTACTTTCATAGCAAATATGTACCAGTTGGGCTGCAGGGCAGCACTTGGAAAAGCTCTTGCAGTTTGTTCTGCAGATAATGTTTTCTGAGCTACTGAAGGGAAACTTCCACTGACAAATTGGAAATCCTTGCAAAACATCTAGAAAAACAGTATTCCAAACACGCTGGTGATATCTGAGTGCAAATCGTGAGGTGCCACAGTAAAACGGTGCTCTGCCCTTGAGTCATGAATTCCCTTGAAAGCTCCCTGCTTTATGATCCTGTCCATCTTCACCAAAAGGGGTGGCAGTGCTGTGAGCCCTGAGAATGCTCTTCAGCTGTTTGCATTGGTTTTAGTTAAGCGTTTATAATACTGAGGGTTTACAGTGCTTTGAATTCCTTTTCCCCAAGAAAAAGCAAATATCTCTCTTGTCACTGGTTTCTGTTCATCTAAGAAGTGAACATATGAAATGCTAAAGCAATTTCCAGAGCTGTTTGCATCAGAACTGTCCTACTGATATAAGCAATAATATTCAGCAGCTGGGCAATGTGACAGTATTTTACAGGTGATGGTTGTCAGCAGACAGGAGGAATCAGAGTATTTAAATAACGCACAGCACTGGCACTGCTTTTGTACACACACATAATTGCAATCAATGATCAACCAGGTTCTCTGTTCTGCAGAATCATTCTCACAATAAACGCTGTTTTCCAGGTATCTAACTTTAGTTACATGTGTTTACAGTTAAACTGATGAACCATAAAGTAGAAGATATGTAAGGATATATTAATTTACATGGTTCTTTATAAATATATGGAGATGGTCTGTGACTGAACCACCTCAAGTGTGTCCTGATGCAATTTTTCATTATTTAATCCCTCATCACTGCTGTCTTTGTACATTTGGATGGTGTCTGTGAGTTCAGGTAGCTGAACTAACCAGCTCCTTGTGTGTGATCCATGTGTCTGCTCCCCATGTGATGTGAGGTTACATCAAGTAACAGTATTATGGAAAGCAAAGCTGTGATCTGATTAACTGTTATCTGATTCTATTCCTATTAAAGTCAGTTCCCTCCTACTGATTTGTCTGGAAATTAGATATCAGGCTGCATACAAAGTCAGTGGATGTGGTGAGAGAAGATTCAGCACTAAGGGTGATACCCTCAGGGCAGTGATGGTGCTCTGTTCTGTTAGTGATTTTTGTAAGCACAGCATTAAGAGATACTTGATAACTGAAAGCTCAGAACTGAAATGGAGTACCAGCACTTGAATCAAATGAAAGTGTGAGGAAGAGCAAGAAAGAAATCAAGGCACAAGTGTTATTATTCACATTGGTCTGAAGCAGTCTCGCTGCTCAGAGAGCTTCCACCTGGTAATGAAGAACCTCTTATTCTGAGGATCAGACTGAAAAAATGGATTGCTTAACCCTGATCAAGATGACAGGAATAGACAGCTGATATCACAAAAAGCAATAGGAACCTTTTTTTTTCTTTAACTGTTTAATGTCAGAAATATGAACTGCCAAAGCACTTACAGAGGAACAGTCAGGGGAGCATCCATCAGTCCTGGCCTTCTCAGGGTCACAGGAGTTCCTGCTGGCCCTCTGAACATGTGATTTAGACTAGTGTTCATTCCATGGCTGTATTTAAACCACTGAAAACACCTCTACTGTGAAACTAAGCGCACTTGAGCACGGCTGTGAGATGGTAATACTGGCACAGGGGATGCTTGGGCCAAAGTCACACTTGGGAATCTGAGCTGGACCTCATTCAAACCCTAAATACTATCTGAGATGTGTGCCACAGTGAGAAGAGAGCATTCTTAACTCTTGTGTTGAATACACAAGAAGTGGAGCATATTATAGATGTCATGTGCTTGTGAATCGCTTCAGTCAGCAGTCCTGAGCTGTTGTTGCTGTGCTCAGGTGTGGGAAAGACTGCAGTTGAGACATGTTTCAACCTCAGAGAAGGTAACCCAGCCTGTAGTGTCTGTGCTGCTGTAAGTTGTTACAGTCTTGTGAACGGCCTGAATGATGTGATGGCGTTCTGCATGGGCACTGGGACCTCCACAGGAAGCGAAATTCCTGAATCAGATTTGCTCTCAGTTCAGCAGGTGAAATGGAGTTAATTAATCATTTCATTGCCTTGGAGTCTTACCCAGCAGAGAACGGATTCTAAATCCTCACTTTGACCAACTGCAAATACACACCAGCGCCTCTGTTTCTGCACGATGTGTCTCAGTGTTGCTGGCTGGGTTACTGCTTTCTGCTTGGTTCAGTGCCGGTTGTGCTGGGCAAGCAGATGGTGTGGATCAGCAGTGAAAGGAGCCCAGTGATTGAGCTGACTGAAGGTTGTAATTAATGGGAACCATTAATAGTAAGATACTCTTGAGAGCTGATTATTAGCCCCTGCTAGGCATTTAGCTCTCTCCCGATTTTCCTTCTGTAATGCAGAAAGCAGATGTTTGAGCTGTAGCTGTTTATGTGCTCTACTTCACGTGCATTATATTTGATCTAATTAGAAGAAAAGTGCTATATTATGCCAAACCTAATTCATACCTGTCACTCATATGCTTGATTTCCATGTCAATAGTTTCTTACTCCTGCAACTATCACTGCTCTTATGACTTCAGTGGGATCAGGCCCTGGTAGGTTTCAATGAGATCTTGCTCAGGGGGAAGCACGAAGCAGTTGTCAACCAAGTATTTTTCTTGTAGCTTGAACAAGAGAAAGCAAGTTGATTTCTAGGACAGTCGGTTGTTGGACTAAAGTGTATCATTTAAACAGGTGAATTTTAGCTGATTTTTATGTTGGCAATATCGCATGGGTGAGGAATAGGGTTCATTAATTTTTATGACCACTCCAGAAAACGATTTTTATTATGTTTTAATTTGAGAGAAGCTGCATTCAGTACTACATCTTCAGGCTTCCATACATTGCAGAACAGAAGAAGCTTCCAACCCTTCCAACTCTAAGGATTCTATAAGCTCTTTTCAAACATAGTCAAACAGAAACAACTGCAAATGCCTCAGGCGGGACCTCTGGCTATTGCAGAGATATGGCAAAGATATTTTGGAAATTAAAGCAGAAAGCTATTTTTTCTATTGAAAGAGAAACCCATAATCTGGATAATTAGCAGAAACAATTTACTTTGAATTCATAGCATGTCTATTTCATAATGGAGATTCTAGGTCAGTTTTAGAGACCAGAGATGATGGTAACAGAGAAAGCAATGATCTGTACTGGTGGTTTTGAGGAGAATGCAAATGCTTTTAGGAGAAACACTAAACACGTATTTTGTCTTGATCAGCAGAGGTCTGATGCAAATCTGCAGCACAGCAAATGGGGCTTGGTTTAGTGCTCATTTAAAGTAAAGGGAAAAAAAAAAAAAGAAATTCCAACTCTAACATTTTCTCATGTTAAGTTACAGTTTGTAGTTAAAGTTTGAACCGGTGCAAAAGCAAAGCAAACTGTGCTGGAGCTGAAAGGAAGGCACTACTGAAGGCTTAGGGTAACTTGAGGGGCCTTCCTCTCAGTAAAAACTACTTATAAGTTGTTGTGTGAAGTAACGATGTACTGGAGATGGGGATGGTGCAGGGCTGGAAAGTTAAAAAGACAAAAATCAGTTTATAAAAAGACTGAAGTTGAGGAGACCTCAGTATTGATGGCTTACTTGGGCAAAGCCAGCTGTGTAGGAAGGACAGCTGCATTGATGGAAATACTTTCAAGGTGACCTGGAAATTGTGGATTAAAAGATAAGATGTTAACACTGTTGATATTCATTGTTCTTTAAGACTCTTGGAAATGGTTTATTGGCATCAATACCATCATAAAGTGCTTGTTAGCAGTACACCTTTGGGAAGTAGACCTTACACGATTCTGTTTCATTTGCTGAATGAAATAGCAAAGACCACCTCTAACTTCAGTTAGATGAGGAGGTACCAGGATGAAGAGCTACAGAAGGTCATCTGCAGCAAGATACAAAATTTTAGAAGATGCTTCTGGGTTATTTTGGGCATTCTCAGGAGGGTGGTTATTTAATTTCAGAGATCCCTTGGACACATCAGTTTGCAGATTTGAAAGGGCGATGTTTTCATACTCCTGTGGTGATGCTGAACACCTGCAGTGATAAACAAGCCCTATCAAATCCTTCTGAAAATTCTTGTTGAGAAATCCATAAAAGATGGGATTGATACATGTTGAGATCATGGCCACGAGGTGGCACAGTGTAAATGCTAGGTTATGATTACAGCTCATCAGTGCCTCGTGGTTCCAGTCAAAAACAACATTGAATATATTGAGAGGCAACCAGCAAGCTGCAAAGGTCACAACAATTGATATCAGCATCAGATTAATCCTTTTGTTTTCACTCAACCTGCTCTCGTTCTCTCTCATCCTATCTATTTTATTGTGTCTCCGCCGGAGGCATACAAATATCTTGAGATAGCAGATGAGAATAAACCCCAGGGGGAAGCAGTACTGGAGAAGCAGCAGACTGGTGGTGAAAATCAGCCGTTCTGTAATGGAAGGCCAGGCCTCGATGCACGCCACTTTGTTCTTGTAGAAGTCGCTGTGGAAGGACAGGTGCTTGAAGGGTTCATCAGTTAGTTGGTGAAATATTAAAAAAGGGATGGATATCATGAGTGAAAAAACCCAAATGAAAATAATTCCCCAGTAAGCATGTGAGGTATTAGGCTTCCAGCCACGAGGATTTACAATTAACTGGTATCGCTCGATAGCAATCAGTACAAGTGAGAAAATGGAGACTGTGACAGATAAACTTTGTATGAAAGAGCTTATTTTACACATAGCTTCCCCAAATATCCAGTAATCCATCAAAGTGTATGCAGCTGTGACAGGAATACACATGATACAGATCAACACATCCGATAAGGAGAGGTTGGCAATCAGAATGTTTGTAACATTTTGAGCTTCTTTCTGTCTCTTTATTATAACAATCAGGCAAAGGTTTCCAAAAAGCCCCACCGTTGTAACTAATATGTAGGCTGTAATAAGCAAGAATACTGCAGGGAAGGAAGGCTGACATGTATCAAAGTTCAAAAAGTGAGAATAACTGCTGTTTGGCATAGTTTGATTAGGTAAAATCTCTGAAGGATGCCCAATGGCTTCATCCATTGTGAAGCATTTCCCAGACTGTGGGTAACACCTAGCTAGGAAGGTTTTGCATCTGTGAATATGTCCATCCCCTTGATACTTAGAAGATGTTTTTCTTGGAGCTTCACAAGGCGGCAATTAAATCTTTAAAAACAAAGATGAAATCTTTGTATTTGGTGTCCTTGAAGTTTAAAGCAAATCTGATGTAATTACTTACTGCACTGACGAGTTCTGAAAAGAAAAGCAAATGGCGTCATATTAGCGGCTTTGTACAGAAAGGTGGGTGGAGGCTGAGCCTCCTTTTCTAAGGCTCTGTTCCGACTGTTAGCTGTGACTGTGATGTTTGAGAAATAGCAGCGACAGCTCTGTTCAACGCTGCGTGAACGTTTTCATACAAATCCTCTTCTTCTAACAGATAAATGTTGCTTTTCAAAATTAAACCTTTTAAGATCTCAGCCAAAGATTTAGCAAGGTTTGAGGAATTCCAGTGAGAGCAGTCTGTTGCTTTTTTGTTATCAGAAGAATGAAGAATTGGAACCTGCCATTGCATTGCACCTTGAGCTTAAGTGCTATTCAACACCTCTGTGAATGACATCTTTAAGGGAGTACCTTGATTTGCTTGCATGTTAGAGATAGCATGTCTTTTTTCCTCAACCTAATTTGAGAAAAGCGTTAACTATGCAAAGATCACATCTTAGTTACTCACCTGATTGTTTCCCATCCAGAGATTGTTTTTCATTTCCCTGCACTCTGTTCACCCTTGTACAAGGCTGTCAAATGATACCCCCAACATTTTCTGTGATTAAATATAATGTACTCCAGAGATACAGAGTGGACTCTTTTTTCAGTTCTAACGGTTGTCAGGTAAAGAACGTGATACAAAACAATTCTGCTGCTATGAAACTAACAGTAATGGGAAGAATTGGCTTCAGCAGAAGATCTCAGTGGGTCTGAATTTATCACTGAGTTAAAAAGTTAATCTGAAATCAAAGGCTCACCAGCTTTCTAACCAGAAAAGGACTTTGTTTCCAACCTGGAGAAGTGAAAAAGAGGATGTAGGAGTTAGTTTTGAAATTTAAAGATGGGTTGATATATGCTATGCATACAACTTTCAAAACTCAGCCATGAACTCACCATAATTTCTTGTTGAGGTAGGAATTATTGGAAAACTTGCTGCAAGGTCAGTTGTCGTCCCTAGTAATAACTGCCATAGCTTTGTGAGCCCTGTGGAGAGAATGGGATGGAGAAGCATTGGAATGTTAGAGAAAATGCAAAAAGAGGAAGGGATGGGTGGACATTTTATTATTACTAAAAGCAATTTTTATATGTATAAGTTTCATCAACCTTTTTACAGAAATGATTGCTGCTATTTAATCACTAGGGAATAAAAACTGTTTGGTGCCTTGTGCAAGTCCAAGAGTAAACTGGAAAATATGATTTTATAGCTGTTTCATTTCCTACAGCTACCCAAAGAATATTGCACAAAAAGTTATATCCAGAACTGCTTTGTTCTCGTACTTCTGCTTTGTGTTCTTTAAATTAAGAATTTGAAATTGTTTGTTTAAAAAAACAAACAAGCCTTTGTAGAATCTGTTATCACTGTCCTTCTGATTAAAATATACCTTAATAGTGTATTTTACTTAGTCATGCAAGAATGAGAAGTGGCTGTAGATCTGTGTGCCCATACGTGGTTTGATGTTCCAGCTATGCCTTAATTTGTAGTAGGGCTCTAACGTTAGAGTCTTCTTGAATGGGGCCAGTTGGCCCTGCTTCAGCTATAGTGGGGGAATGGCATAAGAACTCAGTCAACAAGGCTTTAAGGGTCGTTGGTTGGACTTTGTAGTCTCTCACAGGTGTCTGGAGCCCAGTAGAGCAGGAAAAGAGCTGTGTACCCTAATTGGTGTGCACTGACTTGGAAAAAGTCCTCTGAGTTCAAGCAAAAGTGGAGGAATTCTGAAGCTAGCACAAATCGGTGATGTGCCTTGGTGTCAGCAGGCACGTATTTCCTGGAATGCACTGCAAACTGCTTCTCCCTAGAATTGCACAAATTGCCTGGCTGGATTTCTCATAAGCAGAATGCATGTGCTGGAAGGACAAGGAGCCTGTTGCCCTGATGAGCTTTGCTGTCACTTCCAGATGTGTAAGAGTCCAGTGCCTGGCTGCTTTGTCCCAGTGGCGATGTTCCTCTTTGCACTGCCTGCAGTGTTCACCTGGCTAGCCTGAGAGCTGCTGTTTAAGAAAAGATGAGGTGTTAGCAGGGGCTCTGGCTTTGAAAGAGATACCCTGAAAGACAAGCTCTGTTCTTTCCTGCTATTTATGTCAGCAGGAGAAGCTGCAGGGACGAGGAGGTCATGAGGCTGAGCCATACTTGTAATATTTTATGTACCTTTTGCTCCTCTCACTTGTTTATCCATGACTGCAAAAGATAGTTTGTGAGTGAGGGCTGTGTGTCCTCTGCCAGTAATTCATTGTGGCCATGGGGCTCCCCTTGGCAACGCCTGCCGTTGAGGACAAATCCCCATGCTGGCCTTCTGGGCAGCGCACTCAATACATTAGCTTTAAGCAGGCTCATCATCCACGTTGTCATTCTTTACTCAAAAAAAGAAAGATTAATTTCTTTTCACTGTTTGCTGTATATTGTGAGTTAAAAAGTGCTCACTTTAATGCATGTCATTCTGAAAGGCAATTTAAACATTTCCTTGACAATGAAATGCTTATACCTGTCTTGTTTAAACATCTGGAGTACTCGTAGTGTTAGAAAAACAAGTTACACCTGAACTCACTGCAGCGTGTTGAACTGTGTAATACAGACTGGTATTTTTTTAAACTGATAAATATTAGCAGAATAAGAATCCTTGAACTGCAATTACAGCTGATGTCAGAACAGGATTGCAGTGTTTAAGGAGAGAACTCATCTCTGCTGCTTACTTCAACCCCTAATCCATGCATTTCAGAAAAGATTCTCTCCTGTAGACAGTGAGAGTTCACTGTGAGAAATGATAATCCACATAGCCTGATTCTTTCATTCCTCTAGGTGCAGAAACATTACTGAAACGTATGAAATGAAAAAATTACAGCATAGTCTAAACTAGAAGAAGTTTTTAAAAGGCTTTCTAAGTATTTTCTTACCTGAAATGCATAGTTCCATCCCCTCAAAGTGATCGGTTAATGTCTTGATTGCAAACGTCATCTGTCCTTTAAATTCCAAAGTATTGCAATCTGAATGAAACTTTCCATTTAATTTTAAATATAGGATGCACAGACTACAATTGTCCTTTAGGAGACATATCCTAGTAGCTTTTCACTAGTTTATAGATTCTCTGATTTCTTACCTGATGAAAAATTCGAGTTGTATCCACTCTGTCGTTACCAAAATTTCTTTTCCCTTTTTGAGTTGATTACAAAGCCAGCAAACACATCTCCTTTGTGTATAAAAGATTCCAAAGCAGAGCCATCTGCTGCTGAAGCTGTATTTAAACTCTCTTCTCTTGCTGAAACAAACCACAGTTTCACAATTTCCGACCGTGATCAAATCCGCCAGCCTGCAGAAAGGCTGCTGAGGAATAAAGCTCTGGAATCCAAGAAGAGGCAAACAGCAGTGAGCAGGGAGGAGAAAGGACCAGCAGTCACGGGGGTGGCTTTTCCTCACTGCATTGCTTCCCTCCGCCCAAACACCTTATCTTGCAATTTTGTTTTCAATTATTTGTTCTGCACTGCAAATGTTTTCCCTATGCTGGATTTCATACGTAAACATTTGCAGATGGTTTCTTGCTTTTTTAACTGAGAGGAGATATCGATGTCCTATTAAGTGCATCATTTGCTCTATTGCAATTAAACTCATCATGTTTTCCACTGTAAAGTGCTATTTTAAATTTTACGCCAGAGTTCTAACAATCTTCATGAGAAGTAAAGCACAGCATGTTATACTGAGAAGGGGATTTATTGTTACTACACTTCTTACAACTGCTATTTTTCCAGTGGAAGTCCATGATCACCCAGTCCTGGTCTCTCATACTGAGCTGTCCAGTGGCTTTCCAGAATTAGGAACAACAGGCAGTAGAAATGATCAGGAGTCAGCATTTGTTTGTGTGGGGACAGATTCATGAAAACAAGTTGAGGATTCTCCCTTAAGTTAGAGAACTGGAACCTTGCAGACCAAACATTTGAGGATGCTGGAGTCTGTCATACTGCTTCTGCTTTTTGGAGAGTGTTCTGAAAGCAGCAGGATTTGGGAATAAGCAAGACTGCTGCTGTACTAAGAGTTCAGATTGGAACTCTATCAGAAAATATTGTTAGTTGTCGTGCTGCTGTCATTGTAAGAAAAGAGAGCTGGAGGGGGCCTCTCAGCTCAGCCTTGATCAGTCTTGTGTTCTTTGTACTTTGTTTCTATTTGTGATGTGTTTGCCTAACCTGTCTTGTGAACATCTGTGGTGATCCTAGGTTATCCCTTCCAGTACCTCAGATACTGTTAGGAAGATTCACTTAAAACCTCGCCCTGAAATTCCCTTCACTTCAGCCCATTGCTTTTTATTCCAAGAATGGTTTCTCGATTCTGAAATTTTAGGCAGACTGCTGTGAGTGTGCAATGTGAGTATACTTTTCTAGAACATTTCTAGCTCTTGCTGATTTTGATTATGTCAAAAACATTGCAAAATACAGCTTTTCCAAAGCGCTTTACAATTTCTGCCCCTGGTTGTGGTTTAACCCAGGAAATGAATCAAGACCTAAAAATGAAATGTGCTGGACGTGTTCCAGAACAAGCCATAAAAATGCGTTGTTTAGAAATGAAATAAGCCAGTAAAATTAAAAGATGTCCTGATTCTATTTACAAATTTTAATCGAAGGTCAGATTGCTTATCTACACAGTCATCTGTTTCTAATACTGTATGCAGTCCTACATCTGTGGAAGGGCTGAAGTGTTTAACATGTGATCCCATTTATTACACAGTTGTGTCTGTCAGCTACCTTCCATGGGCTGAATTTGTTGTAACCTGTTGTGAATTAGATACAATAGATCGGACATCAGAGGCTCGTGGGTGTAGCTGCTCTTGGTTGCTGATGCTTGACGTCAGAGGCGCACACACTGAGCAGAATCCACGGCTGGGTACGCAGGGCCCAAGGTGGATTGTTTTCATCCAAATGCTGCAGTGTCTATTTGCAAACAAGGTTAATGGATAGCAGAATTGTATTTGCTTTATATAAATGATCGTGATATTTCTAAATTGCTCAATAAAAATGACGGGAAAATAGTCTTTATCAGTCGACATCGGTAGCTTACAGGAAGGCGGGATTGCAGGTAGTGAGTGTAAATTGAGTGAGTGTGTGACTTGATAACAAAGTACTGGAAATGCATGTGGTTAAGACTGACTGGGTTGGTAAAGACAGTCAGGTGTAAATTTGGTTTCTCTGCCTCTGTGGTTTTTCAGTGCTTCAAGAATCTGGGAGGATTTTCAGTGTGATTTTAGGGGTTTTACTGGGGTTTTCAATAACCCCAGGAAAAAACAATTGTTTGTTGCAGTAAAAAACATTTGTTTGTTGCAAAACAAACAAATGAACAGAAAAACCTCTAAAATAATGGTGCAGTGAGTCTCATTGTACTGAATGTGAGTCATTACACTGATAACCACCTATCAGAATTATTCCAATTACATAGTATTATTAGAGTAATAATTCCAGTTAGAACATCTTTGCCAAGCTGCTGGTTATACTGTAGCTAGAGGCATGATCTTGGGTAAATGTTGCTGTGGTACTTTTAAACCAGGTAGCATTTAACCCTTACAGGCACAGAGCACAGGGCACTGTCATCTGAACCTGCCAGCCCATAGCTCAGCAGGGGCTCATGTGTATGCAGTGTAGTCTCATCTTGGTTAGAGTGAAGGCACTGTGCTTGCTATGGCATACAGACCACGAGGAGAGTGGAAGATTAGAATGCATAATAAGTATTTCCACCTTTGAGTTTGTAATAACAGCCATAGTGTCAGTAACAGCCTGTTGCTGAGGAGTTCTTCAGTATGAGTTTGGCTAAGAGCTGCTTCAATGACCTGTAATAACTCTGAAAGACGTGGAATATTTCTTGCTAATAAGCATTAGTCTTTGTAGTACTTCAAAGGGGTGCAGAGAAATAAACATAATGGGAACTCTTCCTCTCTTGTGGTAGTGGCAGATGTGCCAGTTCTTGTTGCAAAGGGTAAGACAGTGTGCTGTGATGGAGGAAAAACCCAGTCCTTTCATGGTTTCCTACTTTATGGAGATATCAAGCCCTGAATAGCATCTCCTCAGCAAATAGGTTATGATTTGATCAGAAAAGCAATGTCTGATAATCAACCAAGAGTGCACTGTGAACTTTTCTCCAAAGCCCCTGCAGATAAAGAAGGATTGATGTGTATCTATCAGTTGAGACACTGATCCTTAATTTGTTGTTTTTCCTAATTGGAGAAAAATTGTCACAAAAATTCACTTACAAGTCTACATGGCATTTAGGTTTCACTCCCTTTTATTGCATAGTTCTAAAGAATAGCTGAGCAATATCCTTGATTGCTTGTTCTGGTCATTACCTCCCAATTAGGTCATTCCTAGAATGAAAAGTCACCACTTTAAAATCTACTTTGTCTTTAAATGAGTTACGTGTAGCATGTTCATTTTAAAAATTGTATCATGCCATGAACTTTCATCTCATTTCTGGACCTTCTTCAGTTGGCGTACAGCTGAGATGGAGGCTGATGCACTCTCTGGCTGAAAGGTTAGCATCTTTATTGTTTGGGTCAGCCAAGACACTGTTCTCTTTTCTTACTGAAAGAGATAAGACATATGGGTAATTGAAATAGGAATGTGATTGCATTGATTTACGTTTTATAATAGCTTCCCGTTTCCAAACACTGATTCAATTCTTCGTAGCTTTTCAGAACTCCTCAGCTGATGTTTTCCAAGAGTGATCTCTGCCAAAGGCTGAATTATTGACTGGCACACACATTTGCTTGTTCCCAGTCAACAATCTTTTTATAACAACACTGTGAGCACCAAACCCTGCCGTTCTCATGCCATGAATGTTTTTACTGTCCTAATTATTAATTAAGAAATACTTAAGTAATCAAAAGAAACTTTTTTCATCGCAGCCTGTTCCTATTTTCCTCCATTTTTGGGGGGTCTACAAAGCCTTACTTCTTATACACCTCCTCATTTTAAAATGTCTTTAATGACATGGATGGATATCTTACAGCTGATTTCAGGCAGGTACATATTGAGCTTCACAGCATAGCTGCCCCTGCTGTGTTCAAACAAAGCTAAACGTCAGTCATGCAAAAGACAGACAAAGAAAGTAGCCGGTGAAGGTTCTGTGGAGCAAGAAATAGATGTGGCCTAGGAATAGATCAGGGAAAAAAGAAATCCAGGAGATTTTAATTTAACCACGAAGCACATAAAGAAAGGGTTGCAGGTTTAGAAGATCTGAACATGACCAAAATTGCGGTTGGCCCCAGGCTTGGTCTTCCTTATGCAAAACTTATGATTCTGGTCTATCATAGTCCAAGATCTAGTGAATAATCTGCCCTTTCACATCTGTCTCAGCATTGCTAGAGACTCTTTCATCCTTTATGCTTTTTTCTTTCTTTTCAGACCGTTTCTCCCTGATGTATTTTCATCCCATCACTCCAAGTTATGACCAGCTCTTACATAAACTTTTAGGAAAGAGAAGAAAGGAAATCATCAAATCTGACAGAAGAGTGGAAAGATGAAAGGGGAGAGAAACTGAGCTTCAGACAGGAAAGGGGAGGGCAGTAGTTAAAGAAAAATAGTAATATAAATCCAAAGAAGAGGATGCGATTACCATGATCTGATGACTTTACCCCTTACCCTTCACAAAGATGAGTTTCTTTCTTTCAGCACAGTTCCCTTATAAAGTGCTCAGGGAAGATTTTGTTCAGGAAGGTGAGCTTTTGATAGTACTTGCTGAATAAACCATTCTTGTGGGTTATTCTGTAGTTACCTTTTTTCTTGTTTTGCATTAAGTAATTAAAGCAGAGGGGTAAAGTGTTTTATTCCTCACCTGAATTTGCATGGAGCAGAAAGTTCTATCCCAAGGATCGTCCCCTGTTCACACCTTAGATAGGCAAAAAACTCTTTAGTTTCCTCTCAGTGCATTTTAATTGGTCTTTTTCCATGGAAGCCCCATTGCAACCAGTGGTAATTCATGACAGTCTCAGAAAAAAGATCACAGTCTTAATATTTCTGCAGATTAAGGTACAAAAAGCAGAACAGGATGAAAGACAAATATCTTGTTAAAAAAAAAAAAAAGAAGGACAAGCAGTAGTTCTCTCAAGGAAGGTTGTATCTCTTTCATGAAGCTCTTCACAGATATAGCTTAATCAAAAGGCCAGGATGGGGAAGTTTCTGTTGCTGGTGCGTGTTTTATCTAAAATTTCTTCCTGTGAACTGCACAGTTGCAGCGTGCCTGGAGTGCTGAGTTAGTGGGAGAGAAGCTTCTAAGAGTCTTACAGTCTTACGGAGATCTCTCTGACTTGAGTAGTCTGAAGGCCCTTGCTGAATGTGTGTAGATCTCCGGGTGATCTGGGAAATTACAGTTGAGTCCCCTCAATTCCAGACCACTTCTGCCTGTGCACATTTAGAAGAATTTAGAATGAGGTCTGTATATAGCCGGGATGCATCAAGGTGATGTTGATATGGTCTTCAAAGAGCATAATGTCAGTGCAGAACTCACTGCTCCACCCGTCTGTATGAAGGAATCCTGTGGGTTCCAAAACGCGTTCTGTCTGCTGGAAGGTGAATCTAGACCTCTGTCTAGAGGTCTGCATTACACTCATAAAAACAGGTGTAATGAAGTTCATAAGATATCCCATGGATGTGCTTAAATTCTTTTTAATAAGGAATGAACAACACCTTTTGGTTATGGAAGCCAACAACACTGATAAAAATGATACTAAAGGGATTGAAAGAAATTAAAGGGGATGAGTTTTACTATTTAATATATTAAAGCGACATTGTAACTTGAAAGACTTAATACTGTTGTATTATCCATGAAGCTCTTTTCCAAAACTTCAGTATTCCTTTTCAGTCTTAGAAATTTGGACCCATCAACCAGAATCGCAGAAATACATTTCTTTAGTGATGAAAGATTCTATAACGGTTTCACGAGTGGTGCGTTTTTATCATCTCTTACCGAGCACGCGCTGTAAGGTGGGAAGCTCTGTGCCTGAAAGGTGCTCTGCTAATTCCCGTTGTATGATCTCTTAACCAGTGATGCCCTCTTGTGGATCCCCGTAGTGTGCCTACTACTGGAATAACGAATGCCTGATAACAGTGAATTTTTTCTTCTTTCTAATATTCTAATAACTAAAATATCAAACTAAACAACTTAAAGGCACAGAGTTCATATGAACGTGTATAGCAAGGGACGTGGTGCACTGATGGAGGAAAGCAGGAGTCCTATGGGAATTGGAGAGGTCTGGTTGGAGTAACCAAGGTGACTTGGGAGAACTGGGAGGTACGAAGAGCAGTGTGATGGCCAGGAGAAGTTAGTGGTTGGCTGCTTAGGAATCCGTGCATTGCCAGAGCCTGGTGGTAAGAGGGTAGGCATATGGATGTGCAGCCCTCTGAGTGCAGGGACTGAACTCCGAAAGGATTTGGGGCAAATACATGAGATGTGTGGAATCACATTCCTGGTGGTTGGCAGTGGGCAGCGCGCAGGAGCACAGCAGGACAAATGAAGTTAGGTCTGTCTGCAGAACCAGAGGAGGCACTTCTATCTGTAAGAGATGGATCTGTTTATGTTTAAAGGGTTTTCCTATTTTGTTTTCATGTCATCAATCGATCAGACAGAAGTGCAAAAGAGAAAGTGTCTGGGTTATGCCTGAATTGAGCCAGCTGTTGATTTTGCCTGCTGATTTGTTCATATTTTAAGGCTCTCATCTCCTCCTCTTGCTGAAAGAAGCAGTGACTTCCCTCTGTGATCTCTTCCTTGGCCTGCTTGTCTGTCTTGTTTTCAGGGAGCAAAGTGAGCCATAACAAAGGCTTGTTTTCCTCGTTATCCACTGTGGCCGTAATTAGCTCTGTAATTTTTCTTCCCTTTCACTGCTAATTATTAACGGTCTATAAAGTTTTTTCTCATGGGTGATTTTCTACTTAGGGTTTAGCTTGGGAAGGGCTACATGGTTTTTACAATAAGTGATAAGAGAGGATGTGCTTGGATGGTGCGGAGGATGAAACGGCACCACCGGCTTTGGGAAGCCAAGAACTGGGATATAAAGCAGGCACTGTATGAGGAACTTCAAGAGGAGGCTTTTGCAAGTTGAACTGTTTATTTTGAGGTTCCGATCCTTAGCGTTTGACACACTGCATTGGTTGGTCAGAAATATTCTTAAGTTGCTGTGGTATTTAGTGGAGGGAATTGCACAGAGAACAACACCCTAGAGAATGATCTTGGAAAAAGCTTACGGAATTCTCATCAGAGATGAGGCTATATAGATCTGCTCCTCAGGACATAGGGCTGAAAAAGCTGAAGAATAGAAAACAGGGATTGGAGTAACAGTGGTACACAGGGTTTGCATGCCACTGAGCAGCTCCTAACACCTTTCTAAGTGAAGATGTAGGAGCGAGGAGGCACTGATAGGGCTGGAGAGAGGGAGTGAGGACGGAAACAAGAGGAGAAAGGAAGAAGCTGCTTTAGAAATGGAGCGGCTGCGAGCACGCTGTTAAGAACGGGCACAAACGAGGGGAGACAGACAGGGAGCGACTAGAGGCGCGCGGATGGGAGCCGGACGCCACAAGCTGCTCCCTCGGTGCCCGCTCAGCCTGCAGCCCGTCGGAGCGCTGAGGCGGGGGCGCCCCGCAGCCTCTCAACGGTCACGGCGTTTCAAACGCTCCCGCGCGAGCCGACCCCTCCGCCCGCTGCTCCCGCCCGCGGGGGGCGGGGCCGCCGAGGAGAAAGCGCGCGCCGGGCGAGAGGAGCCCATTGGCTCCCGTCCGCGGGGTTGGCGCAGCGGCACAGCGCGGGCCGGCCCCTCCTCCTCCCCGCTCTCGGCGCGCGAAGAGGATGCTCGGCACCGGAGGCCGTCACCGAGCCGCTCCGTTGGCTGCCGGCCGCGTCCGTCACCGCCGAGCACCGGTCTCTTCGCCGCCGCGCGGCGGAGGTCGCTCTTTCTGATTGGTCGCCGCGCCCGTCGATCGCGCCCGAGTCTCCGCCCCCGCAGATCAGTCGCGGGCGGTTCCAACCGTGCGTTCCTATTGGCCGCGCGGGCGCGGGGGGCGTGCGCGGGGGGCGGGGCTCCCGGCGCCCCCTTTGTGTGGGCACCAGTAGCCGGCCGAGCTCCCGAGCAGCAGCGGCCGCCATTTTGTGCGCGTCCGTGTTTTCCCCCACCCCCGCTCCCCTCTCCGCGGCGGCCGGGACGCCCCGCGCCTGGTGGCGGGCAGGCGAGGCGAAGCCAAGGCCTCGGACTGGGCCTCGGGAGCCACCGGGGGCCGTGAAGCCGCGCCGCTCACAGCGAGAGAGGAGGGAGAGAAGCGGCAGAACAGAAAAGGGGGGGAACGAGGCTTCGGCGCTGCCCCCCGACGGGAGGAGGAGTCTCGGCGCCAGGCCCGGGCGCGGCACCGGCATGGAGAACTCGCAGCTCTGCAAGCTGTTCATCGGCGGCCTCAACGTGCAGACCACGGAGGCCGGGCTGCGGGAGCACTTCGCGGCCTACGGCACGCTGACCGACTGCGTGGTGGTGCTCAACCCGCAGACCAAGCGCTCCCGCTGCTTCGGCTTCGTCACGTACTCGGCGGTGGAGGAGGCGGACGCCGCCATGGCCGCCTCTCCTCACGCCGTGGACGGGAACTCGGTGGAGCTGAAGCGCGCCGTGTCCCGCGAGGACTCGGCCAAACCCGGCGCCCACGCGAAGGTGAAGAAGCTGTTCGTGGGCGGCCTGAAAGGGGACGTGGGCGAAGGGGACCTGGTGCAGCACTTCAGCCAGTTCGGCCCGGTGGAGAAGGCCGAGATCATCGCCGACAAGCAGAGCGGCAAGAAGCGCGGCTTCGGCTTCGTCTACTTCCAGAACCACGACGCGGCCGACAAAGCTGCCGTGGTGAAGTTCCACCCGATCCAGGGCCACCGCGTGGAGGTGAAAAAGGCCGTGCCCAAGGAGGACATCCAGGCGGGCGGCGGCGGCTCCGCGCGGCCCTCGCGGGGCGGCCGGGGAGGAGGACGGGGTCGGGGCGGCGGCGGCTCCGGTAACCGGGACCACAACGGGCTGTCCAAGGGCGGCGGCGGCTACAACAGCTACGGCGGCTACGGTGGAGGGGGCGGCGGCGGCTACGGCGGCTACGGCGGCGGCTCGTACGGCGGCGGCGGGGGAGGCGGCGACTACGGCAACGGGTACGGCGGGTTCGGCAGCTACAGCCAGCACCAGTCCTCGTACGGCCCCATGAAGAGCGGCGGAGGAGGGGGCGGAGGGGGCGGCGGCTGGGGGGGCCGCAGTAACAGTGGACCGTACAGAGGAGGCTACGGCGGGGGAGGGTACGGGGGCGGCTCGTTCTGAGCCGGAACGCCCGAACCCGTTGGGCCGGGGCGGCTTCTCGACGGTTTCTTCCTCGCCCGCCGGAGGGCGGCTCCTTTTAAATGCCTCCCCGCTGGGGGAGCAGCTCCTAAATGCCCCCTGGGGGCCGCCTCTGCCGCCCGTGCCGCTTCTTTCTCTCTGAAGACGGACCGGGCCCCACACACACACATACTTTGTGTTACAGTCATTGATGGACTCTATTTTTTTATTATTACTTGGACCTCGGTCGTTTTTATACTAGCAACGAAAAATGTCTTGTTTTAATTTGCTTTTTTTGGGGGGTACGGGGTGGGAAGCGTCTTGCCGATCTGGAGTAACAACCGGGGAGGGCTGTGGGGAATTCCTTTGTTGTAAGGACTCGATACCTGGCTACTACGTTTTTTTCTACAAAGCCTACTCGGATCCCATGACTGAAGTTAACGTTTCTGTAAAGGAGGAAAAAAAAAAAAGTCGTTTTTACGTTTTTTTTTTATTTTTTAAATAAATCATTGTGTTCATTGATCTTTACATGTCTAATTTTTTTTCCTAGGATCCATTCCGTACGGTTTATGGCTTTTCTCGGTTTTAAGTGTTGCTCTGCTTTTAAATCTCTGTGTACTTAGAGTCAGTATTTTGTTGTCAGTAAAGGTTCTGACTGACTTTTTTGCTCCCCCCGCTGGATTTATCGGTTCCCAAACATTCGGCGGAGAAATTGTTGAAGTCTCAGCCCGTGGATATGGTCTGTCTTTAAATACTCGTTTTCACTTTGCAGTTTGTGTGCATCCACCATCTTGTACCGGGCGCTTTGACGTGCTGACATAGTTGGTTTTTTTCCTATAGGACTTTTCCATCAGCGTATGTACCGTGTTTTGAAGAAACAGTTTGTGTTAAGCATGTGCTTCATTCATATAAAATGTTCCAAATTTCCGATTGCTTAGTTTCAAGTCTTCTTATTGGTTTGTCTCTGTACAGTTCCTTTCAGGAAAGGGTCAGCATTTATCCCCTTATTAAATGCACCCTGTTCTCATAGTTAACGGACTTCACTGAACAATTGTCCTACGTTAAAGTTCCCCGAGATCCCTGGCAGCTCCACCTACCGGAGGATGGCAGCCTGCAGCACAAGGAATGCTTTGCTAATGCTTGTACCAGACCTGAAAGTTAATTGATGCCGTTAGATGACTGGTGTAGAGCAAAATGCAACCTGCATGTGAATAAAGGTGGGCTCTGTGAGTATTGACTGGGCAACAAAAATAACAAAAAGATTGCAATACTTGTCTCAGCACACTTTTTTTTTCCCTCATAATTGCAATTGCCCATAATATTTGAAAGAGTGATAATCTGTTTGGGCAAAGTGCTATGAAAAATGAGCCAGCTAAGTGTACCGGTAACCCAGGTGCCAGTTGTAAAGCAAAAATATTTGTGTAGTCTGCTTGATTAACAAATGTATATTTGTAGCCCTTTCACGCAATAGAATTAAAGTTTGTTGTTTATTAAAAAGCATAATGTTTTAGGGGAAAACTGCCTTCCTGCATAGAAATATAGAATAGCAACGTTTATGGGTTTATGGATATCAAATAAAGAATTGAATTCCTTATATGCTTGAGTGAGAGTATGTATGATACGGGACATGGATTTGTAAGTACAAAGTTATTTTGACTTCAGGTTTCTGAGCACTTAGTCTTTAATGCTGATGCTGTGTGGGTCTGTATCTTAAAAGCTGGCCTTGATTTGCTCCAGGTGTGCAAGATAGGCGTGTAATTGTGCCACTGGGCTGGAAGATTGTGCATGAAAATTCAAGGTATTGTCAGTCTTGAATGTCAGCCTAACCTGACTCTGATTTTAGTTGCAGCATCTTTCTCATTGCTATCAGAAATAATAGGTGTCAGCTAAATTCATTACCTGCTTAAGCATGAGTGAATAGGGCAACTTTTTGATATCGTTGGGATTTAAATGAAGAGCAGAGTTTCCTCTTGGTTGTGATACTTGTGGTTCTTCAACAGTGGAACTGGTTCTCCGTGGCTTAGGTTCCAAGTGATTTGCTATTTGCATTTATACTGTGGGTTTTTTTAATCTTAGAAGTTCATTAGGCTGTTGCTATTGAAAGTGTGTGTGACACTTGAGAGAAGTACTTGTGAAAGGCTGCAGTTGGTGAAGTACCAGCTCATCAGGACAGCTTCAGGTGGTTGGTTGTAGTTCAGTTCACAGAGCTGGATGGTTCTTGTTTCCTTATTTGCAGTCTAAGACCACGTTGGACTGTCATCCTTGAGCTTCCCTGGGAGCACAGCTTTCCTTTTAGCAAACAAATTGAAGTGCTGTGTTTTGTGTCTTCTGTCTGGGTGTGTGAGCTGGGCTCTGAGGATGGACTGCCTTAGTAGCCTTATTTAGGGACCAGCTGGTTTTGAAAGAAGCAGTTAAATTCACTTCTGTGATGTGCTTTGTTATGTGGTTGGAGGGATGAAGATTTGCTCATCAGGTGTAACTCTGGTATTTTTTGTGTTCTGTGTCATGAAAGAAGCTGTTGGTAATAGGAAGAATATATATTTGTAAAGTTATTGCTTTAGTTGTGAAATCTGGCAGCTTTGATAAGCAATAGCTTGACGTTGAGAATTGTGCTGAAGCATGCTGCTTGATTATCTGTGTGTAGCTCTCCTCTTGGACGACTGATGTCTTAGCATAAAAAGCAGATCCCAGAAATAGAACCTATGCTGGGGAGTATTGCTACCTAACGTGTATCTCTGCAGTGTGTCACCTGTGTTACCTTCCACAGGCATCCCATAGAATGTTGTGAGCACATTGAGGAGCTGGGCCTTGCCCTGCTCTTACCTCGTCTCAAGGCAGTGAGAACTTCGTTGTGACAGTGCTGGAACATTGGAGGGGCTCATGTAAGCAATGGTTTAATAGGCAGCAGTAGTACTGGGGTGCACCATGAAATGTAGGTAGATGTACAGATCTGTGTTGGATGGCATTAAAGAAACAAAAGGTATATATTCAGAAAGATTTTGTGTGCTTTCCATAGTAAACGGAAGACATCTGTTGGTAGATTTTTGATTATGTATTTAATATTTAGTAAATACGTGCCCTCTAGGTGGGCTCCTCTGCACAGAGATAACTGAGATAACTGCATAGAAAACTAAGACAAAATGAAGGTGTGTAGCTGGCATGCAAAAAACCTTTAGACTACTTAAGTCACTCTGGAGTGCTTTTAGGGAAGAAGAGATCAAGTTCCCTTGTTTGCTGTTCCTTAGTTTGCAGTTTAGTTCAGGAGTGCAGGTGTCTGAAATTAAATTCATTCCTTCCTAAACTAAAAGGCCACAGAGGATTGCTGGTTCCACCTGTGACAAACGGCATGAGAGCAGTGTGTTTACTGTTGAAGCTGAATAAAGTGCAGTATTTTTAAGAAAACTTGGATGTTCTTTTTAAAATCTGGATGAGCAAAAAAGGAATTGTCCAAAACAAAGCTCTGCAGGGGCTGCAGTACCACGCTATGGCTGTGCTGTGATGTGCATGCAGTTTTCAGTACTGTAGTCACTCTGCTCCAAAGTACCATCTGTTCTTGATCCTGCATCTGGGATGACCTGTGAATTTTATATGACTAATAAAATCAGCCTAGCATATGCTTTGTTAAAATGAATGGCCACTGCTTGAAAAAGGAGCATGCTGAACGCCTGTGTAGGTAATGAACTGCTACCTGCACAGATCAGTAGAGGTACATCTCTGTTCTTAACACTTGCTGATGGAAGGGTGGTTTGGAATTGAAGCAATTGAGGCTGCTTTGATCTCCATAGATCTCCGTTGGTCACTAACTGTGGTACAGCTGTGATTGTTTGAAAAAACTCTGCCCTGCAGGTTTGCATAGAAGACCTCAGTGGACAATGTTTACTCTCCAGAGCTGAAGCTCTCAGGTCTGTGTGGTGTCCTTAAGTAGCTGCAGTGCTGTAGGCATTGGGCTCCCAGTTCTGTGTAGTGGGCTGTCTGGGACCAGGAGGAGTTAGGAGATGGAACTGAACTGTATCGGATGCTTTGTGCATGTGTCGCCTTAAAAATGGATGGAGCTGGAAGTTCTGCCTGGTTAAAAATGTGATTTAAAGTTCTTAAATGCTTTATGGTGGTGTTTTTCTTTTCCTCAGAAAGTTGGATCCCCTCTGTAAAACAAACTTTACTGTCATTTAACATTAAAAGTGCATTATATAGGTTGGAGCACAGGTTTGCTCTCCTGCCTTGCTAGCTGATACTACTGTCACAATATAATGGCATTCCTGTTGCTACTGAAAAGGGTCTGAGCAGTGTCCAGGACCCCAACCTCTCATTCAAGTCTGAAAATAGAGCGGATTCTTTTTCTTGTGTATCTCAGAATATCCTTTCTAAAATGCAGAAGTTTGGTTTGAATTGCTAATCTCAACAACAAACCCTAAACCAAAGGAAATCCAATCCCTTAAGGATGGAGTTGTGCTGTGTGTGGGGCAAACAGAAACGTGGTACAGCTTTGTGAGAACAGCATTTTGCTTCTGAAGTCTGTGAGATAATTGGTTACCTAATAGAAAGCAAATTTCTGAGTGTGTTAGGAAGGATTGCTTATCATGAGGTAGCCGTTATGGATTAGAGTTTATCACATAATCAGCAGTTTGTAGCACATCTGTGGGATGCACTTTTTATTGTGGACCTCTGCTTCCTAAGCTGTCACAACAAGGCACTTCTTGTATGTCTGTCTTTTGGAGTCTGGCTGTGTGTGTCTGTGGTGTACACACATACAGCCTGGGTGAGGGTTGGCGGATGGAAAGTGAACGACCTCAGCTAGAGAGCAGTTTCCAGAACAAACAGTGTTTTTTATCTTTTAGCGCTTAACAGCTTCTGACACCTGATGCATGCATCTCCTGAGGATGACTTTCTGCTTGTTGTTATTATATTTCATTACATGAATAAAACAATTGCGCCTCTATTTCCACTTCACAACTCAAAAGCATCAACAGGAGCTCTGGGCCAGCGCTGCTTGCTGCTCCTGATGGGCTTTTTTAGGTCTCCTGGTGGAATATTACTACTTTTATTATTTCTGGTACGTATGTGTATACAGTGATGTACAGACCTCAGCTGCTTATCTTTAGTGAGTATTTATTTCTAGTGCAGTATAAGTGCTACTACTGACTGGTGTAAGGTTATGTCTTGCAGCAAAATGAATAGGCTTTTTGCTGTGTGCCTTTACTGAGGCATTTTCTATGATTTGGTCACACACATGCTTTTAAAGGAGCTGGTGGCATCGGGTGCTTTCTCCTTGATGTCCCCTTGACAAATCCCCATCTTCTCTGCTCCCAGAACTGTTTGATTTCTGCAGTATGGAAAGGGGAGGAAATACATTTTCATTTTTAACTGAGACCTCTGTGTGGTTCTAAGAGTGCTGTAATTATATCTATATTCCCTTAGAAACATCTCATCCATCTCGTGGGATGATGTGGAAGAAGTGCAGCAGGAATGCTGTAATGAAGCAGTAGTTTGATACAGGAGAGACATTTCTTCAGATTCTTTTATTTTCCTAAGTTTTGCCTAAACTAAGCTAAATGTCGCAACAGCATTTTCCTGAGTGTTCCTCAGCACAGCTGATCTTAGCAACCAAGAGAAAAGTTGTGCTGAAAGCCTGTTAGGTGCTGTTGGCTACTGCTGTTACAGAGCACGTCGAGCTTCGAGCACTGGCTAGTCTCAGATTATCAGCTATCCAACTAACCAAAGCTCCTTAACTTTGAAAACGAGATGCCAAGCCCTGTCAGACTAACAATGCCATCTGTCTGCAGCATCTGGATGTTAACCCTCTTAGTCTGAGACATACAGTTTCATTCCTGAGTGCTTTCACAATGGAAAACACACTTCTGGTAAGAAGAGCTCTTTAAAATCCAAACTATGGTGTGTTCACCATAGGTAACTTTGATGCGTACTGCATTAATTAAACTTCAGATATCTCGTGTGCAGTGCAGTAAGGAGTCAACACCAATTTGGAAAGCTAGCCGTGGCAAGATGTGTGCTTGCTTACTACCATCAGTGTATCACTGATTAATACTGCAGGAAAAGTTTCTTAGCAGCAGAGTAAGCTGATGCATTTGAACACATTTCTATAGTAAAAATGTTGGCAGTTGGATGGTATATGTTAACTAGCTTATGTCTCTCAAAGTCCTTGTATGTGCTGGAAATGCACTCTTGAAAGGGATGGTGTGCAAAGACGTGAAAGTAGCCAGTTGCTCTGTAAGCCAGTCAACACAGAAGAGATAACATTTTAGTCACTTCTGTAACTTTGTGTGGTTTCTGCTCTTTTAGAACTGGTTCCTTCTGCTGTGTACGAAATTTTGCTTCCCACAAAACCCTGGGGGGGGGAAGAAGCAGGTTTGGAAGGAGAAAAACCAGGAAAAACAATTTGCAGCATGGACTTAGAGCAAAGCCAGATAAAAAGCACAAGTAGAGTTCGGGGCTGAAGATTTGGGCTCTTTTTTGCTTTTTCTTCACCTGTGGCTCAGTCACCTGGTTTTCTTTCTGGCAAGCTTGCCCAGGCTCAGTGGCAAGCCTCCCTCCCCCAGCCATGCACCCCGATGAACAGATGATGACAAGGGCTGTGCATGGCCCTGCGAGGAGGCTGTGCTTACCTGGCTGTTGAATGAAAGCACAGCATTCCCAGCTGTGTTTGGAAAGGGTTTACTCCTATTTCATCTTCCAGGTCCCCCCCTCCTCAAAGAGGATGCTCTCTGGTGTCAGGAGCTGGCTGCTCCCTGGCTGGGTTGCAGACACAAGAGATTTCTGATTGCCCTGTGTGATCATCCAATATCCTTTTAGCAGTCCTTTAAGTTTACTGGGTGATTTTGCTGTGTGATTTCATTTGGACTTAATTCTGTCCACTGTTGCTGGAATAACAAAGCTTGTTTTACCTAAGAGAGCTCCTTTGAGTCCTAATGGCAAGTTCAGGGCTCCTCCCTGTAGGCTGGTTGTAGTTACAGTTGCTAATGCCTCTGGCACAGGATATTTTGTAAAGTGCATCCTGCAAGAAAAGTAATGCTAAATTTTCAGTGTTAGAGTATTTTCTTAGGTATGTGTCCTCCTGAAAAAGAGAGCTCCCCTTGAGCACAAGGGAGGGCTCAAGTATTCATAGTGAGTGACCTGCAGCGAATCACCACGTGTCTTTTCTTCTGGGCTCACTCATCTGTTATTTTCTCGAATTTAAGAAAAAAAATAATTTTTCTGTAAATTTGGGGAGTTGTCAGTGGGAAGTTGTTTCTTCCACTTGCCCAGCACCAGCTAGAATCTGGGCTTCTGCTCAAAGGATACACATTAGTTTTCAAACCTTTTGAGGCATGAATCAGCACCACAGATGTTTTGGAAGTGTTGGGTTGGGTTTGTGTGCAGCTGATGGCAATGAGACCTCTAGTTTGCTGTGCACTTGGGAGCTGACTGAGAGAGCTGGGAACCATCATCCAAGTGGCAAGAAGCTGGTGTTCCGTGCTGTCTACCTTCTCTAAGTGTGTGCTTTTTCTTCCCCACAGGGTCTGTGTCTGTTTGGAGAGAGGATGAGAAGATGAAACCGTGAAAAGCACACCATGAATGTTTGGTAAGTGAACAGAAATCCCAGCTTATCCTTTGATGTACAGTTCCCATCTAGATATGTTATGGAGATTGAACAGAAAAAAAGGTAAAATTTGAAGCAGGAGGGTTATGCACAATCCATTATCTGCCAGGAAGCCATGCTGCATGAACTGCTTTTTCTGTTCAGGTGAAACAGTGCACCTATGGGAAGCAATCTTGCCAAATTTCTCATCTGTGGCATCTATGTAGTTCACTCATTCTTAGTAATGTTGCAGCATATTGTGTTAAAAGGCAGGTGTGATGGGCTGTGTTTCTTGGCTTTGCAAAGAAAGGGAAACTTTTGAACAAAATTCAAGAAGAGAGTGAGGTAATGAGTGTAGAAGGCGTGATAATGAACTGATCTTGATTAGCACAGGGAGGTCCTGAATTAGCATGGGCTTGTTTGTGCCAGTCTCCGTGTTACAGTATACAAATATTAATCAAGCTGTGTAGTATCTTTATGATACTAAACACGTAGTTTCCTCTTATTACTGAAGGTAGTCATGAAAGAAGAAAGGGATATATTAAAAAGAATCACATTAAAATGATCTGTTTGCTTGGACCATAGCTTAAATTTTTGCTCAAGTTCACATGGCTGCCCTGTAGTGAAAACAGGACACTTCAGCTGGATCAGAAATGGGAGGCACAACCTGGGAAGCATTAAGCAGAAGGACCCAGCAGCATTTTGGCCACCTGAATACAGGGCTTTACCTTTGTTCAAGTGTCCACAGCAGTTGTTTTTACAGCTTTCTTCCTGAATCTTATTTTTTCATTTTGTGTGCTCTATTCTAAACCATAGAATCTGTCTGAAAATCTTCCAGCAAGTCTCTGATACAGACATGAGTTGATATGAGGCAGGAAGCTTGTGCTGCTGGCATAGCTGGCTGCGGGTGACATCAGTGTTTTACGCTACAGGAAAGAACGGGAGGAGGAGCAGGGAGGCTGCTTTTGCTAACTGTTACTGCTGGGCAGGGTGAGCAATTCAACAACTCCAGAAATGACAGCCTGGGGTGAAGGTAGCCAGTTGTTACTATTGTTGGCAACGTTATAATGAAGCTCTTGGAGTAATCTTATAGGAATTATGATTGAAGACTAAAGAAAAACATATTTCATAAACTGTTATTTTGCTGGCGTGCGGCAGACAGGAGTGTGGAAATGGCACAGCTGCCAGCAGAGGGCTGCAGCGGGAGGCTGGGAGTGGGGACACCTGTGCTGGGAGCAGGACCTGGGGCTGGTGTGCGTGCTCTGCTTCTTGCAAACAGCATCCTTCTGGAAACGCTGCTTTGCAGTGACTCTTCCCTCTGAAGCTTTCAGAAAGCTGGTGATTGCAGCTCAAGGGAGGAATCCTTGAAAGCACCTGAAAAAATTCCACACATCACATGTAGCTAATCCCTTTTTAAAGTTTGTTGTTTTTTTTTTAAAGATACCACTCTTTGCACTTTAAAACAAGAAAGCAGTGGGGTTATCCATCGTAATTATTTTCCAAGGCTGCTCTAATGTCTGCTTAGTGGAACACACATTTGTCCCATCCCAGTCATGATTGCTCTTTCCAGGTGCTGGGGTTTACCTTCCTCTGGTTGCATTTGTGCAGTACAGAGTGCACAGCTGGGTAGCACACGTGAGAAGACATTGCTGCTTTGGTGCAATCTGTGTGCCTAGGGCCCAGAGCTAGCATGCCTGAAGTGTAGATTTTATGGTGAAAGCTTGATGCTGAATAACTGTGTTAATAAAGATACACAGGTACTTGGCAGAAGTTTCAGGATACGCTCATGCATTGGAACGTTTTATGTTTATCGAGGGACTTACGTAGAAAATGAAGTCTAGAACTTGTTGAATAATTGCTACTACTTTTAGTCTACTTTATCCCTGACTTGAAATCACATCTTGTTGTACGTCCAAAATGTGAAGGGACAGTTGGGAAATGTTTGAGGATCTAGGTGTGTTCAATGGATTGAATGGGATTCTCAAAGGGAAAATGCAGGAATCATTCCTTTTACCTGAGGAGGTGTGGCTTCATGGCTTTGTACTTATGGGAGCACTGCCAAATGGTGTTTAAACAGCAGGACTCCAATTCTCCATCCCCATGTGGCACTGATAAAGTCCTTTGGCCTCCGGATGTTCCAAGTTCTCTTATCTGAAGAATGGGAATGAGGATTTCTAACAAGCTTTTTAACTTCTCCTGTGGACGGTGCAGTAGAATCTATGAAATTGTTATTGCTGATGCAATTTAAGATATATGGAACTTAAGTTGTAAGAAGGACGTGATTTGAGGAGAAATGTGAAAAGGTGAGGTGATATTTATGAAAGAGAGGATGGCTTCTTGCAATAGGAATCACTGACACTTCTCCGTACCTCTTTGTGTTGCACAAATCATTCGGTGTACCATAAAGTAGTGAAGCAAGCAAGCATTTCCTTGTCTTTATATCCATAACGTCGAGGCAGCAGAATAAGCTGTGTGATTTCACCTGGTGGGCCGTGGGTTTGTGAGAGGACCGACTTCTCCTGAGAATAAGCCGTCATCTGGATTATCGGCAGCACAGCTGAAACTGGACTGTGCCACTCCAGAGCTGCGGAGCTGCTCTTGTTGTAGGAAGGCCGGCAGGAAGGAGCAGTTCTGAGGGGAGTTCTGTTGTTGTTTGGCTTCTGCTGGCGGGCGGCAGGGGAGCGCTGCTACAGGGCTGCAACGCCGCTGCTTTCAGTTACAGGAGGAGATCCCAGCTATGAGCAGCTGGTTTCTGAAGCGCTGTGTGCAGCGCGCCGGGAGGCCCTTCCTGATGCCGATCTGCTCCGACTCGTGCCCGACGACTCGCGAGGCCGCCGGCCGCACGGGGCAGCCCCTCCACCTGCTCGCAGCCCCGAGCCCGGCGGAGCAGCAGGCCGCCCCCGCTGCCGCCGTTGCCCGGAGACGAGCGGCGAGCTCGCAGTGGGAGGAGGCAGCGAGGAGGAGGAGGAGGCTGAGAGGAGGCGGAGGGCGGCGCGGGTTGCGGCGGCGGCGGCGGCGGCGGCAGTCGCTGCGGCGGGGCGCGGCGGGGACGCAACGCTCCGCAGCCGCCCAGAGGAAGCGGCCCCGGGGCGGGGGCGGCCGCTCGCAACCATGCCGAGCCCGGGGCGCTGAGCCCGCCCCGCTGCCGCACAATGGAGGAGGAGAGGTGGGTGCCGCCGCCGAGCCTTTGTGGCCGTCCGGGCGGCGGGCTCCGGCGGCGGCCCCGGGCCGGCCGAGTCGGGGTTCGCGGATGCCCGGGCACGGAGAGGCGGGCCGGGGGTCGGGCGGATCCCGCTGACGGGAGGCAGCGCGGGGTCGGAGCTGCGCGGTGCGCCGCGGGAGCCCGGCGGCCGGCTGGGGTCACGTCTGAGCCGTCCTCGCTGCTGGCTGTGCCGCTGGAGGGCTGGGTGGCTTTTGGGAAGCCTTTGGACTCGGCGTACCTGTGTGTACGTGGGAGCCGGCACGGGTGTCGGGCAGGAGCGATGCTGAGCCGTCCTCGCGCCGTTGCTGGGCCGTGTGTATTTAATCTATTTTATCTCTGCCGGGTGACGGCGTAGCTCCAAGAGCTGCGCACAGAAGTGCCCTCGGAGCCATCCCGGTGCCCGCTGGCCGCACGAGGGGCTCAGCTCCGGGCTCCGAGGTGCTGCAGAGCCGTGCGGTGCTCCGCTCCTCCCAAGGCTGGGCGCATTTCTCACACCAGAATCGCTGCAAACTACACGTGAAGGCGTTTCTTTTTTAAATTATTTTTATTATTATTTCTCTTTCAAACAGGATATGCCGGGTGTCCCTTCTCCAGCCCTGCTGGTGGCCGTGCAGGGAGCGTGGGATGGGGAGGGGGCTTGGCTGGCTGTCAGTGCTCATCTCCAGGGCTTGGCAGCAGTTGTGTTTAAATGTGGTACATTGAGAGACTGAAGTGTGGTCAGCCCCGCGTTGTGGGGATTTCCCTCTGTTAAGGAGCAGCTCTGCAGCCTGTTCAAATTGCTCTGAAGGGTGGCTTGGTACCCTTACCCAGCTCCATAGCTGCAGTGCTTGGTGCGTTCAGTGGGCAGCACACAGCTCTCACCCAACCTTGTCTCTAAATTGCTCTAAAATGGAGCTCCCATTCCATGTAAGGGTGTGAATGGTCAGCTATGGATATAAATCCAGATATCGGTATGCAGGTGTTAATTGATTTCCAGTGCCTTGAAATCTTAGATTGTCATATTAACTATTAGCTTAGTGTTTGAGGGACTGCGGAACGGTCATCTGGGTGCCCCAGGCTGTGCTCCTCCTTGGTGCTACCGCGTTTTACCTCTTCCCATGAGACAGCAATGGTTCTGCTGTGCATGATGGCCTCTTGCTGGTTGAGCAGGGAAGAAGTCACCTGGAAAGCAGCTGGGAGCTGTGTCTTACCCTCTTTTCCAGACTGTCCAGTTTTAGGGCATGAAGCACTGATTAGCCCTATTGACATGCTTTTGGAAGTAAAGAATGATTGCCCAGATTGCTGCTTTTATTTCTGGCTTTTGGGAAGGGGACGGAAGCCCTGAGGAGCACGTGGGCAGTAGCAATGTGGGCTTTGCCTTCTGACAGGGAGTGCTGGGGATGCTCTGTAGGACTGCTCCAAAGCTGTCCTGCCTGTACAGAATGAGTCCTGGGAGGTTTAAAAAGCTGACCTTGCAGCCCAGTGAGCGGGCTGGTTCTGCTCCCATTTTTGTACTTTTTGCATTTCAACTCAAATATATGTCACACAGATTAGGACTTAAATTTTACACAGTGTGGCCTTCATGACAGCAGAATTCCCCCTGGTTTTTAATTTTCCATTTTTGGAGCTCACGAGGAACGTGTTATTGGTGTTTGTATCGCCTCCGACTCTGGTCCCAAGCCTGCCTGGACTCAAATATCCTGCTAATTCCTACGTCTGGTTGTGCAGCAGTATCGTGTGCCCACATCAGTGCACATGGGCAGAAGCAGCCATGGGCAAGGGGGATTTAACCTGAAACGTTCACATCTGGCAACAAGTTATCTCAGAATCCTGATTCTCTTTTACTGCACTGATAAGAGCTTTAATCTGATGGAGGAATTGCATAATGGTGTCTGATCTGGCAAGGAAGTCTGAATCTAGATGTGTAAGATGTGTCTGAGTTTGGAAAGGTAACAAAGACTGGATGGCTTTTTGTTAGAGAAGTCTTACAACCTGTAATTTTAAATCTCTCTAGATGTGGTAACCTTTTCATCGAGCTGGAGGCTCTTCATAGGATTTGTCTGAAAAATTCCAAGGAAGCAAATAATATTCTTGTCGTAGTTGAGCCATTGTGTGTTGCTTCCATTATTGTCAGTGAAGAGTTTTATTCTCAGCAGCTCCTGAAGTCTGCTTTTCCCCCAAGGTCTCATTTTATATAATTTTTTTTTGGGGGGGGGTCTCTTGCATGCCTATCATGTATTTGTCTAAGAGAATGTCTCCAAGTTTGATGGAGGTGCTGAAGAAATTCAGTTAGTAGGATAACGTAATAGGATGCTAAAGAACTTTTCCATGATGTGCTGTAACGACAATGTGTTTCTCTGAAATTCCCTCAAAAGCCATCCAGGTATTTGGATTCGTTCAGTCACATTTTTTACTATCTTTCTGTACACCTAAAGAAAAAAACGAGGAATTGAGGTCTTATAAATATGTAACTACAGCACAACCTTTTCTTACTGCTTGTCTGCCTCAGGGAATGACACTGTTGGCCATCATGCATTTGCTCTGTGATTTTGTGATTCTAAAGGCTTGCTCCAGTTGAGCTACTTTTCTTAAAAACATATTAATTTTCCGGTCTTCCTTTATCTTTATGGAGGCATTTTAGCTTTGAAGACCAGTAACTGCTGTTGGGTATCCTTCAGATTTTTAGATCAGAGCTATGTCACACCTGTCAGAAACTTGAAACTGACATTGCACAGTGATGTTTGAGGTGCATCCTGGAGGGAAGGAATTTCACTTTGGAAAATGTGTAGCTAGCTTGTCACTCATCTTTTAAGACTGAAGTGTAGGAGGAGGGCAACTCACTGAGCCCTGGGAAAGCCATGGTGCCAACTTGGGGCTGTGGGATGTGGCAGCACCCAGAGCCCCCCAGCACTCACAGTGAGGACCCAGCAGGTCTCCAAAGCTTGGTGACCCTGAGAAGGCTGGGTGCTGGAGCTGTCCTTTCCTATTCCAAAGGAAAGCTCATTCTCCCATCCTCCTTTAGGGTGAACTTCTGGCTAAAGCCGGCGTTGGGATTGATTTTGGCAGAGGCATGATTTTTGTTCCTGTGGTTTACTAGCTTTCTACATGGCAATAACCTTGCAAGGGGACAGTTTAGATCTAAGGAAGGCTTTTATTCTTTTGCACAATCTACAAAGACATCTGTAATTACTGCTGGTAACTAAGGCAACCCAACTTTATGAGTGATGCCTGCGTGCGGTGGAGCTGTGGGTTATGGGATGTAAGTGCTCTCCGCAGGCTGGGACGTGGCCCAGCTCGGTCGGAGAAGCTGCTGAGCCTGAGCGAGGCCTGCTAAGCTTGGAGAGGGGAAGTGGCCATAAAGAGCACTCTGAGCTTCACTGGCACGGTGTGGGGCTCTGAAATTGGGGTACGTTTGTTCCATTTGGGGATGACACCGGAACCTGTGCAGAGGAACGGCGGCACGGTTGGCACGCTCTGAAAGGAAGGGCTGCATCGCTGGTCTCCGTCCTGCTGTGTCCCTAACGAGGGCATTCATCTGGCCCAGGGAAATTAAATCATTTGTCCATTCACTCGCTGCATGGCCTCGGGTGGCCCAGGGTGGGACAAATTGCTCCTGGCACCCGGCCTGCTGTATGCTGGATGTCAGCTCCTCGGGCAGCACGGGGATGGGAAGGACCTGCATGGTCCACTCTGCTCTGAGGACTTCGTTCTCTCCTTGGCTTTGCTCCCTTACTGAAATAACAGAGTAATTCTGAAGCGTAACAGCTCTCTGTGTAGTGGGAGAAGCAGGGTTACGTAAATGGGCTCTTGGTCTCTGCAGCTCAGTTTTGTGTGGCAGGCAGCGTGAGGATCCTTGCATTTTTATGTTAGGAAGGCGTTGGTGTTATCTGTGAGTTTGTGCGTGGGGGTGTGAAATCTTTCTCCTCTGTATTAATGGAGCAAAGTTCTGTGGAAGCTGACTCAGTTTCAAAGATGAGTTAAAGGCAATTGGCCATTAATTTTTTTAAACTTCTTTTTACATTAGTCATTTGGAAAGAACTTTAAATAGCATGTATTGATTTTACTTATTTATTTAAACGAGCTGCTAGCCAGACAGAATGCGGTATTTTCTTATGGCGAGCTCCTTAATAAAATATGAAATTCACCCCTTCTAGTAAATCTGAGAACGTTCATCAGGATGCTTTAGAAACAGCTGCTTTTCATGTTTCTTAGGAAGATCTGATCGGTCTTTTTCACAACGAACAAGGTTTTTGCTTTTAAAATACACAGACCAATGCGGTGGAGTGGAGGCTCTATGGAGGCGTGTTGTTCTGACCTTTACTTTCATGTTCGATGGAACTTGCTGTGTCCTCTGATCTGCATCTCTTGCCTGCTGGGGAGTTGGAAAATAATGAATCTTTGGATGCTGGCACCGGAGTGCTAACAAATAAATCTCAGTGGTACGCTTCTGGATTAAAGAAGCTGTGTGGTTTTTGTGTGCATCGCTTGGTTTGGGATCCTGCAGGGTCAATCTCTGACTGTGACTGTAAGCAGCATCCAGTGGGCACAGGTGTCTGCTCACCTCTTTCAGTTTCGTTTTCCCTTTATTTGTTTGCTTCTTGTATGTGCTTCTGCTCTGGGGACCGAAAGCTTGAAGAAGCCGCTTTCACATCCCTGCTTGGTGCTGCATGCCACAGGGGAAAGCTTGGCTGTTTGAAAAGCAAGGCTGAGATTTTAAAGCTGTGGTCAAACTTCACTCAGCCGAAGGTTTCAGCAGAGGATTTTGATCAGTGCAGCACGGAGGTGCAGCTGAATGTGGCCATGTGCCAGTGGTGCTCGGAGGCTCCTTGCTGCAGTGGAGCTGGGTGGGAGCTGAATGCTGTGTGTGCTGTAGGCACACTGCTTTCCTCAGGGACACAAAAGCTGGCTGTGTCATTCCCTACTGCCAACTCTGTGAGTGCTGAATGTTTACCAGGGGGTGCCCTCCCTTCTGGCTTTTTATCTGGCCATACTGGGCTAGTGGGATGAAAACCATGAGAATGTCATGTTTGGTAAGGGGAACACATAGCGGGTTGTAAATAGTTAACAGTTGTGTTTTGTCAGGGAAAAAGTCACTGTGTATGAAGATACGTATAGTATACGTGCATTAGCAGAGGTCAGTAGACTGTTGTGGAGAACATCCCTACGTTCTTCACTGGCTTTGTACCCTTCTTCAGAAGCCATCTGTGGTGCAGCCTGGATGTGCAGCTATTGGTTTAACCTGCTTCAGCCTGTTTTTTCCTGAAACAAGTGCAATAAGAAAAGCAACAAGGAGAAGGGTGTGAAACCTGCAGCTCATGGGGACTGTCTTTTGGAAGGAAAACTCTGATCAGGTCTCCAGGCTGGTGAGTGGTGGTGATGGGGTTACCTCCCAGGGACAGTCATTCACTTGGAGCTGATTTTCAATGAGGATGACCTTGCTCAGCTTGTTTTATTTGCTTTTGCTTGCTGGAAGGTTTGAGGTATGAGCTGTAGATTTAAGTGGAACAGTTATCTCACTCTAAAATGCTGCTTTGTTTTGCAGGTGGGAAGTTTTAGCTCAAAGTGATTTTGTGCGTTTTGGAATCATAGAGGTGGTGATATTGACCTTATGTCAATTCTGTGCAAAGAGCCAACGCTCAGAACAAAGTAATGAGGACACGTATGTGCCTTAGGCACCTGTTGGCCTGGTTAAACACAGCACAGAACTGGGTGCATCTGGTTTTACATTACCTATACAGCCCGTAGTTCTGCTGGGAAAGCCGAGTTTAGTAATTCTTTCTATACATTTCAGTGGCACTAAATAGACCCATTTCTGGAATGGCAATGGAACATGGCTGCTGCAAAGCTAATGCTTGGAAAATCTGCAGGTAGTTTTAATAGCCCTTTTCTATTGGCCTCTGTGGAAGGAGATATAAGTCATGTATTGTATGCTTTGGTTTTTCAGATGAGATGTGAAAAGGTAAATTTCTCTATGTGTTAAAGTATATCCATGGAACTCCTGCAAGTCCCAGTGCTGAAGTCTATTCCTGTTCAGTCAGGCAATTGTGTTCTGGCTTGAATTTCAGCTTACACTGCTTTCCTGGACTGCAGCCTGTGAGACTGGGCTTTGTCCTCGAGTGTTTGGCACTTCTTTTTCTTCCCTGCTGATTGAAATGTGGGTTGTTTGGCTTTCCACATCAGTGCAGAGGTAGCTGCATTTTGTGATGCTGTTCATATGACAAGCCTGGTTGGATAACAAATGTGCGAGCAACTCCACGGATTATGCTCTGTGCTGCAGTTCTATGATACCTGTTATTTTTGAAGTGTCACAGAATCAAACTTGGTACTCTTTGTTTTGTTCTTTTCAGCATTAAGCAGAGCTCCCGATCCTCTGAGGCAGGTGAAGATGAAAAGGACCAGCGCACAGTGACAGTCAACCCCTCGCACATGAGAAAGGCATTCAAGGTCATGAATGAATTGCGGAGGTACATTTCTGACTTAATGGCAGAAAGGTGCTGATTGAAACAGAAAGGCTTCTGGGAGGCTTTAAAATAAATAGAAATCTCTAATGGTTGCATGGAGGGTATTGATAAGCAAGTGGAAAGAGGCAGCTACAGTGTGGTGGGGTGCTGTGCCTGTTCTCACGTTGCCTATTTTCTAGTCAGAAGGAAGCCAGCAGCAGCTCAAGAAGTTATTTGAGCATATCCTTCATTGTATAGATAATTCATGTAACATTTTCCAATACTTACAGCAAATATAGCTGTAAACTATGTTCTTAGCTGAGTTAATGTTCTGAAAACCAGTAAAAGAACATTACAGACAGAAAGACACCTACACGTAATTACAGACCAGAGATTATGAATGTACTGTTCTTATTCCGTTGAACAAGTGCTGTTGCTCAATCTGGGCTGAGCACTTCAAAGTAGGAAAAAAGCCACACTGACAACTCAGGTTCTCTATTTGGAAATTAAAATATCCCATTGCTAGTTAAGAGGGACCACCTTGGCATCTTTAAAAAATTGTGTGGGCATAGGGAGAATGGAGGCCGAGAAAATGTCAGCGAACACGGCCCTTAAGAAGCTGTGCCACCACGTTGCTGATGTGATGGCAGTAGTTAAACCTGTGCTGTTTTTCAGCTGTTCCCCCATGAACCAGGCAGAAGTTTGGGGAGTGTTTCTCCAGCAAGTTCATCCGAGCTGTTTGCCACTTCAGCAAAGACTTACAGTCACGAGTTTTGAAAGAAGTCGTGCGCACAAATGTGTCATACACACAAACGTGTGCTCCCTCTCTCCAGATGGCACAAGGAAAGCAGATAACACCTTTTACTCTTTCTGTGTGCTCAGAGTACTCCAAAGAGGCTGCTGTAGCACCTCCCTCCTGCGGATTTAGTAGTTTCCCAATATCTGTTTTCTCCAGTGCAGAGAAGAGTTAGAAATGTCTCCTTCCACGCATGTCTCGCAGGGATTCACAGTTGCATAAGGAACAGAAAATGGAAATGTCCTTCCCTTGTAACAATTAAATGAAGCAAAGTATGGTTTTTTATATTGGCATCCCTCTAGTCTTCTCTTTGTACTGAAAGCAAAAGATCTGAAAATAGAGGTTTGTGCAGCTATATTCAGAAATCTATTGTGCTCCTATTATTCCTTTGTTAATTGAAGCACAGTGGGAATAGCTGGAGACTGACAGCATTTCTCAGTGCCTGCAGTCAGTTAGGTCTTGTGCAATGGTGAAGGGATAAAACAGAAAATTGAAAGCTGCCCTTACGAACTTGTTTGATGTTTTCTTTTGCTGGGTACTCCTCCTCCTCAGTCCTGCTGCTGTTCCGGAATATACAGTTCTCATGTCTGTTACGCTGATCTTGTAATCCATTAAGCAGTCAATAATCAGTGTTAAAAGCTACCTTGAATAATTGTGCCTTATGTTAAAGGCACAGAGAAATCCCAAACAGAGGGTCTGGAATAACCTTGCTAAGCCTTTAACCTATTTGCAATATGTTGCTCACTTAGAATTTTTAGCTATCAAATGTAAATTGAATTAACTTTAATGAGTGGTACTTTAACTATAGTCCAAAGAGGAACTGAATGGGGCATCTTTTACATAAGCTGAAGAAAAGGGGGAAGCTTCCATTAAGAGCCGATTGAAGAACTCCCATTACTGCCCTCATTCCTTCCAAAGGAGGGTGAATGTAGAACAAAGATTGTCAGTTCCTACTTTCCTTCTGTTTTCCATCAGTAACTCTCTATTTTGCAAATCATTTTGTTTATTTATTCCAAGATATGGAGGAGGAAGAGGAGACATGCCAAGACCATTAGGAGTTTTGTGTGTATTTATTTGATATGTAGTTTCCCAGGAGAGAGCACAGCATTTTGATAAGCATTTCTGATGAGAAGGCTACATCTAGATTTGTAGACACTAAACTTCTTTCAGGCTTAACATTTCAAAAGATCGCCCTTATTTTGCATTTGTATGCTCAAACATCTTAAACCAACTTATTGGGAGGCTGAGCACTTCTCACTGTCTGCATCTGGAAGCCTTGTGCAAACATTAACTAATGAATCCTCAAAGGACATACGTGGAGCTGCTAGGAAAGGTCACTGATTAATGAAGTGGCTTTTCTAAAGCCATACAGTGATTCAGTATGGAGCATAGAAGTTATTTGGTTTTGTTTGGAACCCTTGTTTTATTCCTGTGACTCTTAATCCCAGCTAAGTCATAGGGTAAGGAAGTTCTCAGGCCAGGGGTAAGCTGCAGGCCTGACTGCTGCTCCCCAAGGGCTCAGGTGCCTTGTCCATAGCAGTCGGACTTCTGCTTGCTTCTTCAGGCCTAAAACATAGTTGTTGTGTTGTTGTGTTGTTGTTTTGTTTTCTTACCAGTTCTGAAACAACCTTTATCTTTTCTGGTGTTTTTCCAGCAAGCGACTCCTCTGTGATGTAGTGATTGTGGCAGAAACTGTGGAGATGGAAGCCCACCGCGTGGTCCTGGCAGCCTGCAGCCCTTATTTTTGTGCCATGTTTACAGGTACTCTGCAGCAGACCCTGCTCTGGGGCACGGTAAATGGGCTTGGGGGTGGCATAAGGCTGTGGGGAGCATGCAGGATATCGCTCACAGGAAGGTTACTTTGAGGCTTGGCTTGCCGTGGGTGGTTTTTTATTCCTCAGCAAATACTTGGGTCATGAAACCACACGTTGTTAACATCAGGCACGCGTGCTGTGCCCTGTTGTTCACATCAAAGAAGCTGCTGGCGTTGAAGTTGTAGTTTTGAGGCCCAGACTTCAGATGCTTATTCGTGGTCACGGATGTTTAATCTCACATGGCACTTGTTGCTGCTGCCCAAAATAACACTGTGGTTCCCTGGATCTCACTGTGCATTAGTAGCTCTGTTGTTTTGTGGTTTTTTTTTTGTTTTGTGTTTTTTTGCAGGGTGCATTGTCACAGTCCAGTATACTTTGGTAGTGGCAGATGCAACCTCAATGTGAAGGGAAAGAGGGGACAGAATTCTGGCCCTGATCCCTATAGCACATGGCTGTCAGTGGGTGGGATAGCAAGAAGAGCTGTGTTGGTCCCAAGGCAGGCATTGGCTGACTTATTTAGGTCTTTTTGATAACATTAGTATGGTCAGGAGCACCTTAGCTTCCTTTCCTTTCTCTTGTCCTCCCTTCTAGGATAGGAACTGACTTAACCAAATACAAGGAAAATGTGCTACAGAGAATGGTTGCCATGGTCCCAGAGCTTCAGCACTTCGGGGGGTTTGTCTGTGCTTTTGTGTTCCTTGGTCTGTGGCCTTGAAGAGGAGAGAGCCTTTTTCAAAGAGGTCCAAGAGGATCAGTTTAGTGGGTGCTTCTGGCTTTTACAGACCTTGGGGATAGGTTTTATTTGCTGTACTAGAAGCAAAATGCAGCGTCTCTCGGGAAAAAGCCTCTCATTTGTGTGTCTTCCCTTCTGTAATGGAGGGAGGGGGAAGAAGCTGAAGTGTGAACCAATGTCTGAATGTTTGACAAGATGTGAGGTTTGCCATGTGGCATTATCTGTGTGGGAGTGAAGGTAAACAGCACTGCTGTTCTGTAGGGAGCCTTGGCACTGGGCACTTCGGGGAGGGAGTGTTTGTGATGCTGGTTCCTGACAAAAAGGTATTAAAAAATATATATATATAAAAATCCCTGGAGAACCCTCTGATCCTTAGAGGTCACCTGAGCAGGAATGCAGTGGTGGAGGGCAGGGTTGAGGCTGCTCATGTTTCCACACAGGAATTCTCCAGAAGTGTAATCCCTCATGCAGCAAGTTAACCAGTAATCAGGCCCTGCAGTCACGCGGCTGCTCAGTGTGCCCTGGGCTGGATGGCAGCCGTGGGGCCCCAACACGTCCCTGCAGGCAGTGCACTGGGCAACGACCAGTTGTCCATTCAGTTCTGGTCCCAAATCTTTATGGACTGGATCTTCTTGCAAAGCTGTGTTGGTTCAGTTTCCGAAGGGAAGTATTTAAAATCTCAGCCTGGCTATTTGTTAGGATTTTTCTGCTTTGTATTGCACGTCAGCAATGTGACTTGGCAGCTGCACCACTGTGTGTGCATGCTTGCAGGATGGATGCGGTGCTGAGAGCAGCTTGGGCTCACAGAGTCCCTGCTGGAGGAAACATTTCTTGGGGAATGGGGTGAATCCTCTGGTCAGGATAAAGCGTTGAGCAATTGGAACCGAACCAGGATCCACAGCTCAACCCCACTGTCTGATGCTGGCTGCAGGTGTGTCCCTCCCTGTAAGTTGACCTGATCTTGGACTCGTGGATGGCCTTCTGATGACCTTGAGATCATTCCTTTGCCATCTAGTGACTTCTGGTTAGGCACGTCTCTTGACGAAAGCCTTGAGAAGTCCTGCAATAAACAGGCACTTGTTCCACTTGCATCCTCCACTGCTTGAAGGAGAGGCAGGACCCCACACTTCCTATTCTTTATTGGTTTTCTATAGTGTTTCAGATGCATGGTCCTTGTTGGCACCATGATTGGGGATGACTGATGACTATAATTTCCATCGGTATGGGGAAAAAAAAGCACAAACAGTAATCATCTCAAATAGGACAGCAGGTACTGTGGAGGTGCTGCTAGGGCTGTTACTATGAGAAGGATGGGGAGATTTCAGCATTGATGTGGGAGGAGGCATCAACTCAGCAATCACTGAATGGCTTGGGTTGGGAGGGATCTCCAAATTCCTGTAGTTCCAAGAATTTAGAGGGTGAGGTTTTGGGCTTTTCTTATTTTTTTCACTAGGGCATGTGGCTGAAGGGCTGAGGTCCCAGTCCCACTGCCCCTGCCCTGGGGCACAGTGTGACTCCCTTGTGGCTGTGCGATGTTATCAGCAGAGCCAGTGGGAGACGTTAGCATGCAGGACTGGCAGCTTGCTGGTGGGTGTAGAAGCCCACACAGCCTTTATTTCTGTTGTCTGTGTCACGTGAGCTCACAAAGACAGCCGATGTTATCAGATCAATCCCTCTGGGCTGTTTCTGCATTGATCCTGAAAAGTGTCCCAGCCCTTCCCCTGCTCCCAGTAGGCACTGTCATTGCAGCTCCTGCCCCTCACCTGTGGGATTTTGTCTGGGTCCTTCCAGGCAGCTCTGGCTCCAGGTAGGCTGAGCTGAGCCATCTCTCCTCTGCAGGCAGATATATGTATATGTATATATGTACATTATATAGAGATATATTTTTTTTGTAGGGTAGGGAGAAGTTTTAGGGCTGAGCAATTTATTTCACCAATTAAAAAACCCAACTTGTATCCCTTTGTGTATATTTGTATTCATGTGCTTCTCTTAATGAAAGAGTTACTAATGAATTTTAAAAATTGAAGTTGGAGCAAATGTTATTTCAGCCTGTGTCTCCCTTGGGATGTTGTTGTCCCTTCTCATTCTTGTGGTCTGACTCAACTCCTGTTATCTGCCTCCTTATTGGTGTAAGTGAAGCACCAAAGGCTTAATGTCCAGGACCTGGGCTTTGCTCAGGCTCAGACTCCTGTTGGCACCCTGCTCCAAGCTGTGTGCTGTGCACTCAGTGTGCCTGGACACGTCTTGTGCTCTGCATGGAGCTGTAGGCTGTAATTACTTCTCACTTAGGCTGCAAAAACTATTTTTCCTTTTAATCCCACAGCAGTACTGAGTCACCAGATTTCTTAGAGTAGTGATTATTCATGCTCTGGTTTAAGAATTAACATTTTTTTAAGCTCTGTTTTGCTTAGATTTAGGTTTTCATTTATCGTTTCCTTTCTGCTTTGGAGCTTGCTCTTTCTGTTCTGTGTTTCTTGGAGATCCTGCTGGTTAAGTCTGGGCTGGGTGATGTCACCCTGTGCATGAAGGCTGGAAGGACTTCAGGGGGTCCCCTCTCCTTCCTACAGCACACTTTGTGCATACTGGATGTACACTTGTTTCTTTCAACAGGTTTCAGGTTATTTATCAAGAAGGAGGGTAACACCACCTTGCCTTTATTTTGTGCAGCATGCCACAAAGCACCTGAACATAGCTGTTGAAGCTTACTCACCCACCCTTATATATGTATTTATAATAAATTCTTGAATAAAGTGAGCTCTGCTAAAGCTTGTCCAAAGTCTCTTTGATCCTCTCTGTGATGAGACACAGCGGAGGGCCGTGTTGCTTTTTCAGTCCCCGTACATGTTTAAATGCAGCTGAATTTGGCAGGTTGTCTTCCTGCAACAAATCAACCTCATTGTTCTTATTGGTGAATTTTATCTTATATAATGTCTGCTAACACTGAGATGCTCTTTAGGTGGCATTAAGAGGCTTCTGAAAATCTCGGTGTTCCTCTTCAGATGGTCAGGAATAGTGTCAGGGCAGTCATTAGGTACCAGCAGGATGTGCTGGAGGTGAGGGGAACAATGGCCTGAAAAGAGCTCCTGCACAGCAAACTGACTGTCCTTTTAAAATACATTTCAGGAGACATGTCTGAAAGCAAAGCCAAGAAGATCGAGATAAAAGATGTGGATGGGCAGACACTGAGGAAGCTGATTGATTACATCTACACAGCTGAGATAGAGGTCACGGAAGAGAACGTGCAGGTGAGTCTGCTCCAGTCACTCCCCTGGAAACCCAAGTCAGAAGCTGGCTCCTCAAAGGCCCTTGGGGATGAGTGATCTCTTCAGGAAAGTAAATGGTTGAACTTGAAAAAAGAGCTCTTTCCAGCCTTGTTTAGTCTTGAGGCAGTTTGCTGCTTTCCCTGTGCTTAAGTCTTATTGCATTTAGCCTTTGTATCGAGCTCTTGTAATGAGCTTAGGCATTTGCCTTCCAAGAAGCTGTGCTGACTTGTGGGTCAGTCTGTCGAAGGTCAAAATACACTCAAACAAGCAGAGAGTCAAATGTGGCTTAAGGTCATGGCAGAGGAATCTGGCTGCTCGTTTTTAAGTTCTGGGGAATTTGAATAGTTTGGCAGAGCTTTGAGTGGAATATATTGTTAAAATGAGGGCATTCTTCCCTTCTTTGTGTGCATTCTGTCTTGCAGCTCTTTGAGGCAAATATTAGTCTGGAAGTGGAAGGAGTAATTGAAAGGCAGACTACAGACAAAGCAGGATGCTGAGGAATAGTGTTTTGTTGTCTGTGTCACATGGCTAAGGCTACTGGTAAAGCTTTTTCTTTGTGCTAGTATTTATGAGAAGAAAAGGGCTGTGCACTTAGCTGCTGATGTCTGGAAGGGATGCTGGGAGATTGTTGCTTGTTCCTCATTTTTGTTTGTAAGTGACAGTTGGAGCCTGGTGTCTTCCTGCCTGTGATTTGGGCATTGGATGGGGTACAGCAGTCAGTGTCACTGGAGAGAGAGAGGAGAAATGCCATGCTTCTGTTGACCTAATGAAGATAGCAAAGCTAGACTATTTAGAAACCCATTACTGCTTGAACTCAAGTTATTGCTGTGGCTGGGACACGCTCGTCTGCTCCAATCCCTTGCGGATTGGCGCAAGGCCCTTGTGCTGTAGCACATGGCTCTTCCTGCATGAATCTTCCAGGTGCTGTTAGAGCAAAGAAGATGCTCAAACCCATTGCAGATCCCCTCCTTCATTGCAGTCGAGCTCATAGGGATCTGAGATACCATATAACTTCAGTAATTATAGTGGGAAAGCAAGGTGAAGCTCCTTGGACCTCTGGTGTCCTCCATTGCTGGGGAAAAGATGGTATTTATGCACCATCAAGCTGGCATCTTCCTGGGGGAAACGTGAAGCCTTACATCCATGTGCTTTCTGAAGCATCTGCTTTCCTTTCATACTGCTGGTTGGTAGGTGGTCACAGAATCACAGAATGGCCAGGGTTGGAAGGGACCTCAAGGATCATGAATCTCCAACCCCCCTGCCACATGCGGGGCCGCCAACCTCCACATTCAATACTAGAGCAGGCTGCCCAAGGAGCACCCACTGAGCACATGGAATGGGCTGAGCTCGGGATGCTGTCTGGTGTGCTGGAGCCATTCAGGCTGAATGGAGCTCGCTGGAAGTTACCACGTATGCTCCAGCTTTTCTCCAGGAGAGCATCACAGTGCTTTATGCAGCTGCACCTGGCACAAGCAGTGTGGCTGCTGGGGCAGGCTGTGGTGCCAGCTCTGTCCTGCTGTGTGCTGACAGGAGAGACCTGCCTCGGAAGCCCAGATGTTGCGTTTTCTGATCAAACAGAAAGCTCAAAATCTTTTTTCAGTAAAGCCAGATGATATCCTGCCTTGCAGTGGTCTGGGGATTACAAGGAGTTGAAGTAAGAGCTATGCATATCTTCATGTTCTGGCTCACCTCTCTTGGACAGTAAGATCAAAAATATGTTTGGTGAATACTAATCTTTAGGCGTAGAGTTTTTTTTTTCTGTAATAAAGCAGGTTTTTTTTCTCCATGATTTATTTAAATAACCACCTTGTGAGCAACTCTGTAGGCTGGAGGTAAATTAATTCATGAAGGCTAAGAAATGAAGCTGATCTAGGGCAAGATTAATGGACTAGTCTAAGTTTTATTGTGTGTTAAAAATGTCTGTGCTTAAAATGTTTTATGGGATTTAATATCATTGTGTGAAGAAGCCCATCAAAATTTTAAAGAGAAATTTCCCTCCTGCCTGTGGGTATTTGATTGCTGAACAGAATGCTGTAAGTGGGTTAATGTCCACCTATGGCCATAGAAGGGTCAGCAGAAAAGAATTTTCTGTTATTCCTTGAAAGGTTCACAGCAATGAAGGCAAACCAACGAGAAGAAAGTGGAAGAAGCGAGCCCTGGATAAATGTGCCAGTTAACTTCACTATAGAAATGACAAGAGAAAAGATTGCTAAATGGCATGAAATGAGCAGATACAGCCAATGTATCCAACACATGAATGAATAGAAAGGCCTTGTCAGTGAGCAAAAGAAAACAAGAGCGGAGTCGAAAGGAGAAAAGCCAAGTAGTGAAAGTGTGGTGGGAGCAATGGCAGGAGCTCCCGTGTGTGCTGCTCTGATGTGAAGCAGTGCCCAGCTGTCGCAGCAGCAAGCCTTCTTATCAGTGCTTTGTTGTTTCTTTTCTAATAGAATCCTGTCTTTCCTTTTGCTGTTGTAGCCCTAAGAGGGTCTCCAGGAAGTGAGGCTGTTTGCCCGAGCGTGTATTTGTGTAGCTGTTTGACGTTTTGTTTCACAAATTTTTGGGTTGGTTTTTTTTTTTTTTTTTTTTTTTTTTGTGGCTTTTGTTTTGTTCTTGTACACACATCCTTCCTTGTTTTCCAAGGGGCCAGCACAATCAGTTCCAGTCATCTCTGTAGCAAGTTGCCCCTCAAAGGTCTGTCCAAGTGTGCAGGTAAAGCGGCCATGTTGTAGCAAGTGCTCTTTTTGGAGTATCATAGAATCAAAGAATGGCTTGGGTTGGAAAGAACCTCAAAGGTCATCTAATTCCAACCCCCTTGTTGCAAGCTGGGCTGCCAACCACTATACCAGACTGCTCAGGAGCCCATCAGGCCTGGCCTTGGATGCCTCCAGGGATGGGGCATCCATCCATAACCTCTGTGGGCAGCTTGTGCTAGTGGCTCACCTCATTTCTTCCTAACATCTAACCTAAACCTCCTCTCTTTTATTTTAAAACACAGATGAGAGCCAGCCTGCCCAGCTCAGTTCTTCATATATATTAGAACTCATTTTCAGAGAGATCACGAGGTGATTACAGTCAGCAGTGGGATGGCTCAGGGATCACAGACAATAGAAGGGTTTCTGTACGGAGTGTTTTGTCTCAGAACACATCTGGGATTTAAACTCTCACTTGTTTGGAAGGTGTGGAGCAGAGGAGGAATTTGTCTTCACTGCAATCGTGCTGTAGTCTGAGGGAAATCCATCCAGGAATTCCTCTTTCCTTTCTGTTGTACCCCACGTCGAGGTTAGATGGAAATACACCTGTATCATATGTATGACACATATTGTTCATTTGAATGTGGAGCATGATGAATTTGTTTAGGGAAAAAAAAATCTGTGCTGTGCAGTTTCTGCAGAAGTGAGGAAAACTGATAGGAGTGAATTAGGGAAGTTCACTGATGTTCACTGAAGGCCTGGTTGGGCTGCAGACGTCCAAGAGAGATATAGGTGGTGAATACTGTCCTGCTTTAGCATGTCATACCCGTTCTTACCAGTGACACTTAATTACTTGCAGGCAGCCTGAGAATTACCCGCCCAATTAAGAAAGTCGTTACCATTAGGTTTGTAACGATTCCCTGCGAAAAGTCCAGATTAACCTGGTTTCACAATTAAATCTTTACTGATGAAACACAGTACTGTATGTATGGTGTGTCCTTGTCTGCTACCACAGTCTGAGGCATGGCTCAGATGGAAAGGAAAATGAAGAGATGTCTGGAAATCGGTTTACTGGGGGAAATAGGTGTTGAAACTGTCAGCTTTGCAGACACAGCTATCATAATAAAAAATGACTTGAGAAAAGAGAATAAAGCTTTGCTGGAATCGATAGCACTTCCTATTCAGAAGCGTGCTTCTGCACCTCAGGTTTCCCAAAGGACTTAAAGACTTCAAAAGAAAGGAAGGAGAGTGTCTGAGGCAGATGCAGTTTCAATACAGCCACAGTACAGGGGTGCAAAGTGGGTCATTTCATCTCCCTTCCTACAGAGCGCTTCAAAAGCGACAGTAGGTTCAAGCTGAGGGTAAGGCAGAGAGCCTTTCAGCTCAGCTTTGGGAAATGCAGTGATCTGGGACTGTTTTCTCTCTGCTGCAAATGCTCCGTGCATGGCACTGCTCTCCTGGAGTGTTGCAGTCCTTCAGCTGCAGGCTGAGCTCTGCTGGCCTGCTGTCCTTCCTATGCCTTCGGGAGGTCTTCTAGGTTGGATTGTATGTGTGGCACTGGGGGCTGTGCTGGGAGCCTGGCAGGTGTTCCTCTGCTTCCTAATCTCACTTCTTACTGAGAAACAGCTCAGCTGTTCTGTGTGAAGTTGGAGAATGTAGATCAGGAGGGAAGCTGCAAGCTTCTCCCTGTTTTCTCTCTTTTATATCCCTTCTTATGCCTGTTCCTGGAGTTTTGTGGCTTCCTGATCCCACACGTGTGCTGCTTTGGCTGTTTCACCCATGTGAAGCATTTCAACAGAACCACTGTTGCTCATGCTACCCTGTGTGGTAGCAACCGGGGAGTGGTAAAGGCTCATTGCCTTCCTTACAGTGAATAGCCACATGATAGTAATGTCATTTTATCTCCATGTTCCATGTGCAGTGTAGAATTATGTGATGAAAACTGAGTGTTGAACCTGCCCTGCAGATGCAAAATCTGCTTGTTTCTCTTGCTCATGACTTCCTCTTTGAGCTGTCTCCCTGTTTGGACAGATGTGTGATCCCAGCTGTGGCTCTGGATGTGCTGCTGAGGATTACAGCCAGTACCTTTCCTGGCTTCCAATTAGACTAAATTGTCAAAGCAGCTTAAAAGCTTTAATATCTCTCCTGCCTTGGGGAAGTGCTCCTCTCCCCATCTGCAGAGGTGGAATGTTGTGGGTTGCCTCTTTGCTGAGGTTACCTGCAAGCTAGCTTCAGGCTCTGAAGTCCAGCATTAACGCCCTGAATGTTGAAAGAACCTTACAGCAACACAGATCACTTTTGGCTGAAAGATGTTTCTAGTTTGGAGACATCAAAGGTTTATGAAAGTATTTAATGGCACAGACAGTGTTCTGTAAAATGTGAGGCTGGTACAGAGTCTGCAGAGAGCACAGCTGGAGAAATAGATTGTTATTACTGTTCAGTGCCATAGATGAGGTTCTGGACATAATTTATTTAGCAAAGAAATCAGTCTCAGTAGTATAACACATAATTTAGGTACAATTACAAAAGACAATTGGATTTGGTAAGGAGGTTGAATAATATTTGCTCTAAATTGTTTGCAGTGGTTGGTGTTCAAATACTAGGAGCCGAATTCAGACCCAAGTGAGTAACTTGCCTGGGTGTTAATGAGGCTGGAGTTGGGTCCTGCTGTATGATTAGGCAGGGCATTTCCTCCTGTTATTTCTAAAGGAAACAGACATTGTGCTGGCGGATATCCTTTGCTTGCTTTTTGCCTTCCCTGGTAAAAAAAACAAGTAGAGTGGTAAGATGTTAGCTGGGAAATAAGAAAGAGAAAATCCTCTCATCTGTTGATAAGCTATTTTTATCCTACTTTTAAAGGGTTATATGATAATGCTCATTTTGAAATAACTGCAGCGGTGTGAGGTTCCTTCCCTGCTGCCCCCCCAGCCAGCCTGACGCTGCAGTAGGAGAACTGGGATGTCCAAAGAGCTCTAGACATGAGGATCAATGATGAGCTTCTTCTCTCCTGAAGGCAGCAACCCCAAACGCTTGAGCTCTGCAGCCCCACCTGCAGTTGCATACTAAATGGACAGGGTGTGTGTGGAGGAAGCTTTGGTCATGGGTGGTTTGTAGGCAGGTCAGGCACTCACATGTCTGCTGATAGGAGATGGTTCAGCCAGATAGAAAGTTGCTCACAGCTAGGTTCCAAAACCACAAGAGTTTTGCTATCTTGATTTAATCAAAACCACAAACTAATCTCCTCCTGGCATCAAGAGGCTTGGGCCAAAATGGGTTCCCAGGTTAATTGTTTTCTTTTTCTGTTTACTGTTGCCTGTTGGGGTGGCTGGTGGCAGCACTCAGATAACACAGAGCTGGGCTGGAATGCACCAGGGGCTTAAAAAACACCTGGGGCAAGCTATGAGTGTCCTGCCATGATGGGAAATGGGAATATGGGGGGAGGTGAGTGGGGAGGGAAGGGCTTCTCCCCTTCTCTGGCACTGATATCCAGGGAGGTGAATGTTGCTGACCTACTTTTTTTTTTTGTTTAGCAGCTACTTGATGCAGGGGGTTTTCATGGTGTTTTTTTTTGTTGTTGTTTTTTGGGGGGGTTGGAAATAGTTTTCCGGAAATCTGTGCTCAGATGTTGTGCACAGATGCCCAATTTGAAGGCCATGTGCGAAGCAGAGCTGCGGAAGAGCTGGGATAAGAAGTGTCCACAGTTGCTGTAAGACGTAGGAAAGGAAGTAGCTGATGTCACAGGCTGGAAGATCCTGACCCACGTTGTTCTCTGCTTCCTATCCTTGCTCACTGACCTCCAAGATGGTCTTTCCAGCGGATGTTGCATTCTTGATCCAGTTTTGTCTTCGATTTCTGCCTTTGTTTTTGTAGGTACAAAGCAGCACCTCATTTACAGATGAGCAGTGCTTAAGCGTCCACAGCATTCTGTGGGGGGTGAGATAGGGGCTGGGCTGTTGATTTGAATGGCTGACCACGTTTTTCCTGAGAGCTCTGCTGTCATCAAAACCTGCTCAAGCTTGCTGCAATCCCTCTTTCTAATGTGGGGCAGTTTGGGCACCCTGCAACATCCACAGTGATGCCTCTCTACCTGGAGAAGGAATTGCATGTAACTTTTGCAAGTTGGGTATCAATTTTTCTCTGTTGCTAACTCCAGTTTTTCTTTCTTCTTGTTCCAGGTATTGCTGCCAGCTGCTAGTTTATTGCAGCTGATGGATGTTAGAAAAAACTGCTGTGACTTTCTTCAGTCCCAGCTGCATCCCACGAACTGCCTTGGAATTCGAGCCTTTGCAGATGTGCACGCATGTTCTGAACTGCTGCAGCAGGCAAATGCCTACGCAGGTGAGCAAAAGGTCATCCATCCCTTTGTCGAGTTAAACCTGCTTGCAGGCACAGCAACTTGTAGCAATATGTTCATATTGGTCTCATCATGCTTCTAGACCAGCAAAGGAAATTGTTTATTGTGTTATTGATTTGTGGACTTGTTGTGATACTGCAAATCATGAAACGTAGTTTGGTGGCAAGGAAACCAGGAGGCAAAATAAAAACAAGCCAAAAACCCAACAAACGAAACCCCAAACTCCGTATCCCAGCCCACAGAGTAGTTCCTTAGTATGTTCTTATTTAGCTCTCTGGCTTCCTGCTGAGCAGCAGAGTTGATGTCCTGTTACCCTCTCAAAGGCATGCTGCCTGCTGAGTGCAGCAAGCTGTGTTTGGGGGATTTGTGCATTCTGTGAAAATTTGTCAGCAGGCAAGACTAAATCTTGTGGGTGGGAATGGGAACACTCATCTGAAACAAACTCTTGTGCAACTTGAGCCTCTGGGCTGCTGAGCAATGGCAGCTTACGCCGTGGGTATATGAACTCTTGTTTCTTTAATTCCTTGTTAGTGGGTGTTTGGTTGCAGTAGGTAGGTGCAGGCAGTGGCTTTCAGTGTTCCTCCTCTACATTGTAAATGTGAATTTGTTTCAAGCAGGCACGTGCTTTTAGCTCCCCTGCACTTTCCAGTTTCCTCTGGGAGAGTTGCCCTTGAATTCTGCTTGGGATTTCTCTGCTCAGTTTGTTTTTCTGCTTTTCTGTCTATTTATATAGGCAAAAATACACCTGCTTTCTCCTAGAGCACCTGCTCTGTCCTGCAACATTTTCCTTGGTGTGGTTTTTATCCTTAATTGGGACATAAGTAGGCTCAGTGGAATAAAAATATGCCCACTGAGTCCTCCTCTTCTCTTGCAAATAAGAGTAAAATCTTTTCAGCTGCTCTGGCTGTATTATCCCCTAGAGGAAAAGGTACCCTGGAAGGAATGGTTAATTGTGTAAAGGCTTGCTTGTAGTATCTCATTATCCTTGCTTCCAGGCCCTGTTTAATCTTTAATTCAACAAGCAGTGCATTCACTGTATATTTATTTGGTTGTTTGGCAATTAGAAAGTCTCCTTTGTTGTTTTATTGGCCTTTGTAAGTTCCAGTTAGTACAGTAGCCCATGTAATGTTAATGGAACTCCATTAATAAAAATGTCATTAAAATTCTTTTTGCTGTGTTGTTTATGCAACGGCCTTAATCCAAGACAGAAGTCTCCAGGCTCAAGAGTCCGTGTGTATGTGAACTCAGTCGCTTGGGCAGTGCTTGGTTCTGGCCAAAGGAGAACTTCAGTAAGCAGAGGAGCTGCCTTGGTGGAAGCAGGCACAAATTACTTTATTAAAATCAGTAAATATTTTTACTTGCTTCCAACAAATAACAGAGATCAAATATCTTTCTTCTTCCAGATGCCAGTCCAGAATGAATAGGAGATTGTGCCCAGAAGTCAGGGTGCACACAGATCACTGTGTCAGGAGCATTTCCTGTTTTTCAAGTATTTAAGACCAGGAGAGATCTGTAGATCTTGTGTGTGATTTCCAGCATAACACAGAATATTAAGCTTTATCCAGATACTGATATTTTTAGTCAGAACCTTTGGCTTAGCTGTTGGGTTTTAGTGCCCATTGGGTTAACTGGAGTCTGTGGCTGGAGAAACCAAGTGTCTGCTGCAGCAGCGGCATTGGGGAAGGCATTGTTTGGGTGAGTTCTGCAAGGAGATCCCCTCTGGAAGTTGTGCCAGCTCATGTCCCTGTAGAGCTAGCTGCTTTTTGGCAGGCAAAGCTATTCACAGAGGTGAAAAGAAGAGGCAGATCCCCTGCAAAGGGAGCTCTTTGGATATATGAGTGTGAGCTACTCCAAGCTCAAGATTTGTGTTTCAATCAGAGGTAAATGGGATGTGGCAAATGGCAGGATTAAATTGGTGTAAATTGTAAGAAATTATGGGAAAACTAAAATTGCCTGCAACTGGCTGATGGCCATTTTGACCTAGAAATACTTTCCTAGAAAATACTTTCTGGTTAGATGTAAAGCATGACAGATTTGATGATCCCTTTTGGATCTGTACTGCAAACTGAATTCTTCCAGTTTAGCATTACAGGCAGAGATGTGAATTGCTGTGTTTTAAGTGGCTCCCAGAGTTACAGCACGGAGGGATTTGAAGGCATAAAGGAAGAAGAAACTTGTGCAGTTGCAGTCTAAGTGGAAGGAGGCAAAACTGCCTGGGAAGGTGGGTGATGAGAGTTTGGAGGAAGAAGGTGAAGTTTATGCATGTCCAGAAAAAATTAGAAGGTAGAAGCAGAGAAAGAGATCTGATCCCATTTGTGTTTAGAAGGCGAGGTTCCACTCCTGCCCATCTGTCTGCGTGCCTCTTTGCACACACAGATGGATCTGGATGCTCTGGGTCCCCTGGCTGTTTGCTGCTGACCTGTATCTTCCAAACTGGCAGTATTTGGCTGATGTGTGTTAAAAGTGGGCTTCGCTTTGAATACCTACATATGTCAGGGACTCTTGCTGGAGTCTCTCATCCAAGTGTTGGGCAGGTTTGATTCTGTCTACGTTGTTGAAATGGGTTAGGAGCTGACTCTCAGGATAGCTGGGTTGTTTACTTTTCTTAAGGAAGATATTGACACTTATCTCAGTTGTTACCAGTACTCATATTTGCTCCTGGAATGAACTTTGTGGCTTTGCAGAACATTAAGTTGTACTTTATGATTTATTGTTATTTATGAAAGAGTCTCATGAGGCTTGTGTTACTTTAAACAGCATCACATTTCTCAACCTCCTCTGCAACTGTTTTCTTTTTCTTTTTCTTTTTCTTTTTCTTTTTCTTTTTCTTTTTCTTTTCCTTGTGCCACTATTCAGATGCAGTGTGTTGTTTGTCTTGGTTGCTCAGAGCTGTAATAATAGGGGTTCTCTGAATGCTGCAGTCCTTCCATTGACTGAAATCATTATAATTTTCTGTTCCCCTTTTTCATCTGTTGAACAGAGCAGCACTTTCCTGAAGTGATGCTAGGAGAAGAATTTCTTAGCCTTAGTCTGGACCAGGTTTGCAGTTTAATATCAAGTGACAAGCTCACAGTCTCCTCTGAAGAAAAGGTACAGTAAATTGTATAGCAACGTTTAAGAGTGTTGGAATGTTTCTAGATTTTACATTGGAAACTGTTCTCACATTATGCTCTTTAGGGGCCATTTTCCACCAGAGCTCATGAAAGGAAAATTAAAAATAGAGCGAATCCTTAAACCACATTAAAATGACCTTCACTTGGTTGTTCTTTATAGGAGGTAATGATTCTCTGATCCGTATCTCTTCCAAAAGCCCTGGGGAACAGAACTGAATTCCAACCTCTCATCTGCTGTTGGTGTAAAGCTCATATTACCTGTTGTAAAACCTCAAAAACAGGTGAATTGCAGTAGGCCAGGGAGGAACGTTGCCTTCTGTTGCACTTTGAACAGAACAAGGAAAAGAAGCCCACAACCAAAAAGGACAAAACATTTTCCTGGCATCGTCAGTTGTTTTAGTGGAAGAGAGAAATAAACCACAAGTGGTTGATGTTTTGTGGTCGAAATGTTGAACTCATCTCGTGCAGTCTGCAGTGCTGGATAGGAGTGGGAGCAGTGGGTTATGGCACTTGGTGAGTCCTCCTGGCTGTGTGCCCCAGGGACAGGAAGAGGAATGCCAGTAGAGGCTACAGGAGAGCTTGGGAGTTACCTGCCTTGGACCTTCGGGCACTCTGGTGAATGCCTGTGTTTTGGTGGGGTTGGGCAGCCATTCTGTCCTCCAGAGTTGCACACCCATCCACCCCAGCCCATGCAGATGTGCATGTACTTGGGCTCATATGGGCCACGAAGCTTGCCAGAAAACCTGCAGCACAGAAGGTGTAGATGCACGTAGACCTCATTCAGATCCCAGCCTGCACACCAGGAGCACGGAGGCATTTCAGCAGCGTGCTGCTGCTGCTCAGGCAGGGCTGGAAGGGGAAAACAAACCACGTGAACTCCTGGCAGAATTGCTTTGCATGAGCCAAGCTGCCTGCAAAGAGAAGTGCACGTTTAGTAACAGTTTTATTCCAGTTTTCTGCAGCATTGTTAAAAACTTTTGATTGGCCTTGAGCCCAGAGAAATCAAAGTGCCCACTCCCTCATCTCCACTTTATACAATCATAAGCAGTATTTAGCTGGTTCTAAACGTTGAATGTGGAAATGGGTGGAAGGAAATAGAAGCGTAAGCTGCGTGTTCAAAACAGCATGCTAATAACAGGAGATAAGCAGGGAACAGGATTTGAACATAACTGTGAAATATGTGCTGGAGTCCAGAGAAGTGCTGAAAATTGAGTGCAGATGAGCACGCTGCTGCTTTGGATTAGCCTCAGTATGATGGATGAGCACGTGGACAAGCAGTTTTCCTATCTGCTGGTGTAATTGTGATGTATCTGTAGCTGTACATGCATATACATCCGTGTGTAGTTAGGTAATTATTTTTCAGCAGCAAAATACAGTAAGTACCTCAATTGTTTGAGAGCTACGTTGTCTCAACCAGAATTCCTGAGACATCTTCATGTTCCTGTATTTGCTGTGTCCCCCACATTTGCCAAAGCATCCCCACCTCTCCGTGTCACAGCTGAGCCCTGGCAGAGCCAGAATACAGCAAGGGGGAGGGAGAGCATAGTTGTTACAGTGCCTCAGGTCCGTGTATGTGTTCTCTCCTTCCTCTGCCACCCCTCAACTGATACTAATTGGCTTGATAGACTGTATTCGTTTACTCTTGGCACACTTGCAGCCCTTGGCTATCACGACTACAAAAAATTATATGCAGCAGGGTAGTGTTGGTATGTGCCTACCTCTGTGTTTTTCACCAGCACTGAGGTGGTTAATGCCTCATACACTCCTGCTGCTTTACCTTCCTTTCAGAATGTTTTGCTGTCGTATTCCTCTGTACCTGGATTAATTGCTCCACTGCCCTATTGGGCTGGTGCAGAATAGGTTAATGCCAGCATGTTTGTGGGCTAAACATTGCTTTCTGCTTCTTCCATGCTCATTTGCAATTAAAAATCTGCTAACAACCTAGTTTCCATTTTAAATGCCTTGTAGCCAAAGTGAAATTGTTTGTTTGTTTGTTTATTTGCATTTGAAAACGCTTGAAGCTTCTGCAGTATTTTCCTCTGCTGTTCACTGGGGTTTGATTACCGGGCTCCCTGTTGCTTGCTGAAATCCTATTGCAGCTTCCTGAATTCCAAGTAGTTCAGAAGGAGTGTTTGTTGGCATAGGAAATGAGGCTCTTGCTTTACTGCTCGCTTTGGTTTTTTCAAGTGCATAGTTTAGCAGGGAAGAGGAAGCCCCTCTGCTCTGCCTCTCCTCTGTATGAGTGTCTGTTAGGGCCTCCTGCAGATACACTTGTTGCAACAGCTGAGGAGCGAGCTGGTGCCCTCCATTCCTGTCGTCAAGTTACTGACCTCGGGCCCAAACCGAATGGTTCCTTGGGGAGGGATGGAAGAAAGAGAAAAGTCTCGTTGCAGATTGCCCTGACCATGGGGAGACCCTGGCAGGCAGGCACTGGGCGAGGGCAGCTGTGCAGGGGGATGCTCCCAGAACCTCACCAGTAAGCAGAGAGGGATCACAGCTGTAATTTTTCATTAGGTGCAAGCTGAGTGTCAGGCTGTCATTTAGATGCTGGGATTCTCCACTGCAGAGACCAGTATCCTGCTGTGTTACAGCTGAGACTGCGCTCCTTGCTGTCCTGCCTGCCCGGCGTGCCCTTATTTCCCTGTGCCTGCCTTCTGTGGGTATTTTGAGATCTGTCCTGTGGGTTTCTCATTCTGGGGGACATGGTGTGTTGATTGAGCAGAGAGGTGAGCGCAGTGACTTGCTGTTTGAGCTGGCTCCTCCAGGAGGGGTATTTGTTATCGGTGGTAATGGTTGTGGCTGATTTCATGAATAATGCCCAGTGCAAATGTCAAAAGGCCAATTAAGTTTCCTGGCTGCCTTCCAGGAGCTCTGTGCAAGAAGAGGTGTATGATTGTCCTGGACACACGCTCAGCTCAGTGAGTGATACAGCACAGCCAGATGGGAGGTGCTCATTAACCTGCATGCTTAGTTCACCTCTTGGCTACCGAGGTGATAGCTCTAGCTACAAGCTGCCCCCACTTCTTCATCTGTCTGGTAGAGACCTTGTATCTCCTTCGACATTGCAAAATGCAGCGCTTCTGGTGTGGGTGAGGCGACTGCAGGCTTGTTTGTTCTCTTCTCTACATTCGTTGTGTTTTATCTGCGTAGGTCTTTGAAGCAGTTATTTCTTGGATAAATTACGAGAAGGAGTCTCGCTTAGAGCACATGGCTAAACTGATGGAGCATGTTCGCCTCCCTCTTTTGCCCAGAGATTATCTTGTACAGGTCAGTCTGCAAATAAGTAATTAATATTGCACTTAAGCTTCTTAATCAGTGGCTTGGCTGTTTGCTTCTGAGATGGCTAATTTGGCATGAAGCAGAGTCTGTAAACAGAGGAATAAAAGGGAAAAGTGGATGGACTCTGAAATCTGTGTGTGTTTGTTTTCATGCATGCAGAAACCCTGTAAAATGTGACCTGTGCTCTGCCCAGCAGTGCTAGGAGCTGAGCTCCTGCCAGTCTTGGTGGAAGCATTTAGAAGTAAATATCTTGGGATTTTTTGCCTTAAAAACACTCAGGTAGTGCTTGTACAAGGCTGCATGGTTTTCTCTATAGTGTATGTGTGATAATTTTGGCTTAAGAAGAGTCCTGTGCAGGAGCAGGCTCTGTGGAGATGGGATTGTGTGATGGTAGGTGAGATGTGCTCTTAGTCTGACTTAGTGATTGTTCTTGACAGCATAATTCCTGGGATCTGGGCCTCAGTAATGAGATGAGAAGGGTGGTATGTGGGCTTTTAGACTGCTCTGCTTTCATCTTCTGTCTAAAAAGTCAACGCAACAGAAATAAAATTGATATACAGAAGATGAATGCATAATGTCTTTTTTCTTTCTTTTTAACTGTATCCTCTGATGCAGGAACAGATATGGCCTTTTCTTAAAAATTATGACTCAAAATGAGGAATTACTCATTTTATGTGCAGACTCCTGCTGAATTCTCCTCTGTTGAGATATTAGGTGTCTGACAGAGAGTGATAAAATAGAGGGAGAGCTGCTGCTCTTTAATGATTCTGGAAGAAAGGGAGCTTGGATGTGAATGCATTTGTTTCTTTGGAAAGGGCTGGAATTCTCTGTCTGTCTTCTGCACTTTTTGTGTTGGTACTTAGGAAGAGAAATTCTGGTTTCTGTGTGCTCCTTGTGACCTGTGCCACCAAGTGCTTCACTTTAAATGACCTTTCATGTGTGTGCATGCTCTCAGACAGTTGAAGAAGAAGCTTTAATCAAGAATAACAACACATGTAAAGACTTTCTTATCGAGGCCATGAAGTATCATTTGCTTCCTCTGGATCAAAGGCAATTGATCAAGAATCCCAGAACAAAGCCAAGGACTCCCGTCAGCCTGCCAAAGGTAAGCCAAGGTGTCACTGTGTCACCTCACACAATGCTACTGGTGGCATTTTCTGTCTTTTGAAAGGAGCTTATGTGCTTTTACAATGCTTTCTAACTCTGAATTGTTTGCATTTCAATCGCTCTGAGCCCATTAGAGGAAGTCCCTGATCAGGATGCCAGCTGCATTTCCTCTGTGTTGTGGCCAATGCTCAATGCTTGTGTTGGGTGAGCAGAGCAGGGAAGGGAGCTGTTGGGGAATGTGCCATGTCATCATATAACTGGTGCTGCTGGAGACCAGGGGTTAGTTCAGGCAAAATGTTACCATCTGATTCTGAGCAGAACTGCAGACACAAGCTGAAATCAGCTGGGGTCAGTTGTTACTGCAGTCAGCAAAGACATCAGGAGTTTACATCAGGCCTGTGAAAGAAGAGCAGAAGTCACTGCTGCAGAAGGAGAGTGTCTGTCACCTGTGTGGAAATGGATATAGGCTGCAAACAGTTCACAATACTTCAGAGCTGCTTCACTGCCTCTTCTGGCACTGCATATGCCCACTGTGGGTATGTAATGAAGTTCAGTAAACCAAGACAAATTCTCAGTATCTCTGTTCAAGGGACAATGCTCTGCTCTTAAAACATTTCCTCAGCCATGTGTGGTCTGGGGGCAGTGGCTGTGTCCCCAGAGCTATGGCCTCAGTGTCACTGACCATGGGCTGCAGGCAGCTGCCAGGATGTGGCAACAGCACTGCAGCCTTCCTGAGGAGCGTTGTCTCTGCTGCCTGTTGTTTTTGTGTCTCTGCAATCAGAAGGCAGGAAAGCAGGAAACAGCGGCACCCAGACGTGTGAGTAGGAAGTCTGAAGCAAATTCCAATAAACTCAGAGCAGCTACTGAATAAATAATCCTCATTACTCCCTGTGTTTATCTCGGAGGCATGAGATGCTTTCAGCTCCACTTTGTTAGTGAAGAGAAAATGACAACAGAAACTGTTTGACCCATGCTCCAGAGATAAATGCAGTTGGTCATTGTGCCTCTGAAGTTGGTAGTGAGCTTTTCAGCGATTGTAAGATGCCAAAAGCACCGTGTATTATTTTTCTAAGTACAAAGCATACGGAGTCTGGTTTGTGGGTGGATATGAGATCTCTACTATCCACATGTTCACATTCTGGAAGGTCTCAATAAATTGCTGATCTGCAGAGCAGCTCAGTACGTTGTCTGCTCCTCCTGCAGGCACTGAGGGGGTTTGTGTAGAAGCTCTGGGGTCACGAAGGGCCATGTGACCCTTGTGCAAGGATTAAAGAAGTTAGTGAGTCAGTGACTAAAGAGATTCTCAGCATCTACTAATAGCATGACCTACGAGTACCAACCCAGATCTTCTGTGGGGCTGATAACTCTTTTTTTGTTGTTCTTTTTTTTAACTATAAAGAAATGGGAGAAGGTGATGATCTCCTAGCAATCTGGTTACTGGGAAACTTTCATCTTATCCGCTGGTCCTGCTGTGAAATCTCTTAAGTCTATAATCATGTGAGGCTCTGCAGCTTTCCATGAGAGCCTGCTGCACACTTAGTGGTCAGACTGCTAATTTAGGCTGATTTACCTCCTAAGGTCACATTGTCTTTCTAGAGCTGTTCACTGTTTTCATACTCTTGAAATAATTTAGAGCATTGTCTAGCCCTGGACTTCTGTGGCAACTGTGACAGGAGTTGAGCTCATTACCTTATGACCTCAAGTGGAGTCTCATCCCTCAGCCGCCCACAGGTGCCTTGTAGAGGCTGATGCCAGAATCATCTTCCCTTTAACTACATTTGGAGCCCCCTTACCTCACTCACTGCTCGGTGGCCTTGTAAAAATCAGATTGTCGTAGTGTTTGCTCCTGTGGTAAGATAACAAATCTTCCCTCTTGGTAGCGGTGGAGGGGACAGAAGGAAATGTGTTCAGGTCAAAGTGCAGGTAGTGCTGTTTATAAATGCCAGAGATTCAGATGCTGCCTGTGCACATGGCTATGGGCTGCCCTCCAGAGCTGAGGGCTGGCAGCAGGCAGGGCAGGTTTGTGAAGGACTGCACTGCATGTGGTCGCAGCAGAGCATTTCTCAGGTTCCTGAGATTCACTGTTGATTAGCTTCACATAGCTCTTCCCTATCTGCGTGGAGTTTAAGGTTTAATTACTAGATTTGCATCAACACATGTAGCAGCCAGAGGCTTTAATGAAGCTGACAACCTACTTCCTTCAGCAGCCCAGCAGCACTGGGTCTTAAGTCCTGCTTTCCCCAAGTGACATCTTCCCTGCAGGTGACAATACAGCTGGCAGGTTTAATTTGTTAAGTGGCATTGATTATTTTTAGCACCATCATGGAGATAATGACTGAACACTGGGCTGGCTGTGGAAATTACTCTGGGATCTTCTTTGCTTAAAAATACTTTGGCCACAAGCTTTGCACGCACCCTGCTGCAAACTAATTCTGTGTTTCATAGGGAAATAGGGCAAGTTGCCTGCTTGGGAAACAATGAGGAAGGGTTAATGGGGGTTGTCCCATGCAGTGTGTGTTAAAATGGAGATGAGGTTTTTCTTTTGAAGGATTGACTGAAGTAACTGTCTGCAGAGGCTTCTGGTGGGCTTGCAGCTTTTGCCTGGCAGCTGCTATAGGCTGGGGTGGGCTGCTGTATTCTGTTCAGAGAGCAGTTGCCCAGGCTGATGTCTGAGGTGGCCCAGCTCTCATTTTCCCTTTCCAGGTGATGATTGTGGTTGGCGGGCAAGCGCCCAAAGCCATCCGCAGTGTGGAGTGCTATGACTTCGAGGAGGAGCGGTGGGACCAGGTTGCTGAGCTTCCCTCCCGGAGGTGTAGAGCAGGTAATGGGAAAGCTTGCCGCAGCTTTCGTTGTGTCCAGCTCTTCAGAGCCAGATGAATGTGTCCTCAGTCATCACTTCAGCTTTCCTCTGTGCTTTCATCCTCAAACAGCTTTCTTTTTGCCGTTCCTTTTCCTCTTTCCCTATACGTATGCCCTTTGTGTTCAGGTGGGTGCCCTGCACTGTGCAGGGCTTGCTTTCTGCCTATCTGCCCCTCATAGTTACTATCCCCATAAACATCCAGTTCTCTGTGGTTTCCTAGTGAAAAATCAGAGGAGCTCAGTAAAGCCCTCTTGGTCTGTTAAGGGTCAGTGGAGAGTGGATCTGAAAGCTGGGAGCGTTGTCCTGACAACATGATATAGATGTGAATGTGGATCACCATTTGGTGTCCTCTGTGACTCCAAAAAACGCTTCATTCAGATTTGAATCCATCTGTGCCTTATGTTGCTGTGCGTTTATGTGCATTTTACCATCCTTACAACACGTATATTTTATCATACTTGGCTCCACTGCTCTTAACCTGCAGAAAGCCCTCAAGACTTGCCCACGTTCTGCACTTCCCTGCTGCCTTAAGCACCCTGGCAGCCATCTGATAATACTTGGTTCTTCAGCTGTTTGTAAAACCTCCGTAAGATGTCTCTCCTCCTTTATCAGGTGTAGTGTTTATGGCTGGCAATGTTTATGCTGTCGGAGGCTTTAATGGATCCTTAAGGGTACGCACTGTTGATGTGTACGATGGCGTGAAGGACCAGTGGACATCCATAGCCAGCATGCAGGAAAGAAGAAGCACTTTGGGTGCAGCTGTGCTCAATGATCTCCTGTATGCAGTGGGCGGTTTTGATGGCAGCACTGGTAGGTGACTGAACAAAAGCCTGACCCAAAGCAGTGTTTTCAGAGACCCCAGCAGAGTTTGCAGAGCTTTAGTGAGGTTCCAGAGCAATTCTTCAATAATTTTGTAGAGAATGTGCCAGAGTCTGGGTGGATGCACTGTGTGCAGTACCAAACACATGTTCTGACCCTTCAGTAATTGAGTGTCTCACCCAGTTTCTTTTTCATTTCTTGAAAGAAATGGTTCTTTCAGTCTCATTCTCTATATGAACATGCTGATTCTGACTGAAAAGGGATTTTTTCTGATTTTTAGTTGAAATTTGCATAGCAGCATGAATGAAATGTGAATAGGGCATTTTATGGGGTATGCTTGTCTGGGAGTTACGTTGCTAAAACTGCTTGTTTAGCTTCACACCTCTGCTGTAGCTGTTTCAGCTGGTGATGAGTACAGTGCAGAATGCTCTGGGGTAGTTTTTCATCCTTTGCATAGACATTTTATAATGCTTGAAAGAGTGTGAACCTTTGGGATTGGAATCTGGACTCTGCTCCACGTTGGTGCCCCGGGGCAAGGGTCCATGTGATTTTTCCAGCTGCTGGAGAAGTGGCATTGATGTGGTGCATCCAGCTTGAAACGAAAGGGACTGGAAAATTGGGTCTCAGGAGTGCGGGGGGAATTACGGGCTTGGGTGGAGGTGGAAGGCAGATGAAAGTGCAACACCAATCTTTTTCTCTTCTCTTTTTTTTTAATTAGAAAACCTGTGTATCCCCTTTTTAACTAGGTCTGGCATCAGTTGAGGCCTATAGCTATAAAACCAATGAGTGGTTTTTTGTGGCTCCCATGAACACAAGAAGAAGCAGTGTTGGAGTTGGAGTTGTGGAGGGTAAGAAAACCATCAGCCATTTCCATCAAGCAAACGTTTCAGTGTCAAACAGAAGCCTAGTAAGTGCAATAGGAAGTAACTGAAGGACCTGTTCTCTACACTGTCTTTGATTGGTAAAGATTTATTTTATCAGAGCTAATTGCTGCAGCTTTTTTAGTTCTCCTTTATTTATAAGTGAAAAACTGTGTGCTGTTTTCCAAGAGCCTCAGACCTGTATCAGACCAACCCATGCCTTCTGTGGATGCTGTTAGGTGTGTGCAGGTTTCTCTGAATTCTTATTCTGCCTGGATTGCTTCTGATGACAGCAAACAGTGTTATGCAGTGCACTGTTGCCATCAGCAGACAGTGTGTGGATGGAGCACCTATCACAAGAAATCTGCTCAGTGGTAGAACAGGAGCACAGTTCATCCCACAGCCCCAGGCTGGTGGTTTGGCAGGAATGCTAAAACCAGGCTTTTGGGCACAGGCAGCACCATTTGCTCTGGTTCATAAGTGAGCAGGGGCTGATGATTATGAATGCTGATATTGAGGCAGCTCGGGAGTGGGGCAGGTGAAGTGAACAGAGCCGGTGGTGCAAGGGATCATGCAGTCCCAGGTGGGCTGGAACCAAGCAGGCTGGTTTGCATCCAGGAGAAAGAGCAACTTAGGTAGAAACCTTCAGCAAAATCAGTTCTGAAGCAAGGGAAAGTTCTTGTTTGACCTTCTCTTAGCATGGTGTAACAGTTTCCAATCAGTACCCTGTGGAGCAGCCAATGGCACAAAGCTTGTTGTGTACTCTGCTTTGAACTCACTTGGTTTGAATGGGAAATGTGTGAAGTGTGTTTGGGAGAGGAAGAGGATGAGGTGAAGTCAAAATGACGCGTGGGGGTTGTGCTAAATCTGCATATTCCTTTAAATAAGCATCTCGTTCAAAATTGGCCCATTTGTGGAGTGCTGGGCTACTGACAGTGGTTTGTTTTGCTGCAGTGGGTTGGTCGTTTGAATTCCAAGCAAATATGTAGTACATACTTGAGAAATGTGTTTCTATGAACTATTTTCTACTGGATGCATATGAAATCCTTTTGCTTTGCTTTGTTTAACGTGTGAGAAAGTGTTGCGTGTGTTGGAGTTCGCAATAGTAAATGAGTGTGTGATGGAGAAGGAAAGCTGATTGTAATAGTGTAGGGAACCAGCTGCAGCATGCAGTTTACCCCCAGTGCTCATCTGAATATGATGGAGATTGATCCAATGCCTGTAGGTAGTGAAAATATCTAAGGATTGATGCCAACCAGGGAACTTTATCTTGTCCTGCTTTGTCTGGCACTCTTGCCTTGGTTGATTGAGTTAACAATAAGTGGCTTCAAACAAGAGCTCGAGGAGGCTGTGAGTGAAGCTGTGACCACAGAGGCAGGACCACATCCTTTTGAAGCCCTGAAATATCAAAGTATCAAGCATAAGACTGTCGATGATAGCTGTTGTTGGGAGTCCTGTGTAACCAAGAAGCGCACAGCATAGACATACTGTCCTATGTCCCACAGGATTTCTGTGTCATGGTCACTTGGCATGAGTGAACAGAGTGGCCTCAGCTGTACTAGCAGCTTTGGTTTGTCCTGGTTTGTCCTAGGACATTCAAAATTGGGTTTACGTTTCCACGGAGGAAATATATTAAGGGGTTGTTGCAGATTTATTGCTTGTGTAATTAATGTACAGTATTTACCTTTGTCAGCTCACCTTGCTATGTGGCACCTGAACAGGAGGAAATGCTGATCAGAAGAACATGCTCTGGTATTAACTCATCTCCTAGGCCAACAAGTCATTCAGAAAACCCTCAGGGCTTTGGGCTTCTAATGAATCTGTTGTGTAATTATGGTTCCCTGTCTTGCCTGACAGCTTTAAAAGCAAACAGGCCCACTGTCTGTGATCCTGCTTCAGATCCTTTCAGTAGGGTTTGCCCCAGACATGCCAACAGGCTCAGGCAGTTCTACCAGGGCCTTCCAAGCTAGGATCTGACCTCAGCAGGGCTGCCAGGTATGGTAGGGGCGTCATACATCAGTCATAGCCGTGATGCTGATGCCAACATGTGTCTCTTGCAGGTAAGCTCTATGCTGTGGGGGGTTATGATGGAGCATCTCGCCAGTGCCTTAGTACTGTGGAGCAGTACAACCCGGCCACCAACGAATGGACCTACGTGGCTGACATGAGCACTCGACGCAGCGGTGCAGGTAGTGGCTCTGGTGTGTTCTTGAAAGGGGATAATCACTGGGCTCTCCTCTCTTTGTGAAAGGAAAGGGAAAATGTGTTTTGGCAAGTGAGCTGGCAAGTGCAGCCTGTTATTTTCTGCCCCCCTACCATGAGGGGAAAAGCCATAACTGCTTGGAAGCTCTCAGCATCTTTCCTGACTTCATTATATTCTTCCAAATTGAAATTAATTTCTGTATTAATGAAATAATGTGCACTGTTTCCACATAGCTTTTCTAACAGATGCATCTCACTTGTATGCTGACAGTTGTCTTTCCAAACTGCCAGCTGCAGGCTCAGCTGGACACTGGGAATTCAAGCTGCACTGCCTTCTTTATCCTGGTTTTAGAGGGCTGTGTCAGATGCATTTTCACTTTGGATCCTTCCTGAGTCTCCAAGAGCAGCACATTCTCTGCACTGGGTTGGTTACACATGGACCAAGTCAGGGCAACATAATTAATCTCACATGGCCACTGCTAACCAGGTTTTAGTGTACCTTTGCCTGGAGTTGGTGATCTGGAAGATCAGAGGAAAGGACGTGATAAAGGAAGTCTTGATGGCTTCTAACTTACATGTGATATTAGGTCAGGTTGGCACTTGTCTTCTCTGTGGCTGTTCATCTCCAGCAAGGGTAGAAGCTCCTATCCATTGCATTTAAAATAATCTTCAGGTGAAGATTTCCTTCTGAGCTGGGTGGTTGCACAGTCTTTCTTTCCTCACCCTAATGCACTTTCTTTAGCTCTTGCTGAGGCAAATATGGTCACGTGCTGTTGATTTTAATTCAGTTGAAGAGGTTTATAATATTGGCTTGATAATAAAACGTATCCCAAACTTATAGGAAAACAATGAAAATCTCATATTGTTTGACAGTATGTCAAAGTAGAGCAAAAATATGCCAAGTAACCTTGCAGCTTGCAGTTCCCAAATTGAGCCGAGCCCATCAAGTGGTCGTGACCCAAACACTTGGCACGCATCCCTCCAGCAGGCACCAGCTGCCACATCGAGAGTAGTGCTGCTGCTCTGGTACAGCTTGGGAAACGAGAACCTGAGCTCCCAGCATTGCTGTGCCCATACTGACATCTAGCGGAGGTGAGGATGAGTGTCCTCAAATCCCTGCCACGACCCCAAAGCAGGCATCAGGGCTGTGCTGGCAGCGTGCTGCTGGAGGAATGGCAGTCCCCTGGGCAGAGACGGTTCTTCCTGTGCCCCCCATCTCAACACAGATAAAGGCGTTTCAACTGTGGAAGCTATAGTGTTCCCAGCCTTTTAACTCTTCTACTTGCTTAAATTAGCTTACTGACTTTTTTATTTTGAGGTATAAATCTGTCATAACAGCTGAATGTGGTCAAATAGGTTGGATGGGCTCAGAAGTGGCAGGCTTTCCTTGCCAGCTGGGTGAGTTGCCACTTCTCCATCAATTGGGATGCTCCTTGAACAGCTCTGGGGTCAGAGCTCTGTGCCTTTCTAAAAATTATCAACACAAGACTATTTTTAGGTCCTGGGGGCTGTCCTGCTGGCTAATGCCATGCTTAACATGATGCAATTCAGCTTGGTGTTTCTGTTTCACTCCAGTTTGAGGAAAGAGTGGTGAGGAGAACGGGGAAACAAACCCAGAGGCAGCCTGAAGAATTGGAGTGAGCCATAGGTTGCTGAAAAGAGAAATGGTGTCAAAGGGATGAAGGCACAAAGGCAGCTGGAAAAACAAAAATGTAGTTCCTGAAAATGAAAATCAGGCTAAATGCAGAGAGACCTGTGGCAGAAAATATCAGACAGACAGGGATAAAGAGGGAATGAGCTGCAGCAGTCTATATGCGTAGTTGGAGAGCTGACCGAGTGCTGGGTGATGCTGAAACATACGTAGCCCATGTTCTGGAAATGCCTTGGAGAGATGCCCCTGCAGGATCCAGTTGCAGACCCAGGCATGTGCAGCCTTTGCTGTGTACGTTTGGCAATGCTGGGCTCTGTTTGGCAGGTGTTGGTGTTCTCAGTGGGCTGCTGTATGCAACAGGAGGGCATGATGGTCCCCTGGTCAGGAAGAGTGTGGAAGTCTACGATCCAGGAACAAACACCTGGAAGCAAGTAGCAGACATGAATATGTGCCGAAGAAATGCAGGTAAGCACAGTAAGCCTGTCTTTGGTGCTTGGTCGCATTTGTCTGTGGTTTTTAATGTGGCTGTTGTTCTAGGTATAAAAGTATACAGTATTACAAACAAGTAATTAATTGGAAGATGAGGTGTCTTCAAGGGAATGAATCAAAATGTGGCTGGCAATGTGTTGTGGGACAGAAGTTAGCCTGTTTAACTCTGTGCTCTGCTTTGAGGTGTGTGTGCGGTGAATGGTCTCCTCTACGTGGTAGGAGGAGATGATGGTTCCTGCAACTTGGCCTCTGTGGAATACTACAACCCCATCACAGACAAGTGGACATTGCTGCCAACCAGTATGAGCACAGGGAGGAGTTATGCAGGTAAAGATAGAAACACTTAAGTGAGAGAGCTGGGAACAGCTTGGAACATTCATAAATGTAAGGGTTGTGCCTCCTGATGCTTTAATCTTAAATCTGCATATGCTTTATTTGGTCTTCAGTAGAGGATTCCTTCATGGAAACAGTAAGCAGTTCTGCTAGCTTGCTGCTGATGTTAGTTTTTGCAGCATGATCTTAGCTACAGGGCAACCAGGAGCTGCTCCTGAGATAACAGCTTGTCTGTGCATTCTTAAAACAGGTGTTGCTGTGATTCACAAACCATTGTGACACACAATCAAGTCGTTGCAAGGAGCAGAAGTGAAATGGATCCAGCTAGGTGGTGGTGGGAAGATGACTGACCTCTGACTTGACCCATCTCATTGCTGTTACCATCTTCATGTGACAAGTGCTATGTTACAAACATCATCTGCTCTGCAGTGGATTGCAAAGCAAAGGGAAAGTCCTTCTGGAGACATGTTCCACGCTAGACACGAAGTGTTGCTTGTTATCTATGGTGCAATCAAGTGTTTTTCTCAATGACAAGTGTGCTGGGATAAACATAGTGCTTGAACTGCAGGCACGGAATTTCTTGTATGAAACAAAACTGCTACGTTTGGGCATGTGAGTAAAAATGAACGCTTCTGGATTTCTTCACTACTGATGCTCCGTACCCACTGTTGGTTGAACTATTTTCTCACTGCACCCAGAGGGCAGACCTTACTACTGACAGTGGAAACTTCTGAGCACCAACTGAGAAAAGCAGTCAGCAGGAACGGACTGGAACAGGGCGCTCTGGCTTGAGTGTGACACTGTCTCAGTCATACGTTTGTAGCTGCCACTGGACTACTGTATGTGTCCCTGAAATGCGTGTCGTATGGTGGAAATAAATGCCATGTGATTTTTCTACTTGCCATGAATGCTGTTTCCTGTACATGCTGGGCTATGCCTTCCCAGGGGCTGATATCTTAGCAACTCTACCACACCAAACCTCTCAGCCCCGCAAAAGACATGCTGCTCTGACAGGGTTCGTTGCTCCTGTGAAACAAATACTGCTTGAATAGAAACTGTTCCCTACCCTGCACCTCGCCAGTGTTGCCAGCTGTGCTGAAAGCCCCAGTTCTAACTCTGTCCAGCATTTCAATGCCATTTCATAATAGACCATTCAGATGTCAAAAGAAAGATCTTATGGTGCCATTAATGTAGAAGGTACCTACAGTGAGAACCCTCTGTCAGTTAGGCAGCAGTTAATTAGCATGGTAATGAACGTGCAGTGTCTTAATGCTTCCAGAGCACAGAGCTCTCTCTAATCACTGTCATTGTAACTGTTATTTTAATCTTCCCTGTACTGAAAGTGTTCTGCTGTTAGTAGAAAGAATTGATACGATTATTCAAAACAGACAAATCTAGATATAGCTGTGATGCAGTCATCTTGCTTACATCACAGATTCTCAGAGCTTTCTGTTTAAGAAGATGCTTGACTTGCAAATACCTTTGTTTGCCTCCTTGTGAGCTCTGACATACAGCGTGCAGGAATGTAGACTCCAAAATATTCTCCTGATGTATTCTTTTTTTTCCCTTCCTCACTCTCCCTTCCCCTTTTTTCTTCTTGCTTCTTTCCTATCTCACTATCTTTGATTTATGTGGCCTTTTGTGAGGGCCTGTCTCACTCCTTTTCCCTGTGGATCAGCAGTGGCTTTCTGCTGGGGGCATCTGGCCTGCAGGACCGTATCTGCTTGTGTTACTGCTGAGCACCAGCACAAAGTGCTGCTCTTTCCTGGTGTCTTTCTCTACAGATCTGTCAAAAACACTCCAGGCAAACTTCTGCAGTAGAAAAGAAAAATACCTAAAAATCGATTTCTGAGGGATCTAAGGCTAAATCACCTTGTGCAGCTTTAGCAGGTGTGTACATTAGTTCTGTAAATAAGCACATTTCAGTGTGTGAGTTGACATGGTCCCTGTGCCATGGGCGCCTGCTCCCTCTAGGGGAAATAGTGCCTACCCTTGCTGCTCCACCTCCCATGGAGGAGGGCTAACAATAATAATAATAAGTCCTCTCTATAATCCCCTTTAAGTCTCGTGTTGGCTTCTACAATTTGCCATGAAACATACCAAAAAACCAGCATAATGTGCTGCCCTTTTTGATGGCTAGTCTTATTGTAAAAGCTGTTGAGGTTGCTGGCAATGTATCCCAGGCTGAAGCTGGCTTCATATCAGAGTCCTGAGATGCATCTTGACAGTGACATAAGCAAGGTGATGCCTTGGCTTGGAGTGATTTTACCTCTAAAGCTGGTTGCCAAATGTGTGCCTTGCACGCAGCCTGTGGGAATATGGCATAAATGGGTAGGCAAAGCTTTTTAGTCTGTTATCATCTCTTATTGGATGCAGATCAGTCAACAGGATGGACGTGTGTTTGAGCATGCCTGTCTCTTGTTAAGTCTCAAATAAACATAGGAAACGTAAAGCTAAAAAGCTTTGTTTGTAGCTGCCAAACTGATCTCAATTCCAGTGTTGCTGGAGCGAAGGCAAATGTTACCAAGAGATGAAGAGTTTTTTTTTAAATCTAACCCACAAAAAGTGGTGAAGAGATGCAAGTCTGAAGCTTGCTGTGTTGATCAGATGTCATGAATGGTGAATATACTTGAAAGCTGGGTAATTTTTTCCCCAACTTACATTGCTTTATAAACCTTCCTTGCTTACAAGGCAAAAGCTTTTGATGATTCTCTGCTATTGTAAAATGGCATTTATTGATGCTGGTGGCCAAGACCTAAGGCTTGCTGGACAGGGCTAGGGCTTGGCCATTGCCAGTGCTCCTGGTTGCAGCCACAGCTCCTCCACCCCAACCAATTCCCTTTTCCTTCTCAAATGTTGCAGTGTTATGCAAGCCAAGTGACCTCGTTTTCCAGCTATGCAATATGAACAACTGTAACACATGAAGAACCAGCTGTATCCCCTCCCCTTGAAATGCTTTTGGAATTTGTCTGTCTTTGGTGTGTTGTTCTGTGTTTGTATGATTCATTTGGAGCACCTGAGCCAGCCCCTTTAAAGACTGCCTTTTTCTAGGACTGAAAGCATAGCATCAGTGCTAACGATTTTACTGTAAATATCTTTTTATAAGAATTTTAAAAAATGTTTGGATTGCTTTTTATGGCCGCTGATGACACCTGTGTTAAATTCTGGATCTGATTCCTAACACTCCTGTGCAGTTTTTGCTGGCTGTGATGTGTGAATTTGTATGGATTCTGCACAAGAAATGTAATGATGTAACCAACATCTGGGATAGCTCTTATGTTGGTTCTGACACGGTGGAAGGACAGCACTGGGCTCAACGTTTCGAAACAAAACCCATTACCTCCGTCACCAGCACGCTCTTAGATTGCTAGCTATTTGAAAACAGTTTCAGTACTCTAATTTAACTTTCTGTTTGCTCTCTGGTCAGCGTGGTGGATGAGCTGTCTGCCCCGTGGCTGCTTGTGGAGGAGGTGCGATGTGCCACAGGCTGCCGAAAGTGATGGAGTTGTTACAGGAGGATTTGTGAAGGCTTTACACACTGAACTCAGGCGGCCTCCTCGCAGCGGTTGGTTGGGAACATGAAGGCTTTTCTCAGCTCTTTGGGGATCTCTGTGTGCTGACCCCTAGGGAACTGTGGCATTGGGTTTCCACAAGGTGACCTTGCACAGAGCTTGCAGTGTCCCCGGGTGCAGGCTGGTGAAGAGGCTCACACACTGCTGGCTCTGCAAGCAGCCCAACATATGTAAAGCAGGATGGATTTGCCTCAAACAATCTGCTGTTGAAACAAGTTTGAATCAAGTCCATCTTTTCCATTTGTGCCTAATAGATAAATTGGGGGTGATTAAAACCAATTTTCGGTTCATTCAGTTTATCCAAATATTTTTTTTGGTACAGATGTGTACTGCACTGTAATTACCATAAATTTACTCGGCAGCATTTGCATGACAACACCACGAAAGCTTAATACTGTTCTCTCGTTTGCAGCATTTGGAGACCACAATCCTTGCTATCCAGTGATGTGTGATGCCTGATTCATCCAGCTAAGGTGGTGCTTCGGCAGATAAGTGCAGCTTGTTTCTAACCTGTGGGATTCATCGCTCATAAACCGTAGCATCGGAGCAGTTCCCCCCCGGCTTTGCCTTGTGCCCATACATCCCATGCACACACCTACAGCCTGATGCTCAGACCACAGGGTTTGGGAGTCTGGTAGATGCTATAGACTGGAGACGAGTGCTTTTTTCCCTTCTGTCTTTCTCTTTCTGGTTTTATAAGTTATTTTCCTTTACGGTGACAATAAAGACATGTTGAGAATTTGTGTATTTTATGTATTAAAGAAACAACAACAACAACGACAACCAAACCAACAACAATCAAACAATTTTAAGGATTACAGAAGATTGTGAAGCAGTTTACTTGGAGGTGAAGTTCTTTGTGTAAAGCAGCTGCTGTTGGTTCCATAGCTGACAGCATCACAATGAGTCGTGTCACCATTCAAGCTCATTATTTAATTAAAAGACTGTGTGTGTGTGAATGTGAAGGATGAAGGACGTTGCAAGTCAGTTCTTTTGATGGCTGCCTTGTCCAGGGTGATGAATGGTGCAGGGAATGGTCTTCTCTGGTGTATTTATGACAAAATCATGTTGTTCCCTGTTCTTTATTTGAATAAAAACTGGACTAATGCAACTCCTCTGGATCTGCTTTGATTTCACCAGCTTCAGGCAGTGAGGAATGCACTCCTTGCTGTGCTTTGTGGCTTTTTTTCCACTTCAGTTGTATGCAAAGGCCTGGTTCTATTTTGTGCCCTCTGATGTGGGACATGGGTACAGCCCAGCTCCAACTGGAGGCAGGCACAGAGAAATGCTGCCCTAAGCTGTATGGGGGTTCCCAGAGCATCCTGGATGTGCACAGTGATTAACAGCATCGCTTTGGGTAGCGTTCTGCTGCACGATAACAAGCACGGAGCCACTTAACTACTTAGTGACATGGAATATTCTAAGAAACGTGCCAAAGTGATTAATGCTAATGTTCTTGTTCAGCAAATTGAGTGAGATTTAATTGGCGCAGCTGCTGGAGCTGAGTGCATTTGATTTGGCCCCCATTTACAAACTGCATTATCACGAGCAGTCCATGCCTCTCTCTCATTGCAACCCTCACGGCCTCTGCTCAGCATCCTCCTCAGTCATTACAAGTCCTATCTGCAGCCAGAAAACTTCTGAAGTGGCCCTTTAAGGAACACATAATGCCTGTCCCCAAAGTTCTGTTCTCTGAAGCATAGGAGATTTCAGTTATTTTTCAATCTTTATATTGTTACGTTTTCCTCTTTCTGTGATGCAGTGTCACCCGGTGGTGATTTGTCTCACTGGATGAACACTGAAGCATCATTTAAAATGCAGTTTAAATCGTGTGTGTGACATCAGAGCTGCACTGGGACAGGGACATGCCCTAAGACTGCATTTCATGCTGAGGATTTTTAAACTCAAGCCATTTCTGCCAGCTTGCCCTGTGCAGCTGCCAGAGCTGTGCAGGCAGCATCAGAAAAGTTACTCCTGTTGATTAAACACAATGTACTGCATTGCAACCCAACGCCGTGCAATAATGCACACCCATTTCTCCCTGGGAACGAACTTCTCCTTCCGCTCTGCTCCTCGCTGCTCGGCTTTCCTGAACCTGCCCACAGAAATCACAGCTTTCTGCTGGAGGAGCAACAGAATCCATGTGGATGGGCGGCACAGCTGTAAGGTTTTGTTTTACTTCGTGTTTGCTTCACACCAAACCCCTCCCTGCCTTCCCAGAACGTTTTGCCTGTGATTTGTGATGCTGAACACCACACAGCTGTGGCGTGTGGAGCTGCCAGCTCTGCCAGGCTCCTGTGCTTGCAAAGTCACCTTGTCTGCTCCAAGGCAGCACTGTGAGCATCCTACCAGCTGCAGGCCTAATTAGTGCTCAGCTCTTAATGAACAGGGAAACACTCCACACAGCCCCTCCTTGCCAAGTCAAGGAGGAACAGATGAGCCTGTCCAAGTTACCCTGCTTGCTTTCTTCTTTTCAAAACTCGTTTGTTTTTCTCTGAGTCAAAATGTTCTGATGGAAACCGTGCATTCATTGAGCTACGGTGTTCCATACAGCTCCAGTTCACAACTGGGGAACATTTCATACTGCTGGAAGGAGGGCCGAATGAACAGTCAGTTGGTGTGTTCTCATCCAAGCACTAACATCTAATGCCACGCATAACCACGCGTGCTTTAACACATTGCTACTGCATCCCAACAGTGTTGGAATTTTAAAGCTTCAACCCAGCTCCCAAAACCTCCCCGGAAGCTGCACAGACCTGAAGTGATAACAGACCTCAGCTCACCAATGGAAAAATGCTGTCGATAAATGCAGCTCATTTGTGGATCAATGGAGAACAGCCTGGGACACCTAATTTGTGGTAACATTGCAAGTTGAATGCGACTAAACCGTTATGAGAGTGGAGATTTTGGCTATGTTGCTTTTCCAGGTTGAGGTGAGATTTGTGGGTTTTAATGGCTGAGGCTTCCAGGATTTGGTGAGCTCTCTTTACACTTATGGCAGGAGGAATTTGATGATCCTTGCTGTCCCTTCTAACACAAGTCACGATAGTCACAATTCCACGAGTATCACTATCATGAAGTGAAGACACCACAGCCTGCTGATCATTCCCACTTCTTTTTTAACTACATTTACTTTGGTAGGGAGCCACCTTAATACAAGAGAGAACCAGGTGGAAAGGAATTACCCCTAAAAAAGAACACCTGTGGGTGACTTAACCGTGCTCGATTGCTTCCAGCTGTGGGGTCGGGGGGTTTCACTCATAGCCTCTCTTTCCTCGCAGTTCTTCCTCTCTCTGTGAGGTCGCCTCGCGCTCGGTGCTGCTCCTCGCGAAGCCCCTCGGCACGAGATGAGGGCAGAGAGGCGGCTGGGGGCTTTGGAGAGGAGCGCTGAAAGAGGCAGAGCAGCTCCTGAGCGCTGAGCTGCGGGAGAAGAAGGGGTAAGTTGTGGCGGTACGCGTTTGGGGTCTGTATGGGGGTTGTAGCTCTCGGCATTGGGTTCTACGGCCGTACACCTCGGTTAGCAGGGCGGGTGCGGCTGCTGAGCAAACGAGTGTGGAGTTCTGCGCGTGGCGATGATTTCTTCGTGCGAGGTTTTGGTGCGGGATTGCGTTTTCTGCGGTTCTGTGCGCTCACCGTGCGGTGCTGCTCCTTCGCTTCAGTGCAGGAATGCTTCTTACTGCTACCTCATTTATTAATGTTACAGCGGTGAGGAGATCAGCGTCGGTGTTAAAAGCCTAGAGAATGGGGGAGGTGGGGAAGGGGAGCCGAGGAGGGGGCTGCCCTTGTGGCGGGGCACAGCGCTGAGCAACAGCAGAGTCCTTAGCGGACAAAGCGGTGAGACAGAGCTGTTAATGGTGGTGATATCGTTGTAGAGAAGTAAAACAGGCGGTAATGGTGGTCGTCTTTGTCTCGGGTCGTTCCCAAGTTGCAAGGCACGCGCCCAGCGCGGAGGCAAAGCACGGGCAGCTGCCCGCCCCAGGCCCAGAGCCGCGTGGTCCGCGTGGAGCTGTACCGGACTGCAAAGCCACAGCGGGAAGATGAAGGGGCTCTGGAGGGCAAAGGTGCATGTGAGGTGCAGGTGGGGCCCCCAGGAGGGCCCCATAACAGCTCCTCGTGAGGGAAATGGGGATACAAAATCCCAAAATTGGATGATATGAAACACGTGGCTTCTTCCTGCTCGACGGCGCAGGAACAGGGGATCCCTTTTGTCACAGCTGGTTTTCATCCCCCGGCGATTTGGCTTTGGCCTGGTGTGTGGCTGGAGATGCTGGATACCGCCGGGCAGCTTCCCAGCGAGTTGTGTGCGTGCTGCTGTTTGCGATGCCTGCGCATCCCCCGCACCCCTCTAATTTGGTTAAGTCTGTGGCCTCTGATGCACGCGGGGCGCGGCTGAATAAACGCACGCTTTGGGGTCAGGTTCTCAGGATGCAGCGATTCTGTCGCGCAGGAGGAGAGATGCCGTGCCCTGTGCCGGGCTCTGGGGGTCAGCACAGCCAAATGAATGAGTCCACCTAGCGAGCAGCGCTTGCACTGTGCGCGTCCTCATCGAAATAGTGCTTTCTCGGTCTGTGAAAGCTTACAGATGTATTTTGCTCCTTATGCAGTGCAGCTGCACGGTGCGGGCGCCTGAACTTTGTTTTGCATATAGATTGGGATCAGATGTTGTGATAGAAATCATTCCTCAGCTGTTTTCCATCTTCAGTGTGTGCTCGAGTCCCTCATTTGCTGTTGTGCATTAAAAATAGCTTGCAGAAGAGAAGCAGGGATTTCTAAGGGGCATTCCCTAAGCATGGTGGGGATTGCAGCCTTAATAAAGCTAATGCTACCTGTGAACTTGGCATGTGGTTTACTCCATGTTGTGGTTTAAGTCCCTAGGATTAGATATCCAAAAATTTCATAGGTCTTAGTACAAGTGCTGTGATTCCCATTTATGTTGCTGAGCTCCATTTGGGGTGAGCTGACTCCTCGTGTTGTACACACAGCTGCTACAGATTCACTAAGTGATTGGGCCAGTATGTGCCTAAGGTCTGATGTGTTAAAAATCACAGAGCCTTTCATTGCTGTGGGGTTGCCCAAATCTGTAACAATTGCCACATGCCTTCTTCCCTCCCAGTGAGGCTGGCAGGAGCTGCTGCACCATGTGGGGGTGATTTTGATCTCGTGTTGTTCACATCTCCCCAGCCACCCAAAAAGGAGAGTTGCTGCTGGTCCTGGTGTCTCAAAGGCCCCTGAGGTGTGATGGTGGGCAGGGGTCACGAGGCACAGGAACTGATGGTAATGGACTGGTACCAAGCACAAGGGCTGCCTGCTGGGCCAGGGAGATGGATTGTCTTTTCTAGCTCTTTGCTGCCCCATAGAGCTCTGTTTAACTGATGTGGTCCTCGTGCTGCGTCTCTTGGTTGTTTGAGTGTGGGCTTCTTGCTGCAGGACCTTCCGGAGTTCTCTTATATTCCTATAGAAACTGAAGCTGACCCCACAGCACTGCCTGAAAGTCACATTAGCAAGAAGATGTGCAGTGTGTGGTATGACTGTTTCAAGACTTGCACTGAAGGACTCTGTCTTATGGACAAAGTGAGGGGTTTGGAAGTCTCATTTCAGGCAGAGTGAAACAGATGCTCTCCAGCTGCTGGGTTCTGGGATTTATATCTAATAGAAACATAATGACATTACCTGGAAGCTGCTCAGCTTGGTAAATAACACTCAGAAATTTCTGGAGGTCAAAGAATGTTTTTGTAGAATGTGTACAGGTGGTTGTGTGGCACATAATTACTCCTGGCTGAACTTAGACCCCTCATTTGGTTTGATCTTTTTTTTTTTTTTTCCTTTTTAAAATTCTGAAATACAAACTGAAGAAAGAAGGCTCCGGGTGCATTATTAGCATCTTACCTCTGCCGTAGTGCAGAAGCAGACGTCGCCCAGGAAGGGACTGATTGCCTGTGCTGCGTGCTGATGAGCTGGAAAACCTTCTATTAGTTTATGGAGATGAGATTTAGGCTTACACAAAAGCTTGATGCCATGTCATGTTTTTAATTAGTTTTCTGAAAAGATGTGTGAGATGAGACATGCATGCACTGCCAGTGTCATGTGGCTGCAAAGGAGGATGTCCTCGGTTCTGAAACGTGCATCTTTTTTGCAGATAACTCATAATTGCCATTTAAATATACTGGGGACAGTCTGCTCTAGTTTTACTTACCTGGAAAGCACCTCTATTCTTTGGCTGGCCTGTTGCTTTTAATGAGGAACTGTCTAGGTTTGATCACATAATAACAGGTGAAATCAATACCCAACACTCTTCTAAGACAAATTTGCTGGGGGATTTATGTCTGGATGGGGTGGTTCTTGTGGTGGTGCTGGGGACTTGGGTATGTCACAGCAGCTTGCTCCTCCCCAGCTTAGTTTAATGTTGGCCCCAACCAGTTGTGAGATCTCCAAGAGGAACTCCTGAGAAGGGCTTGTTTGCAGTCCTGCAGATGTGTGATGTTGGCTTTCTGAAGGGATAGAGAGGAGCCAAGCTGCTGAATTCTCCCTGTATGGAGGGGATCCATCTCCTACAGTATCATAGGGAAATGCTATTTGAGTAATGTCTTCCCTAAGGAAATACTTTGGGATTAAAATAGGGATCGTAAACTTTTTTCGTTAAATGCATTTTAAGTTTCACTTTCCATCCTGTGTCTGGGCTCCAGCCCTGGAAGACAAAGCAGAAAAACTCTTCCATGCTCTTCTAATGCAGGTCATGTTTGTGCTATTGAATGAAGCTGTCTGTAGCCTAAAAGTACACACAAGATGTGCAGGATGTAAGCTCTACAAATGTTAGTACTTGAGCCTGAAGGCCCGTATTAAATTGGCCCACATATTTGCATGTGTATTTACTTAATTCCTTCCTTTCCAGCTATTAAATCCTGTATGTCAGGGGGGTGTTGCTATGGTTTAGGTGTGTGCAGGTTGGCTGCACTGCTTCTCACCTGCAGCAGGCATTGCATCAATTCTGCATTGATGCTGCCAGAAAGGTTGGTTCAGGAAAAAGCTGAAAGACTGCTTATAACCTCAAGTTTATTCATGTAGCAATCCTGTTGCTGTTACCTTCTCTGCACTGGTAACTGAACCTTGTGCTGCATCACAGCCAGCTGCTTCTCCACATTTTGTGTGTGTGCTTCTTAGTAGCCAAGCGTGTCCTGTAGTGATGCGAGCTTGTTTGATGGTGTTATGATCACATAGGAGCTGTGTGAAAGCCTCTACCAGACTTCATTTCTGCATGCCTATTCCTTACAGTCCCTGGAGGGATGCTTTGTGTCAGAAGGCTTCACCTTGCTGTGGGAAGTCGTGCTAAAGCTGTCAGAACCTCACTCTGCAAGCAGGTGTTAAAACATGTTTTAAAGACGAGAATCACAGTGCACCCATTTTCCTCTGCTGTAGCTCTAATGAATGACAGCTCAACCAGTGTGTGTTGTGTCTTGGAGGGGCTGCACCAGGCGTGGTTTGATGGCTTTGCTGTGTCTGTAGGCACAGACTTTGTCAATCAGCGATGATTTCTCTCCAGCTCATAACCTCAGTGGCTGATTTCCACCCCTCACTGCTGTGACTGGGCCATCTCCCAGCCTCCTTCCAATGGAGTTTCCTTCTTTCACACATTGAGGATTTAAAGGAAAAATGAGCTCCTCGGTCCTCGTGTTGCAGCACTGCTTCCTCAGGGACTGGGAAACCTCTTCCAGGGCTCTGGGTATTGCTGAATGTTGTCTTTAACTGTGGGATGTTTTGCACACAGAGGATGAAATTAATGAATCTGATGATAATGAAGGTATAACTGAATGAGATGAATGTTATGCCTAGAGGCTAATCATCAAGTAATTCAAGTGAGGCTGCAATTATAAGATTAAGATTTGTGTGATAACATTGTTTACCTTTATATAAACCAAAATTCAATCCTTAATAAAGCGACAGCAAATTAAGTTAGAGAGGAAAATATAGGGGGAGGGAGGAATCCGTTCAACAAAGCAGGTGGATTTTTAGTTGTATCAGCTCAGGAAAAAGCCAGAAACAAAACTTGCTGGAGGCTGCTGGAGAGAGAGGGTCTGATCAATGCAAAATCTTGGTGAGCTGTATCCTCCCTTTTGGTGCTGCAGTGGTTGGGCTCCCAGTCTTTGTCCAAGGTGGGTTTAGTGAAGCCAGGAAGGATCTGCTGGTGGTGTCTCAACTCCAGCTCACTGGTGAGAAGGACTGTGATGCCCTCCTGTTCTCAACCCGTGTCTGAGAGCTTTATTAAGAAGTGATGTGGAAATGAAGCCATTTTATCTGCATGTAACTCATGGCTCGTGTCAATGGGGTGAGGCCAGAACACTGAGAGCAAAGCTGGAAAAATACAGCAGCTGGGGGCACACAGAACACTGCCAGGTGACAGAAAGGACACCATAGAGCAGTGTGTGCCACGTTGGATTTTTCTGGAAGGAGCCAAAAGGAAAGCAGGAATGGGGATGCCTGGAAGCAGTGGCTCACAAGAGAGCCGCTCAGCAGCAGGGAATGAATGTTATCATTTAGCAGAGAAGATGTTGGTGCTGGGAGTAACTGAGAAGGTGTGCACTGTGGGTGTGGGTTCGGCGCCTTGGCTCTGAATGAAGGAGAAATCTGCAGTGGTTCCAGTTTCTAACAGCTCCCACTTCAGCTGATTTCACACTTCTGGGTGAGCAGGGAGGGCGGGTGGAGGTGCATGGTGCTGAGCTGCTGGCAGCTCTGAGATGCTCAGGGATTATTCTTCTTTGCAGAGCCATCAGCAGGTGGAGTTTTTCTGCCACGAGATGGCATTGATTATGCAGGGAAGGAAGGCGAGGCTGCAAAAGGAGCTCAGCCCAGGGACCAGAGTGGGCTAAAAATAAAAACAGTGCTTCCAAATTAATAGCAGACGAGTATGAAACGAGTGTTTGTCACATGCATGTCTGATATGGAATTATGTTATCAAAGAGCTTATTTCTGATGTGTCAAATGGAATTGCTGCTCATCAGATGAGCCACTGCAGCTGGTGATGTGAGCACAGTTTTGCTTGCAGATGTTTTTCTGGTGTATGGGCATGTGAGATCTGAGTGGGTTTCACTTCAGCCATAGGTCTCATAAAGGCTATTTGTTGTTAACTGGGAGCCAACAACAATTTGCCCTTGTCTGACATTCTTCTGGTGTGTTGCCTGAGGTCTTCACTGCAGTCTTTGTTGGGTGCAAGTCCTCATTTCGATGCTCTGTGCTTTGCACGTGCATAAAAATCTATTTTCACTCTTTTCCAGGGCTTCCTTTGATCTCTGTGTGGCCTTGTGAAGTTTATTTGAAGTGCAAAAGCCACTCAAATACTCATGGTGCCACACTGATCTCTGTCCATCGTCGCTGGCTTGCCCACATCATGCTAACTCAAACCCTTCTGTATTTATTACTTCTAGTGATGGCACAGTATGTAGGTACTCCTTGGTCTTCTCCCTTAGAGGTGTCAGAGGTGTGAATTTCTGGGGGTGGAGGAGGTGTTCAAAAGCTGTAAAATCCAGTTTGGTGCCCTAAATCTAGGGAATATTCCCCAAGGAGATGAAGAGGATCTATGTAATATCACAACGTGGCCAAACTCCTATATGAAGTGCAGGGGAAAACCCTGGTTCTTGGTTCTCTCAATGATTTCTCTCTGCCTTTTTTGCTGGTTTGGCTTTAAAAGCACAGGTTATCAAAATGTCATGCTGGTGAACATAGCTCACAGCATCATGAGACAATGGCAAATTGTTCTGAGATATATCAAGTGCTTTTCAGAGGTTCTCCTTTGCTGTGTTTTACAACTTGGACCTGCCAAGGGATTATTTTTTTCAACTGTGTCCTGTGTTTCATAGGATTTGGAATTGATGCTTTGTTTTCTTCTTAGAAGAAGCAGTGGGCTTTGTCTTTGCTACTTGTAGATAGAAGCATGAGAGAGTGAATACCCCAGCAATCCCACCTAACCTCACCAGCAAACTGAGCAGTGCGTAAAGCCACACTGAGCCTCCTTCAGCAGTGCCATAATGTGTGCACTCTGTTCCTCCTGCAGCTGTGGGGTCAGTTCTGAAGCATGAAGTTCCTCCGTCAGTAGTGTTATAGCAATGACCATTGTGCTTGATCTTGCATGTACTTCCCACATGGAAACCTGCTGAAGTCAATTGGTGTTGGAGCTGGAGGGCTCCTGAGCCTGGCTCACCATCACTGCCTGTGACAGCATTGGACTCTGTGTTCTGGGTATCACTGTGCAGGAACTTGTTTGAGAAATGTTCACTTCTGGTGCCTGTTCCCCTCTTTCCAGCAGGCAGGGGTATTTATTTTCATTTTTTAAGTACCCCAGGAGGTTGCTTTTCTCTTCTGATCTCAGAAACGTGTTGGCAGCTCGCAGTTTGTGTTCCCTGCCTTCGGTGTGAAACGTGCTGGAAATAGTCCTGTTGTTTTGCCTTCAGTTCTACTTTCCTTTCGTAGCCTGAAGTTCACATCTGAACTTAATCATGTAGAGGTAGAGTGTCTCTGTATAATTTTCCCTATTTGCGCCCACTTTATGGATTTTCGCCCTTCTTGGTTTGAGGCCATTTCTTATCAATTTAAAGAATTTTTTTATTTTTTTTATTTTTTTAGAACAGGCAATAAGGAAATAAAAAGACAAACAATGTAATTGCAAGCTTGGTTTTTCTTCTGGCATCAAAGCTTTGGTGTCTCTGACAGAAAGCCTACAGAACTCCAGAGCCTGGTGTATGACAGCACCGCCTCCAGCAGCTTCGTGCATTTGCATTCATGGCAATGCAGTGCCTGTTTATGTGCAGTTTGGGGGAAGTGTTTGCTTTTTTTTTTTTTTTTTTTTTCCCAGCAGAGCTGCTCTGCTTTTTGGGCAGTAGTTGCACAAACCTTGTCCCATGTCACTTGGGTTTTAATGCAAGTCTACCGGTGGCTCTGGCAAAGGCAGAGGGTGATGCTTGTGCTCCTGACCCTGTGTGCAGCTGTATGTCCTTGCTGGATAAGCAGCTGGCGATGGAATGGCCTCAAAATGTGCCTCTTGTCTGACAGCATAGAGCCTACACTGCCACCTGCCCATCCACTGTACCATGAAATATGTTGTTTGTATTAACTTCATAATGTTCCTGTATTTGGATTGAGTGTGGTGTGGAGCAGAAAGTAATTTGGCTTTTTTTCTTCAGCTCTACTTGTACAGCTATACCCTCGTACATAATGCATTCTTAAAAATGCATTCAGGTTTGAGCTGGCTGAATGTGGTCCCCTGGGTTAGAATCAATGCTACTTAGTGCCTCATAACACCATGGGTTCATCCCTCTGTGCAGGATTTGCAGGGGGTCTGTGAGTGAATCTCCTGCACTGGGGAAGTGAGTTGGTGCTTCCAGTGCAGCTGGAGGGTTTCCTGGAGGTATTTCTGAACTTAGAGAAGAAAGTATTATCAAGCCTGGGTTCTGTGCTCACCTCACATTTTCTGGTCATATATGAAATTTGAGGGAAAAGGAGGCTTGGATGCTTGGAAGAGGGTATGGAACCCAAATGGGCAGAAATTCAAGTTTGAAACCAGTTCTTAGCTCTGCTAGCTGTGAAAAGAAACTGCAGTCCTTTTAAGGCTCCCAGCCCATGGCTCTGCTGTGTAAGGCTTCCTACCAGCAACAGCAACATGTGAGGATAGCACAGGTGATGAATGGAGCTGGGTCCCCACAAAGCTCTGCCGGGGCTGGTTTTGGCTGTGGGGGTTCATTGGGTGCTTTCTCATGGCAGGTAATGTCCCAGAGCTTTTGGTAGTGAAGCTCTGCCCAGTTTAGGGATTGAGAATGAAGGGGTCCTGCTCTGCCTGTGCATGGATTTGCAGGGACATTGCTGCCATTCTCCGTTGGCGGATGGTAAGGAAAGCTTTTCCATCAATTGAGAATGTTTCCTTGCTGATCAGCAAGGGGCTTGATCAGTCTTGAATTCCTGGAACTGGCTTTAAAATGAGAGATGGGCATATGTTGGTGATTACTTTAAGCCAAATTTATCTTATAATGGGTCTGTTGGCAGTAACAGTTGTTGGGAGTTTTCCCCTCAAGTCAAACAGACTCATCAAATTAAATTCAGCTGTAGGCTGAAGCCCTCTGTTCAATATCTTCCTTTCTTCCTTCCTCTTCTGCAAGTTCCAGACAACCAGAGCATCCCTTGGCCAGCAGCCCTGCTCTGCAAACTTTTCTCTGTGTGTGAGAACAAAAGCTGTATTGAGCCTGGAGCAGTCCCCTCAGACAGCCAGCATGCACAGAAAAGGCAACAGATGCTGCTGTTTTTTTTTTTTTTTTTTTTTGCAAACCCAAAACTTCATTATGCTTGGAGCAGTCCCATAGGTGTAAGAAAAAAAAATAAAACCCTACACAAAACCAGCACCATCAACCTGATTTATAGATTGCAATCATCACGGCTGGATTCTAAAGCAGCAGGGTATGTTTTTGGTAAGGCCCTCTTCCTGGCCTTAGGAGGATTTAGGGATGGGTGCGGGAGTGATGGGCAAAGGGGCTGAGCTCCCTCTGCAGTGTGGAGTGGGGATGGAGCAGCTGCTCCTGGAATGCTTTAAGGAAATCCATCAGGCTGGACTGTTAAATTCCACTGTGATTGTGCATAGCTGATTATGTCGCTGTTTCTTTGTGGGTATGCCTTGTTTTCACTGCTTAATTCCTATCGCAGCATCTGCCCTGCAACCTGAAGTGGCAGGGGACCCTTGACCTTTTTGTGAGCCAGACTTCTACCAGAGCCAGGAAAAGCCCAAAACACAAAAATTGCCTCTGAAGAAAACACAAATTCTAAAGTTAATAACAATTCTGCACTGTTGAGATGCATTTTGCAATGCCCAAAGCAGGAGGGCACAGATGGAGAAGCACAGCATTTCCCAAGGCCTGTGGGCCTTGCTGAGCTCCTGGTTCAGCTGGATGAGCAGCCCAGGGCAGCTTTTGCACAGCAGCTTCTGAATCTCTGTAAATCTTGTTTCAGATGCAGAGGGCTGGGGATAGCTTTTATTTTTTTTCTGCAAATGGAGGCTAAAAGACTTGTGTGCTGCATGCTCTGCTTATGCATTATGGAGGGGTAATGCTACAGCCTAGAGAAAAGATTACTTGGAATTGTGCTTTGCAGAGCATGCTAGCAATAATTAGAAAGCAAACCAGTCCCTGCAAGCCACCAGGATCTTCTGGCAGGAGCCTCTCCTCCTTTAGGGGCAGTAGAGCTGGAGCCTTGCTGGGGGACATTGCGGTGCAGAGGGCTGAGTGCTGCCTGGTGTTGGTTAATAGATGCTCTATGCTGATTGTGAATCTGCTCGTTAGGCACTTGTTTGCCCTGGGAGGTGCGTTAGGTACGGCCTTGATACAGCTGTAGGAAAGCAAAGGCTGAGACAACAGTTGGACAAAGCTGGATCAGTCTTTTCAGAACCCTGGCATGATTTGTTACAGCTGAGTCCTTCCAGTAAATCCTTAAGGTTTTCAGCAGCTATAAGCTTTTTATAGCAAATCAGATTTTTTGCACCCATCTGGTTGACTGGCTATAAGCATGCAGCTCACAAGTTGGCTTGTTAGGTTTTGTCAGAATTAAAAAAAAAAAAAAAAAAAAAGCCCCAAAAGCCCACCATGTGCAGTGCAGTATTCATCTATAGCTGCCTTGGATGAATTGTCTCATAAAGGAACACAAGTAACCAAGAGGAGTGGCTTGATTATGAAATCCTGAAGGCAAAAGCCTCAGACTCTGTAAAGCAGCAGGTTGGTGTATTGAGAACATCCAAGCAAGTCAAACCTGTGTTTTGTGTGCTGTGAAGGTGAGGAGGACAGTGTGTTGTTAAGGGTTATGGTTAATGGCAGGGTACTAGTATGCACTGCGTGTTGGAAGCTGGGTTTACTCTTTTTATTGCTCCTTGTACTCAGTTACTGATACTTTCATTGTAGGTATCATTTGATATTGTACTTAGGATATATTCAGGGGTCTGAAGCTTTTTTCCTCTTAAGGCTCTAGCAGCTTGGGTGTGGAACAGCCTCAGCAGCTCTAGGAGACCTCAGCGCTGGTTCAAGATGTGGCCCAGAGTGAATTTACAGCTAAGTCTCACGTTCCATAAAAAGAAACATTTCTGCAGTTTAAGGTATGGAAAGGGCACATCTGCATTTCTGTGCAGTGCAAGCAGGAAGGACTTGGGTTGGTTCCTGCCTCTGGGTGACGGCTGGTTCCAACCTCTCCTTGGTTGTGTACACGACTTTAGAGCATTTGAAGCAGCAAGTGTGAGATGCTTCAATACAACTTGCTGTAAGAACACTGTATTCAGTGGGATGACTGGTTTAGTGGGAGCCTCTGCTCTCCCTGTGCTCACCCACCCCACGCAGGAGGAGATCTGCGGGATTTCACGCATTGGGCTTTGGGGCAAATCCTGTGTTGGATGTAAAAGCCAACAAGAGGCTGCTATGTGATATATTTGCAAGGGGAATGCACTTTGTCAAAAGGGTCCTCAGCACCACAGTACTTTTCAGCCTGCTCAGCAGTTACAAGGCTCTTATAGCAAGTCAAAATTCTTCACCCATCTACTTGGGAAATTGTTTCCTTCTGGTGCACTTGTTACATTTCATTGCTGCTAAATAAAATAAAAAGTCGATGCACCTTGCCCCACTGGTGTATTCATCTGTGTCCACTTCTGATGAAGTGCATCTCCTATAATAAAGGTGTGCAGATGCTCTGGATGTGCACATCACTGCTTCCAGGCTGCTAATAATGCATCAGCATCATTAATGATGAGTACAGAGGTAACGCACAGCAACCAGAGCAGTCTCACTGGGCACCTTTCCAGGTAGGTGTGTGTAGGGTACGTGATGCAGATGTTGTCTTTCATGAACAGTTAAATTTCCCTTGATTGCACCCTCCTAAAAAGGAGAAATAGAGTCACTTATTAATAGTCAGCCTTACTTCTGATTGCTGGAGTGCTTTCACTAGGGAAAGATTCAGTTAAAAAAAAAAAAATCACTACAACCATGTGAATGGGAATGTTAGGAGTTTGCCTGCTTATTCCATGTACTGAAGGGATCCAGTGTCATTCCTGCTCCCTCTGCTTTGCTGTGCTCCTGGTGCTGCTTGGGAAATGGCAGCACGCAGCCCTGCTCTGAGAGGACAGCCTTGGTAACTTGTTCTAATTTTGTCTTGTTGTCTGCAAGGCCTGAGAAATTAAAAATGCTGGGCATGTTTTATTGCACTGAATATAAACAGTCAACCCTCAGTGGGGAAGTTAATTAAAATGGCCAATGCATCATATTCCCAATCATCTGAGTGGTGCTCTGTGCTCCCTGTGCTCTGACCCACGTTCCTGGCTGTGCTGCTGGGATGGGGGCTGTGGGGACGCAGCACATGTGGGGTTGGGATGTGCTGAGGTTCATCACGTGCTACAGTGCAAACGTTGTTTGTTGTGAAGGCCACAGTGCCCGGGGTCTAATCCAGTGCTGTACTACAGAGCAACGCTCAGCTAATGAAACTGCCTCAGATTAAACACTAACCCTTTTTCCTTCCTTTCTTTTTCACTGTGTCTAATTGTCTCCAAGTTTCCAGGCTCACCTGTTTGATGTTAAAAGGGCTTGATCTTGCTATATTTTTTTCCTGTACCTTTCAGTCATCTTAATGCTGCTTTTCTTTCTTTCCCTTTGCAGGCATTTCTTACCTGATTGATGGCTAAAGTGGATTGTTACAAACCAATTTTACGGCTCATACATAGGCATTAATATCCACTGATGCTTGCTTCAAGTCTCACTTTAGGTGACTGCTTGGCCTCCTTTCACTTCTTTATCATTTTTATTTGGGAGCAGTGTCTTCCCCACCCCAAGCCTGCCTGCACCTGAGCAGCTGCCACCTTCCCATTAAGCAGTGACAAAAGTGCCTTTTGTGTCTTTTAAGCATACTGAGTTCCTTCACAGAGGTGATGCTCTGTGTGTGAATGTTTGGTGATGCCTTGTGCTGCTTGCCTTGGAAGGGTAGGTCTCAGGGCATGATCCAGGCATTGAGGATGCTGCTTATAGGATGCTGGATTTTATTGCCAAGCTCTTATCCGAGGTGGTGGGAAATAGTACAAATACTTAAAAACAGTACTAAGAATCAGTGCTGTGGTACGTAAACCTTCCCCCATGTGGTAGCATTTCTCTTTAAGCTTGCCATTGTAAAGCAATAACTAAGGGCACTGTCCCTTCATCAGCTGTGGGTGCTGCAGCCTCGTGCCGTGGTGCTCTCTGACGTGATGGTTCTCCTTCTGCAGGGGAGGAGCTGCACAAACTACGACTCTGCTCTGTTTGTTTATAGGATGGAGATTAATGTAGCATGGATGAGAAACGTGTTTATGTAGAGGATTGTGACTAATGTAGTGTGTTCGTTGTATATCAGTAAGCACTAATGACTCTTCCTCTGTGTGCTGTTGCGGAGGTGCTGGTGTCTGGATCCCAAAGAGGAAAGTTGGATTCTGGAGCTGCCAATGGGCATTTTGGGGCTCTCACAGAGGCCAGAAGTCAACGTTCCCACAGTGAGCAATGACTTGAGGCCCTGTGATGCTTGAGGTTAACCAGAAATAAATTAAACCTGCAGGATATCCCTGATGGTGTGAGATCTATTTTTCCTATGGTACCCTTGAGATTTCGGCAAATCTGAGTGGCAAATAACTGAGATCCTGGGTATTTGGGGACTGTGACTGCTGTTAACGCCAGCTGTGTTGTGAAAGATCTGAAAGGATCCCCATAACCAGTGGAGACCACCACTGCTATGTGACTCTGTTTTGGCTGTATGTGCCTGGACCACTTGGTGCTGTGTGTGCGAAGCCCAGAGGCTGTCTATGGCAGCCTCTCCAAAAACCAGCACAAAAACCAGCACAAAAATGAAACTGATGGAATGATTTGTGATGAATAACCACAATAATGCAGGCAAGGGAAACTCATTGTAGTATGTATTTGGGCAATAGGTTTTTCTTTCAGATGCTTTGTTGCCTGTTAGAAGACCAAAGAGAGCTGAGGTACCTCTTTGGGTCTCAGTCTTGCCTGGAGTGCTTGATTTGTTGGTGGAATAACCTAGAAGAAGTGGAAATGGACAGCACTTGTCCCTTATGGTCTTCACGAAGCACTGCACTCCTCTTGGGGCTTTTGGTTTCGGTGCAGATGAGCAGAGCATGACATGCCATAGTGCTCCAGCTGGTTCTGCCAGCATGACCTTCTTGGGTTGTAGAGGAAACGTGGTGCAGCATGGCTTGTGAAACAAGCAGGAGAGCTTTCTGCTGCAGCTTCCTTGGCAGCCTGGCAGGATCCAAAGGCATTGGCTGGGGGGTGTGCTGCTTCCTGGCCCCAGAAGAGCTGTGTCCTGGGCTTCTGTGCAACGTGTTATTTCCCATTAATATTTCATCAAGCAGAAGAAGCAAGTTTCTCTTTGAAGTTGCACACTACTAAATCAGCTTCTTATTATAGCATTAAAATAGTGGCAGTTTTGCTTGGGGGAAAGGAAGGCAGGCAGCCCAGCTATAAATACTCTATCGGAGCGCTTAATAACTTTAGGAATAAGCAAGTGCTGCAAACCAGAAATTTACTTTCTGTGCCCCCGGAGGCCAAACCTGCAGCAGCTCAGCCCCTCTAAGTTGGTTCTATCATCCTTTGGAGCTTTGGTGTGAGCCCCCAAGGGAGAGCATTGGGACTGGGTGACACTGTGTCCTCAGGCGCCATGAAAAAGAGCAGAGGTTTGGGAACAGAGGTGGAAATGTACTGTGCTTAGATCTGAATTTTTCTCTCTGTTGTTGTAACATGGGAGTGTGTGTCTATGTCTTTATCGTGCAGTTACATCTTACCGGGCTAAAAGCTTGCTTGGGAAAAAATCTTTCCTGGTGGACAATGAGGGAGGCACTTTGTCTGGCAAGTGTAATAGAAACTGACCAGCACACAGACTTGTAAAGATGAAAAGTGCTGTAAATGTGTCACTACCTGTTATGTGCATTATATGAGAGATTTGTAGCAGTTGAGACAAGCTGCCTATAGGGAGGACATGAGGAATTTGGGGGGAAAAAAAAAAAAGGATTGTACGTACAAGAAGGTGAGGTGTGCAGAGCTTCCTGTGTAGCACTTCTTGGAAATCTCTGTAATTAATGGCAGGACAACGCAGCCTAAATGCAGAACCGTTTGATTGCTCTTTCCCAGACCGAAGCTGTCCCAGCAGGGTGGGTCGGCTGCAGCCCTTCCTCCTGCATCTGTAAGAGTGTGGTGCTGAGGCTGAGTGCTGGAGTAGGCAGGAAAGCAGTGCTAAAGCTCTTAATGAAGCCCAGTTGTCCAAGTGGTGCTCTGCAATCAAATCTCTTTTGATGGTTTTAGCTGCAAAGAAAACTTCATGCTGATCAGCTGATGGCAAGTTTAATTTCATCTTTTTTTTCCCTTGGGATGCCTTGTCTGCCCCATTTCATTATCTCTGCAATTTGTTCACTCAGGAAGGGCTTTTTTTCTGTTGTTCTTGCTTTTTAAACCATGCTTGCGTAGCTGCTGGCCTGACCTTGGGTGGGTCTGTCATTAATGGCTGTCTTAGAGGCTGCTAATAAAGATGCATCTGAGATGGGTATGGGAAGAGCTGGAGCTGCCCTGGCCCCAGGAGAGCTCTGTTCCCCCAATGGTCCCAGCACTTCCCCAGGAGCAGATCGTGTCATCATGCTAGATTCATGCATGTCTTCAAAGCCCCTCATACTTAGAGCCAAAAGTTTAGAGTCTCTTATCCCTTATTATATCTGCCTAATGTTTTATCCTGCACAAAAATAAAGTGAACGAGGTAATTCCTTATATTAATGACTTTAAGGCATCGATCATAATTCTAGATGCCTCGATTTGCTTCTTGCTTTGAAATTCAGCTTAGCAAGCTGTGTACTTCCAGCTCCTCCACTTGCGGTCGGCCTGAAGATCCCCTTTGAAGTGATGGGCTCTTTTACGGCTTTTTATCTGTTAATAATATTTATAATCTAATGGGGAACAACTTTCTGAATCTGTTTGAAATATTTCCAAGCTGCTTATCATGATGTAACATTATAATCCAGCACTAATTCACATTAGCCAGGGGTTGGATTTCAATTAATAGTTGCAATACTTGTTTATTTTAGCTCATCCAAAGTATTTTTTTTTCCTCTACATGAAGGTTCAGTTGTTGCACTGGAGCTATGTGAGAAGCCTGCTCTTCACATGCACACTTCATTTGATGCCTTTGACCTCTTAGAACACTTGGCCTATGTATTTACTTATAACTTTGTATGCAGATCTGCTCTTCCTGATGTTTCATCTCCTAATATTCCCAATGTGCTGCTGATATTTCTACTCGTGGGTTGGTTGTGTGTGTCGTTTTTTGGTGTTTTCCATTTTTGCCTTTGCTTCATTCTCATGTTAACACCAGTTCCAAAATAAACAAGCTGAGAGTGGGAGCTATTGGTCATAGGCAGGTGGTTGGACTGGATGATCTTGTGGGTCTATTCCAACCTTGGTGATTCTGTGATAGCTTGGCATACCCCAGCTGATGTGCCATTCTCAAGCTGCAGTGTGGTGCTCATAAAGCCAGTAGAAAGTTGCTACTACTGCTATAAGTCTTGTCCACAACAGTGATTTTCTTTTTTTCTTCTGGAATTGAGTAACCCTGAAGAAAAGCAAAGCCTACGTGGGCTCTATCTCAAAGTTTCCTTTGCTGCTTCCCAACCCTGAGAACAGCCACAGTGTGACGTCCCATCACAGTGCTCCCTCCATTTCTGTGCTCAGCCTTGGAGCTGGGCCGTGCAGGAGCAGCACTGGGGATGGCAGCATGCCGGTGGGCTGAGTTCAAAGCAGTTCCTTTTGCCATTTCATCCTCTCAATTACTTGAGCAGGATTCACTTGCTCTCCTGGCGTTTCTGTGCATTCCGCACGAGTGCCCCGCAGTACAAAATACAAATAAACATCAAAGCAGGGGAAATGATTTGACTTCCTCATAATTTTGGATGTATCTTTTTTTTTTTTTTTAATATAATTCCAGAAGTTGCCTCTGGCTTGTATTAAAGTGCAAAACCTTTGAAATAAAGTGTCAGGGGTTTATCTTGCTGGAGAGAAAACTTTCATATTGATGCGATCGGATCCTGAAGTCGAGGGGAGTGGGAAGAACAGATTGAGGACTTGGTTCATTGAATCATTCACAGAAGGGATGGAAGGAACCTCAGAGCCCCCTCAGCCCCACCCCACATATGCTGGCTGCTCCCCCAGCTCAGGCTACCCAGGGCCCATCCGTGGCCTTGGGCACCTGCATCTCTGGCAGCAGTGCCAGTGCCTTTCTGTCTTCTAAGTATGGAATTTCCTCCTAAAATCTTATCCAAATCCCTCTCTTACTTTAAAGCTGTTCTCCCTTGTCCTATTGCTATCATACCATGTAAAAATTTTGGTTCTCCTCTTGCTTATAAGCTCCCTCAGGTACTGAAAGTCTGCAGTGAGGTGTCCCTGCAGCCTTCTCTTGCCCAGGTGAAACAAGCCCAGCTCCTTCAGCCCGTCTCTGTAGGAACGGTATCCAGCAGTGTGGGTAGGGGATGTGTGGGGTTGGTAGCTGTGTGGTTCTATGCAGCAATAGAGGTGCAGAGTGCTGGATACGCTGCATACTGGGTGCCCAGATGTTAGGAAACTGCTGGGAAAAAGGCCTGTTTTGGAAGCTCTCCCTTGGGAGGGGGAACAGCAGAGTTGTTTGTGCCTGTGCAAAACCGGCAGTTGGCTGCTGGGGGTTTGTTTTGCCTTTGGATGCCTCCAGTCTGTGTCTGTGCAGGCTCCATACAAACATACCCTGCATAATGTGTGAGATTGAGGCTTTCTTCCATAATATATTTCACCCTGCTTGCTTCTCTTGAAGATGTGAGCACATGAGAAAGCCCACGTGACCTCTGGCAAACCGCCATGTCTGCGCGTGTTGTGCCTGCCCTTATGTACCAGCAGTGAATATGTCACCTCTCCCTCTCCTCGAGTATTCCTTCAGCCTGTGTAGAAACCTTGTGATGTGGAGGGATACCGGCCCCAAGGTAGGTTAGCACCTGCGTGCAGATGAGATGTGGCACTCTGTCACCTCATGGTGCCCCCAGGACACCCCAGGCTGCTTGCAGCCCCTGCCCATACTGGTGCTGTTTCAGCATCCTGGTGGCCATCGGGTGTGCGTGATGCTCAGAGGTGTGTGTTTTCTCACCTATCGTGTTTGATTATGAGCAAAATGACACCTTGAAGGTGTGCAGCCCTTCCACAAGGACACCTTAAGAAGCTGAGTGCCTTGGGGAACCCTGTGCACTGTCACACTCCTTGAAATGCCATTTACGCCTGCTGATGTGCTGCTGGGTTCAGGTTATGTTCTGGCACAGGGTACAGGCTTGTCTCCAGGCTTTGCATCTCTGCTGGCTCCCTCAATCCATGTGCTGTTCCAGAGCAGCAACAGCTCTGATATTTTCTGGCTAGAGCTGCACAGAGCCATCCAACACGAGGTGTTTCATTACTCGAATGGCACTGGGGGAAACACAGGGCTTAATGGCTTTGTGTCACTTGATCTAACACTCTCCTGCTGGGTCCTGTAACATGACCTGTAGAAATGGTGTTGAATTTGCAGCCTCCTGAAAATGTTCCTTGTCCTGCTGGGGCCGGCTGCTTCCCATTGCTTGGCAGGTTGCAGGAGGCAGCGTGCTGCTGCTCTTCTTGCTGAAGTTACTGGCTCCATCCTCCAGTGCAGAGCAGAACATGGTGCAAATGCTTTCTGTGAGCAGCAGCCCACTCGGTAGCATGTAATGTAACAGCTCCAGGAAAGAACAGCTTGGGATGCCCTGCTTTTCAGCTTGGCTTATTTGCTTGTTTGCTCACTAATTTCTTTTTTTAGCTTCAGCAATTTGCGTTGAAATCTCGGTCATTAGCAGGAATTAGCAGGATTCGGCTGCTTGGCTTTCCTTAGGAAGCTTGTTTGCTTTGCACAGACCATGTGCAATTATATATGAAATCTGAATCTAAGGAATGCGAAACTCACAGCAAGTTTGGACAGCATGATACCTGCTGTGTTGGCAGCCCAGAGTCAATGCATTTTCAAGTAAATTTGGTAAGATCAGGTCTGAGTTCGAGGAGGTGTTTGGATTCCAGTGTTCCAGCCCAGATCTTTATGTTAGGAGGACCTTGGACACCTCTCATTAAGGCTGCCTGTCCTTTGCTCACTGAGGAACAGAAGGATTATCATTCTCCTCCAGCACTCCCATCAGCACTGACACCTTCCCCCCCTCCCCATCTCTTGCCTCATCTCCAAGTCTGGAATGATTCAGATAAAATGAAGCAGTTTTGGTAGTGTTATGTATTTCTCATAGCTCAGTATGCTATTTGCAGCAATGTAGTTAGCAAGATTAAATACGTTCTCCTTGCAAGATTCAGATCTGAATCTGGAAAAAGCAGAGCATCTGTGTGCAGCCATGCACTGAATACTGAGATTGCAGTTGAGTGGTTATTTCTTCAATTTTTTTGGGGGTGGAGGAAGGGAGGAAGCATTTTGTGTTCAGACTGGCTGTGTGTGTTTCTAAGTCTCCATTTCTCTCACTTTGCAGGTGTTTGGGTTTTTTTTTTTTTTTTTTTTTTTTTTTTTTTTTTCCCCTTAGCCTGAAATGCTGTTTGGTGGCTTTAAAGAGTAGAAGGCCCTCACTGCTCTTTCATGCTGAGCTGGGTGGTTTTAACAGCCAGAATACTGCAAATAGCTCCAGGGATTTTTGTTTGGGTGTGTTCATGAGGTGCTGTGCTTAGAGATTTCATGCCGGTTCAGGAGCACGTTTGCTATCAAAAGCCAAAGGGACTGATGCTCCTAAGCCAGTTAGAAGTGCAGGAAAATGTCAACCCAAGACAGATGCAGATTTTGTTAAGGCCATGCCATAAATATAAATGAAAACCCTGGGATGATCAAAATGGAATGAGGCTGTGCCAGCATCTGCTGAACAGATCTACATGGAGAAAAGTCAGCTGCTTTCTTATATCTCTGGCATGAAATTCCTACACGTTGTCTGCTTTATAATAATAAATCCTTTTACCCAAGGGATTTCTCATGGCCTTGGTCTAGCTTTCAGCTTCAGACTTTGTTGAGGGTCAAATCCAGTACTGGGCTCCTCATCCTAAACAAGCGGAGCGCTGTCAGCCATCACTCAAACCTCTCATTTCTGCCTTGACTCAAGAAAAAAGCCAAAAAAGTTTTCTCCTCCGCATTTCTTTCAGCACAGTTTGCACTTTTACTCTCATTTTCGGGCTCTCTTGAGCTTTCAGAGTATTCTGGGAAATAGTATGAGAAAAGATAAAGAGTTGATTTAGTGCTCAGCAAATATTGGAAGGAGATTTGTACATGTGATTAGAATTCATTTGTTCTTTTCTTCTGTAGCAGAGGAGGGTTTGATGTAATAGCTAAGAACACATGTGGAAGAAGTTGCTGAAGAGGTCTTTTTGGTGTTGACAGACTATGAATTTAAAATTAGCAACTGCAAGTCATAGTTAAATTTTTTTATAGGCTGGAGAGGGATTTGTCTGTGTGGATACGAAGATATTTCTTTGGAGTAGATACAGCTCCTGTCAGTAGACACAAATCCGTAGCGTGCAGTTGTGAGGAATTTGAGCTGCGCCAGGAACGTCTCAGGAAATTCAGCAGGGAGGAGGAGAAGAGATTACCTAGCAATTTCAATAAGTTTTTCTCCTCTTGTTTGGCACCAAACCTTTATTCAGCCCTATTCTGCTTGGACCGAGGAGCAGTGAGGGGCTACAGCTTCCAAAGCTGAGTTCTTCCCAGGGAGGTGGTGGGGTCACCATCCCTGGAGGTGTTACAGAACTGTGGAGATGTGGCACTGAGGAATGTAGTGATGGGCATGGTGGGGGTGGGCTGGGGTTGGGCTTTTGGGATCTTAGTGGTCTTTTCCAATCGCTATGATTCTGGATTTATGTGCCTATAAGATGGGGTGGCTGGGAAAGCTGAGCTGCTCTTGTCCCATTTGTGGTGATGCGGTAGGTGACTGGCATGCTGTGAGGGAAAGGCCTCCTTGCTCTCTGTTGAGAACAATCCGAAGGCAGGGAAGATGGGAAGGAAGTCCAGAGTTGTGGGAACTGGGAAGAGAATGAGAACAGTGGGCATTTAGAACAGGCAGGATCCCTGTTTGAACAGATATTCTTGTAAGATTGTGATATAAAAATAAACTTGATTTGCTTCCTCACATAATATTTCAGTGATGTAAGGGTGGAATAAATCTTGAAACAGCTTATTGGCTTATTGGAGAGCGTATAGAGGAAAGCTTGATCAAATTGATTGTGTATAAAGAATGGCAGAGCATGTAGAAATGGAGCTGTAACGAAGAAAAAGCATGTTGGTGAAGGAAAACAGATGTGGTTCCAGCTCAGTAAAGCCTGTAAACAGTGCTTTCATTTCTCACTGCTGAACACGAAGGGGTTTGTAATGAGCTAACAGAAGGAAGGAGCTGTCAGACCTCAGGGCTGCTGTAAACTGAGGAATGGGGACAGAGGGACTGGAGGGACTCGAGGGATGTGGCCATAAGTGAATGGTTTCAATGGGAACAAGGCTGCTGTGAGCCGAGTGCCAACATCTCTGCTGTGTGGGGTTTGATCCTGGGTGAACACGCAGTGATTCCCAAGGGGAGATGAGAGTAGGTAACGTATTGCTGTCCTAGATGTTAAAGCTGTGACATCAAACTTAACTCTCTATCAAAGCAGAACTTCAGAGGCATTTAATAATGTTTTGTTGGTTCTTGTTTTTGATGGCTCTGAGAATTAGAGAATTGGAGAAATGAAGGAAACACAGATACTGGCATTTGAAGTGGGATGTTGTTAGCAGAGCGCAGCATTTTTGGTCAGGATTTATGTATCATGGAGGGGAGGGGGGGGAGGAAAAACAAAAAGGAGAATGTAACAAGCCAGATGAACTGTCAGACCTAAAAATGTCGTCATTCCAGAAGCAGCTGGAAAAAGTCAATAGAAGACAATTGACTTGAGATAGATTGTCAAAAAGATGTCAGCACTTGAGGTTCAGAGAAAGGCCTCTTGACGATGGAAACCTGTGCTTTTCTTTGGTAAAAGTCTGCTAAGATTATTAGGTAATGCACTGATAGAAAGTTTATAGGGCAGCTTTGAAAAATAAATGATGAAAGAAAAATGATGAGGAGCAGCTCTGCCAGAGGTAGGAAAGCTACTGTTCTGTATCAAAATGACCTCTGATAAGCAGGGAAAAATGGAAGGTAAGCAGATGAAACACATTTTTCTTTATTCTTACTTTTTTTCATGATCGCCAAATGCGGTGATATGGAATGTAAAAGTATCACATAAATGTGTGATTCCTAAAATAGAGTAACTGCCATGAAAGCTGAGGTGTACCAATGACTACTGTGGTAACAATAGAGCTTGTACCTCTAGAGAATCGTTTTGTGATCTTTGCTTATAATGGGGGCTATTTATTCATGAGAGTTGCCCATTTGCTCTATTCCATGTACTGTAAGAAGAGTGAGAAGAGAAACAGTACTTTACAATGTTTGCATTCTAAAGCATTGTTTGCGTGTGTTGTAGCGTGCTGCTGAAATCAAGGAGCATCACACAGGGTTCCTGGGCAACCACAAGCTTGGGAGTCTGGATGCACAATAAACCTGAGCCCTTTTTAGTCCTTCAGAAGGCAGTTCTGAGAAAATGTCCTTCAAGGCATTTGCTGCTCCTGCCAAGCTGTGCTGAAGCCAGGATGTTGATGCCATTCAAATACTCCGTACATTTTGGTGGATGCTGTGAATATTTGGGCTGGAGGAGGAAGGGTTGAGATAATTGGTCTGCATTGAAAAGAAAGTGAAGGATTATGGAAGGGATACCAGTGCTCTTATCCTGGTGGCTGAGCTTCAGCAGCAAATAGGAAGTCTCCTACCTGACAGGTTGTGCTCTGCAAAGCACTTCCTATGCTTCCATCTGAAATAGCAATGCTCACAGGGTTGGGATGCTGTTCTGAGTGGACTGCCTATGTCCATAAATGTGCTAATTCCTAGGATCTGTGTTTACCTGGGTTCAAATTCTTTAAAGCTATTTGTTTGGAGTGCGGGGTTTCCTCTGCATCCGCTTAACGTAGGTCTGTATGTGAAATAAAATATGAAGATTGAAGGACTCAATATGATTTATTTAACTCATGAAAAATGTAAGGAGATTGAAGTATATTGGAACCATCAATCACACTGCTGGCTGAAAAATTAAAACGTGTTAATAGAATGTAAGTGACTGCTTTCTCCCTGAATTTGCATTATGATTAGGCTGGCTGTCCCTGCAGTCTGCTCTACCACGTAAGGCTTTGATGAGCATGAACGTGAAAGGAGCAGGTAGGTTGTTTCAGTGCTTTAGGAGCTCCAGAGAAGCACAAATGTGCATTGATACGTGCCTGTTGTGGAATTGTGCCTTGTCTGTGCTTGGTAGAGTGGCAGGGAAAGAATCACGAGGATTTACTATAGGGGAGGGGACTGTCAGGGAGACTTGGAGGGTTTGGTTCAAGTTTAGTGAACAGAGGTGTGACAAATTGCAGGACAAAGGGAAACACAGAGTGTGTTCTCTGAAATACTGCAACTGGTCAGTAATGATGGAAGGGCAGATGCAATTCCAGTAATCAGCAAAGGAGGAGGAATTCTTAAGAGCCTGTCAGGAGTCCTTCCTGTTTGTGTGAAGGTTTTTCACCAATTAAAAGTAAGGGAATATAGGCAAGGTAGTGAATAAATTCTGTATTTAAGGCTGCTTTCAAATTACAATATTCAGTTGCATATATGTGTGTGTATATGTACAGATATCCACTTATTTTTTCCTAAAGATGTTCATGTTCACAATTACTGTCTTTTTTGGGCTAGACCTTTTTAGCCCCTGAAGGCCAATTGTTTTAAGCCTACACAAGAAAAATTTTAATAGCTGCTAAACGTGTCTTTCCCAACCAATATTTTTCTGATCAGTTTTTCATAGCTTCTTAATTCTCAGTTCAAGTCTTCCAAACCAAGCCAAATTTCTAACTTAGTAATAGGGTATTTCATTGGTTTTACAATCCCTACTTTGACCTCTCTTGTGCCTTGGTTGACTCTGGCTGTGATTTCAGGCTGCTGGGTTTGGTAGGATGGTGTCTGAACAGCGTGGTTCCCATTGGAGCATGGCTGGATGGTGTTGGGCTTCCTCTCCCCAGGCACTTCACCCAGTGCTCGCTATGTGCTCGTGCTGAGCAGCATCAAGGCCAGGTTTTAATGGAGTTCTTGAAAATGTCGTGTAAGATGCAACCGCACAAATTACCAATTCAAAGGTTATGGATAGAAAAGAGCTGTTCAAGGAAAAACTACATCAGGTTTGAAATCTAGACTGACTAAGTGGCTTAAGAGGGCAACATTTAATTAAATGCCTGGAGCCAGCCTGAACTGTCAGGAATAAATCTAAATTAAATATGATTACAAAGTGATCTAATAGAATGAGATAAGTTATACATAAATTAGACATAGCTTGCACGACAGAAACAAATCAACAGAAAGTCCTTGGGTGTATATCAGTCCAGCACATTTTTATGACACAGATCAAAATAGGATGAGAATTCCTGACTGCACGGCAGAAAAGAACCTATAAACATGATTGACAAATCTGCCAACAAAGATTGACAAATCTGCCAACAAAAGTTGAGTCTGTGCAAAGCTCTGTTTCTGTATAACATGCTCTTAGTTGCTGAGAGGTTATAAATTATTACCAAAGGGCTGGATTGCTGCTTTGGTCCTTTTAATAGGAGGAACGGTGATGTGTTTAAACAGAGATCGCTGGATATAGAAATTAGACTTAATTCCCAAAGCACGCTTAATGGCTTTGCCTTGCTTTCTGCCAGAGAAACATAGCTTTCAACCTTAGAGATTGAAAAGAGGAAGGGGGGAGAAATTGCCTATTAAACTGGCTTACTCTTTGTGATGAAGTCAGGTCACCATTATCAGAGTAACCCAAGGATTTGATCACCAATAAAAGCACTCTATGGCATGTTTTTGTGTTACAAAAAGCAAACTGTAATTAATTTCTAGTCATCGCTTGAGAAGAGCCAATAAATAAATAAAGATGAGGTTGGATGCTTAGCAAGTTCTATCGGCAAAAAGGCAAACTGAATCAAAAGGCGCCTCTTGGATGACAAACATCAGTGTTATTACAGTTGGCGAGAGCTGGCTCTTCCCCAATTAAAATGACTTCAAAGAGAATTCCGAGACTTCTGTTATGAGAAAAGTACCCTTAGAAGAAGAAATGTGTACAAACTCGGCAATTCTTGTTGTGCAGCCCTTTGAATGCTTAGCAGCGATAGGGGCTGGGTTTGGGGAGAGAATCAAAGAAAAAAGGGCTGGAGAGATCAGAAGTGTGCAATGTTGACTGCATTAGTGTTTTTTTTTAAAAAGGGGAAATGTGAACCAAACAAATGGCAGGGCTGTCGGGAGGCAGATGGGGCTGCCAGTAGAAATGTGTCTCGTGGGACCATGGAGGGTTACTGTCTGATTCTGGATGGTGAAAGAGCAGAGCCTGGTGGTATCAGTCTGTTTACTTCTGAACAGATGTCAGGATCAAAAAAAATGAGTGTTCTTGCTGAAATCCTCCAGGTAGGCTTTGGAGGTTGCCCAGAGGCAGGGCAGCCCGGAGCACCATGTGCTTTGTGAGGGTCCTTTGATGTTAGGAGCTGTGGGCACTGAGGTACTGTGTGTTGTGTGATGGAAGAGATCTTGTTCTCCTTTGCCAAGGGAAGCAGAATGTCTTAGTATGGATGGTGTAGTATATAGCAGTACATGCTTCAAAGCTGGAAGAAAAAAATCCCCCTTTTTCTGGTCTGAAACTGCCCCGGTGCTTGCAGGAATCTATGCCATGGTCCGTGGGTCTGCCATATTCTTACCTTCACAAATATTCATATTTGGGCATTTTCTTCAGCCTGAGCAGTACAGCACAGACAGCAATTCAGTCTGATGGACTGGAACAGTGATGGGGAGAACAAGACCTGTTTAGCTCTACATCCCAGTGTAGGAGAGGCCGGATTTCTTGTAACATCACAGTTCTTGCTGCCCAGGTTTTGTTAATTGGTTGCAGAGACTGATGATCAGCAGAACAAGACTGCCAAGTCTTTCCCATGCTCTCTCTTCTGGGTAAAAGTGTTACGCTTCCTTTTATTTTGTAGCCCTTATCTTTCTTTTTTTTTAGTACGGTGTGAACTGATGCTGGCACTGAAAAACATGACAGTTCCCTGAATCAGCAGTCAGAGCTTTAAGAATGAATAGGGCTTCTGTGGGAAATTTATTAGGCTCAGTAATAGAATTACAATGTTGGTGGATAAAATACAGTGGGACATAACCTTGTGCTGAGAAAACAAGGCAGTCTTCTTCACAGTCCTCCACCTACTTTTCAAAGTTGACTCCATATAAACTCTAACATCTCTTTCCTGGCCATCCTTGTAACTACTATTACTCTTATTTAAGACCTTTCTCTGTTTCATTGTGCCCCTATCTCTCCTGTGTCCTCAAGGAACCAGCTTTGCTTGTGGCAGTGTTGCAGGAACGCCATCCGTAGCTGTCTTTGTTGGCAGCATTTTTAAATGGAGTTGTAACTCTATCCTCTGCAGGAGGATGGGATCCAGGAGAGCTGGGCAGTCAGCAGATGCCAAGCTGTTTCCATCCCCTGCCTTCTCATAAAGTCCTTTCATTTTAAATGCCTCTTGGGCAAAGGCACCATAAATCACACCCCTGGTAGATCAACCAGCTTGTAGCGTCTGGATCTGAATGTGTCCAGCAAGCGTGATGTAACTTGTACTTTCCTTGCACGACTGTTCTTTCTGCAGTGTTCAGTGCTGGGTGCAATCCCCAATGGGTCACCCCAGCAGTGGGATGTGCTGCAGATGTGGGTATGGCACCCACAGGGCCAGTGGGCACTGCTCACTGATACTTTGGCTTCTTGGCTGCAGAAGCTATTTTAGAAGTAATCCTGTTCTCTCTCAGCTGCAGAATTCTCAGTTGAGTGGAGTAAATGCCTTCTGATGGCTGATCCATCTGATGAATGCAGCCTTTTCCTCTGTGCAAGTGTCCCCAAGTCAGCTGTAACTGGAGTTTGTGCTGTGGTTATGATGGGAAACACTTTTGAAGCTGGAGTTGTGGTTTGGTGTCTGCTAGCAGAAGAGCAGCCTCTGCTCCTCAGCCACAGCAGCTCATTTCTGGGGCTGCTGATCCACTGCCTGTGTGGGGAGCTGAGTTTGCACCTTCTTGGGAATATCTGATTGAATCTGTTACACAAACACCTGAGGGCAGAAAGTACAGAACTGACACAAATGCAGGCCAACATGAACTCATTCAAACATTTGCTGAGCCACCACTGAGGCCCTTTCATTGTTTTTGTGTTGGAATCTTCTTTCCTCAGAGCCTTGTTAGAGGAATATCCATACAAGAGTCAGGCAGTATGAAAGCTGACATGACTGCATGGCTTCATTTGGGTGTTTGCAGGTGGAGGGAGTTGTTCCTGGTCAAATTGCAACAAATACATGCATACAGTAGGCTAAGAGGAATTCATTTACAGGGTGTTATTCATTCTATTTCCAGTAACTAATTCCACTACCCAAGTTAACTGTCCTTAAGCCAGAGAAAAGCCACGATAAGTAATGGTTTCTTGTTGACACCTTAATTTTGCAGCTCAATCTATGTGGTTGCTCATCTCATGGATCTCCTAATTACTTTATTTGATATCCCTATCCTAGCCTGTAATTGTTCTGTAGTTTCATTAAAGAGAAGGAAATCAATGAGCCTCTCCATTTAATCACAGGTCAAGATTTTCTGCAGGGGAAGGGTCTCTGTGACCCTGTGGGGTTGCTGCTTGGCTCAAGAGGGTACAAACTTCCAACTTGTGCACATTTATCTCAGATGCTCCCTTTTTTGGGGTGAGGAAGAAAGGTGAGAGGCAAAAATTGCATTCTGGTTGTGCCCTGACTCTTCGTAAATGTAAGGAGATGGCAGAGCCTGGGGTGCCCTGCACCTAGCTGGGAAGGATGCTTGGTTATCCCCTTCACTGGTCTACAGGTCATGAGAGCACTGCCTGCTCAGGGCACTGTTCATTGCTGGCCTGGATGTGACAGTGACAATGGCTTTGGGCATGATCTCTGTTTTTATTGCTTCTCTGCTTAAAAAAATAATAATGGAATTAGTTCTATTTGTGCTCACATTCTCATCTCCCTTGTTAGCCACGACCCAGAGTACCACGTTTTGCTGTTGCAGCACCCCAGAGAAATTGTGTTTCTTAATAAGAAAACTGCAGCGTGGAGCTTGGGAGGTGCTGCAGAAAGGGAATAATTGCTTGCTGCCCTGTCAAAGCAGAAAGTAAGTTTGGTTGTTGCTTCGAGCGCAGTTTTTGCTGCTTCTGTACCGTGTTCAAATCAGATTTAATATTAAATAAATCAGAATTCATGGGAAAAGCCTCTGCTTTTCATGGCTTTAAATGGATTTTGAATACTGCACCGAACTGACAAAGCTGGGACTGAAGGAGGAGACTGCACAGCCTGCACAGCTTCAGACTGCGGTTGAAAAGGTTTCAGATTCAAAACTTGGTTTTCTAATATTTGAATATTTGTATGTTTTCTCAGCCCTCCTTCCCTCCCTTTCCCTTTTGAATATAACTTCAAATCTCGGAGAAGTCCTGATGTAAATTTCAAACCTGTTTAAAGGCAGATTGTCAAATGTTTTTCTTGAGATAGCTTTTGACATCTCTGTTTACCTCTCTTGCTTGTGCTCCTTGTAAATGTGCACAACTCTCCTCCTTCTCGACCCACAGAGGCCTTTTTCCATTTATCAAACATTGATTTCTGTGCATTTCTAGCTGAGCTTGAAATTAAGAGATCTGTGCTGATAATTAAAATACAAGTAATCATTGGAATAGCCTCTTAATATGTAGATCAGTTCATATGGACATCCAGACAGATTGCTATAGGTGTCATATACTGTCACTTGTATTTACACATGAAAGTGGAAGGAATTTGGTCTAATGAAGCAATCTGCTCAAAATAGTGGAGCTGAGGTGACCTTCCATCCTCATACCCACATGTGTCACTCCTTTTGGAGGAAAGCACTCAGCAGGTTTTACAGCGGGAGGTGATCAGTCATAGAACTTCCCAAGAGAAGAACAGCATGTCTGGGAATATGGAGGGAGGGAAGGAAAAAAGAAATCTATGGTGTGAGTGAGGGCTCTGTGAGCTGACCTGGTCACCCTGCTGGATGTACTGAACCCACTGACAGCTGTGTGTGAAGGTTGGGGGCTGCACCTGGCTAAAGGTTAATGCAGAAGTTCTGTACCATGTGGAGTCGTATCGATTTCCCAAAGGCAACTGGGAATTGCACTCTGCTTATGCTTTCTGTTCCTGGGGTAGTGTCACCTCTCTACTTCAGTTTTGTTTCAAAGGGCTGTGATGTTTCTTTAAGCCAGCTCACTTAGGTGGTCAAGCAGTAAGCTTTCTGCTGTTGTGGGGGATTGAAAAGAGAATATTATTTTAACACTCCCCACTGCACCACCCACCAGTTCTCCATCTATAAAATTTCATTAACTTTAATGATACAATAAAACACACTAAGTGTAATAATGCAGTGATGATGGAAGGGGAGGAGCTGGAAGCGATGCGGAGCACTCCCGTTGTTAATGTGCTCCGTGTGAGATCATGTCTTTTAATCCAGAAAGCCAAATTGCAAGATAGGAAGTTGGATTCATTTTGGCGTGTGGAAGACCAGAGTTGTAGGGCTGTGGATGCAGACCTCTGAATGTGGATCGTTTTCATGTTCATTTGCTACACCTGTATAAGTAGATGTAACAGAAAGGTGCATCAACAAGCAGTGGAGATAGAGTAGCTGTGACTGAGCACTTGCACCCAAAGCTTGGGTAAATAACTGCCTATGAGCCTCAAAAGCGGATGAAGTAGGAGAAGTGTACAGAATGGTGTAAGGTGGGAGCTGTAAAGCTGTGGTCTCCTATTGCTCCAATGTGTAACAGGTAGCAGTGCTCCTGGCTCATAATTTCCCCTTAGTGGGGCATGAGTGCTTTTTCTTTTTCAGTGCTTGGCTTATTCAAACATCCAAGGCAACTGTAAAGTTATTTCATGCTCTCGAATAACCCTTGTGATTAAAGTTTTGTCATTGCTCAGGTTTAACCCTTCATGCAGCCTTGCCCTGAAATTGTCAACCCTATTGCAAAGCCATCCCTGCTGTCCCCTTACTGTGATTCATCTTCTAAAGATGATGATTGGTAATTTTTGCAAGAGAATTACTCGCTTTCTCTGAGTGGGGAATACAATTTTGCAAGGCTGATTTAACTTGTTTTCTTGTTTCGAGGACGGATATAATCCTATATTTACAAAGTAATTACATGGTCCTTCATATATAGTATTTAGTCTGCCTATGGAAACTATTCATTATGTAATTAAATGAATGGTTACCCTTTACAACTTCTTAAAGAGTGCTCCAAACATGTGTGCTACTAAATACAGCTTTACCCAAAGAGTGGATGCTGGTTAAAGTGACCAACAGTCACTTCTGCTGTGTAATAATTATGTATTCTTGCTGTTGCTTTTCTTTGAAAGTAATTTAGGTGCATGAGTATTTAGCTAGACTTTGGGCTTTTTTCAGTAACTCACATGCTGAGAAGGGTTCTATCCGAAGACAAGGATTACAAAATAACGGTACTGCGACCTCCTGAAGTGTCCACATCACTCATATCTCTCCCATAACGTACAAAGCCTTTGCCAACTGTTTGGAGCATTTGGAGTAATTATAACGATTTTTCATTCATTTAGTAAAAGAGAGGAAGAAAACGGAGGCGAGAAACTGAAGTGACCTTTTGTGGTAAGCAGAAATGTGCCAATATTGGAACACAATTATCTGAAGTGCCTGTGGGTACCAGCTTCCTGTTGATAACCTGCGGTGCTAATTGCCTGCAAGAATTCAGGGCCGATGTTTGTGACTTGAATTAATAGGCACACGGGAAAGACAGGACTTGCAGTGGCAGCGGTGAGAAAGGAATATGGAATAGCAAAGTGGAAAGGCCTCCAAGATGCTTTTCGGTTCTGGTTTCTAACCATCCCATCTCCAGGTATGGCTGAGCTGCATGCCGAGTGGCCCATCCAGACATCACATTTTATTGTGCTCCTTTCACCGTCCCAGGGATGAGAGATTCGGGAGATTTCCCACCTCTGTCTGCCTGTAGCCTTGCAGACCTGGGGGGCACAGGCACGGTGGCCTGTTAATCAAAATACAAAGTACTGAAAAGGTCAAAATAGTGGTACAGACTTAATATATTTTTCTAGGAAGGGAGACATTAATTTTGTGTCTTCATAGAGCGCAGTGTAACGTCAGGGACTGCAACATCTGAGCAGAAAATAGACAAAAGGCAGAGTCCCATGACAAAGATTTTAATTAGGATGAATAATGATACGAAACTAACTGATATTTTATTTATTTTTGTGTGCCTAATTATGGAATACACATGAAGTCCTGTTATTTGGCTCAGAAGATACTTTATTTTGCAAAAGAAAACCCGAGTGATTTTCATGGTGTGTAATAGTAGCAAAGCACTCTGCTTTTTTTTTTTTTAGGGAGAGGGGGGAAAAATGTGCCTTAATACCCATTGATTTCAGTGGAAGTAGAACAGCTTTGCTTCTCCAGCATGAGGTGCCCATGACAGCTCTGTTCCTAAGCCCTCCTTTCTGGTCTTACATAGCTGAGTAAATTTGTGCATATCCTGGTGAAGAACTACATTGGCATTGTGTCTTAAAAGAGCTTAGGTGGGATCAGGTTTTTCAAAGAGTTTTTTTTTTTTTTTTTTTTTTTACCAGGGAGTAAAATGTCAGCAAGCTGCAGCCAGAGCTTGAATCTTGCTGCTGCTGAGCCCCTGGCCGTGAAGGGCTCTGGAAGAGAGAGTAATGCAGACTAAGTTTGCCCTATTGCCATGCTGCAGCGGTGGCTTGATTGCTTCCACGTAGCTGCAGAGGCACTGCAGAAGTGCTCTAAGCTTCAGAACCTCTCATCTACCCCCCATTTTGGCTCCTGTGAGGATAGCTACTGTCCATGTGCAGCAATAGCAGAACAAAGGCACTTCATTAATTACTTGCTTCCTTAACCCAACCTGACTGCATCCTGGGTGATGTTCCCAAGGTTCTGCAGCTAGCCAGAGCTTACTCAAGGAAGAGCATTTGGTGCTGTATCCTCCCTGAGCCTTGACTCTTCTAACCTGCTGTATTTTGGCTGCTGTTTGCCGGGGCAAGAGCCCTCATTGATCCTTGCAGAGGCAGCTGGTGGGTTGACCTGCTGTCCAGCCCTGCTGCAGGATGCGCCTCACTGAGGTCTCAGAACACGTTCTTTCTACTCCTTTCTCCTTTTCAGGATGCCTTTCTATTGATTAGCCCAGGCAGGCAAATCTGAGGCTAAAGTAATTACCTCGTCTTTGTTTTGTAAGGTCCCTAGGTCCAATATATTTTAATGACATTCCTCCCCTTTAATGGATATCAAATGACTCCTCATGATGTCCATCGTTTCTCCTCCTTGATGCTGATGACTGGTTACAGCTGGTTCAGACAATTCTGGGCAAACAGGCCTTTGGAAAGATAATTAACATTCAAAAAGGTCAGTTTTCCTTGCAGGTCTGCATGCTGATGCTCAGCTATCAGCATGGGAGTTTAACTGCCCTTTATAATGAACACTGAGCTGCAAGCCCTAAGCACAGCTGAGTGTGTTTGTGATAATCCTGTGCAGGTATGGCTTTCACTGCATAGCATGTGGATGTTGAGGTTTTGATTCTTCTTTTCCATTTCTTCTACCAACCCTAACGTGTGAATCTATCTCCTGGTTTGCCCTGGGCAAACTCACACATGTCCCCAAACATTTATCAGCTCTGGCTTGGCTCCTTCCGCTGTGATTTACTGGGAATGTGTATCCAAAGAAAACATATCTGAAGGTCGGATGGGGAGGAGATCTTTTGTAGTTTGTCAGGATTAGCAGTGGTTAATGCCTCAATTCAAGCATTCTGAGTTTCTTGTATGCATGTATCCACGCTCATGTATGCTTGTAACTAAGGGTGGAGGTGTGGGAGCAAGCACTGATGCTGCACAACCTGCATGTGTGCTTTCCTGTGCTGGAGCTGCCGGGAGGAGAGCTATGTGTGTTTTTGTGATAGGATTTCTTCACCAGAACAGGTTGAAGGAATTGCAGGGGCTGAAGATGGTGATTAGATGGCAGTTTTGCTGATAGCATCCTTCTATTTTGGCAGAAGAAAATGACTTGGTCTTTTTTATTGCATTTTTAAATGAGGTTGAGACAGACACAGATTTAACCCAAATTGCTGAGGTGGAAGAGTCCCAGGGCCGACTCCACAGACAAAGCAGCTTTCCCAGAGAAACCACTGCTTATACAATTACACAGCTGACCCAAATAAAAGGGCCTCTGTTAGAAGGTGCAAATGGAAAACTTTCTGAATGCGTTTCCTAAAACTGAACCCGAATTGGGATTTCTTTTACCTTGAGGATGCTGTCTGAAAACAAATGCTTTCTTGCTCTTGCTGCAGGAGTGGCACATTAACACTGAGATTCTGCACTGTTTTACCAGCGTTGTGTTTATCTGTGATATGTTTGTGAGAGGCCTCTCTGTGGTTGTGAGGGAAGCAAAGGAAAGGTTTATTTCTTAACATAGACCATGAGCTCTGACAGCGGTTAAGGATCTCTATGTCTGCATCTTGGATTTTCTCACTTTTTAGTATGTTCTTTCTTTTGTCTGAAGTGCTTAATTCTGGGAGTATGTGCTCTGTATGCAGTGTGGCAAATGGACAGCAGCAGTGGATTGGCAGATGAGCATTAGAGTATATAGCCATAACCCACTTGCTTGCAGATGGCTGTTTTGAGTCTGACCATTAGTGTGTGAACTTGCATGTTGTTGTGGAGGGCTCAACATGCTTCCATTGGGGGCTGTCCAGTTGGTCCCACCAAGTGTGAGCACTGTGGTGAGGGACTGTTGTTTCAGAAACAGCTGTGAAACCTGTTCTAGATGAACAAGACCAAACCAATTGTTGAAAATGTAAAATCTTGGCCCGTTTCTAAACGCTGTCTTCCCTTAAACTGCTGTGGAAGGTGATCACTCAAAGCTGCTCAGATTGCATTGGTGACTTTGGGAAAGTCACGGTCAGCACCAGCCTGGCTGCTGCCTTACAATATGTTACAGCATGAGTAGGTGTCAGCTCTCCAGCTTTATTACTGCTGATGGCTATTACTGTCTCTTGAAAATCTCCCTCCCACTGGTGGCTAATCAATGAGCTTGGCGTCGCCCCGCAGAGTCGTAGGTCAGCGGTAAAACTGCAACAATTAGCAAGTTTGCCTTTTGCGCCAAATATGGCAGCGTTTTTTCCCACCTCCTCCCCAAATAGTCTGCTTATTGAATTGTTACTTTTTTTTTTTTTTGACACTAACAGATGGTTCCTAGTGGCTGGCATCTGCAAAATTTTCAAACAGATTGATGAAATTGATAATGACCGGTTTCTGCAACAGATGGCTTATAGACAGATTTCGGTGTAAACTGACAATGTTGCCTTTAAAGAGAAGCTTCCAATGAACCCACACGTTACAGCTATGATTACAACATTATTTAGACCCTGAAAAATGGATCTAGGCTTAGCATAAGCATTATGTAGTGTCTAAGACAAAGGTTAAGAAAGATTGATTAGATAATTAGCAGTGCTTTATTAGCTGCTCACCACATCTGCATGATGTTCTTACATAAACATTCCCTGCCTACAATTGCAATGATGATGTTTTAATATTTATTATGTGGATAGGAGTGAGAGCTCCATTTATTTTATAAAATACAGTTTCCTTAGATTCACAAACCCTATCCAACCCCGAGTTACTCACAGGAAAATCACAGGCTGGCACACACGAGCCCCATGAGCCAACTGCTGTTGTGTTTTGAGCCTGTTCCTGTTGATGTGAGCTGAGAAGTGTCTCACTCTGCAGTGAAGATTTTGTGACCTGCATGGTGTGAGTCTGGTTTCCAGCACCTCAGCTGCTACAGGTGCCTGAGATGATGCATTTTCCAGAGATGAGGCTGCCTCTTTTCATAGAATCACAGAATCATTATGGCTGGAAAAGACCCCTAAGATAGCAGGTCCAACCCCTTGATCAAGGATCCTTGATGCCATGAAACAAATTGTTCAAAAACTTGTCTGGATGCCGTAATTTGTGTCGAAGCTTTCAGAGGTCAGCACTGCTGGAGCTGGGAGGGAATTAGTTGAGGTTACTGGATAACCTTGTAGGTTCTCCCCAACATTATGATTCTGTGAGATGTGTGCAGTGTGTGCTCCTGGCAAATCCTCCTTGGCTAGATGGGGAGCTGAGCTGCTCCCCAACAGCACCTGGTTTGCACCTTGACTTACAAATCCACTCTTTGTTACCCGGGTTCTTTATCATCAAGAGAAATAAGATTCCATGAATGGAACCTTGTTGGAAAAATTGGCTCAGTGGGGTGGTTAATTTAAAAAAAAAAAAAAAAAAAAAAGTTTTCTTCATAGGTGTTTGTTCCTGCAACTGTGTCTTTCAATCCAAGCGCTCTTCCTGTAGGCAATATTGAAATAGTTTAACTAAAAGGGGTGTAAAAAAACAAATGAAATTGGAGAAAAATCCCGTAGGGAATGGCAGCTTAACTGAAATCAATTCCCCTGATTAAATTGGCCAAAAGATGTTACCTCTGCTTGGAAAGCAAGGTGCATTAATTTAACTAGGAAATAGTTAAATTATATCTTGTGAGCATGTGCTCTGTTGGTGTGTTACCATGCAGGAGGGCAGATAAAGAGAGGTTTTTTTCTTTTTGGTGGTGGTTTCTTTTTTTTGTGTGTTCTTTCTCACCACAAAATGCTTCTATAAACATCTGCAGAGGAGCGGGGAGGGGTTCTGCAGGAGTCTGCTGCCTTCTTCCGTACTGCCTGCTTCTGAGTAGCAATTGCTCCGAGCTTCTGAGGTATTCTCTGTTCTTGTTCAGATGCAGACGCTATGATTGATGTGCAATTTCCATGGGATTTGAGTAAATCTGATGATTTGATATCAACCTGAAATGGCAGTGGTAAACACAGGATTGAATTTGGCTGTGACTGTTTGCTTCTGGTATCAGATAGCAGGGAATAATTACCCACCTAAGAAAGGAAAGTATTTAAATTCTCGGAGCCCTCTAATCCTTTTTGTTCTGATTTTCTTTCTATGAGGTTTCTTCAGTGTAGAAAAACAAATAGAAAAGTACGATTATAAATGCATCAAAATGCTGAGGCCAGATTAATGATAAAAATGTTGCTTTCACTATCTGTTCTAGATTATTTTCAGTGCAAATCACTGTTCCTTGAATGTGTGCTGCTCATAATGATTCAAAAGCCATTACAGCTTCCGCTCTGAGGGATGATCCTACTTCTGTAGCAGTGCCCAGGGAAACGTTCTTCTTCCTAATCGTTGCTCAAAGTCGGCTAATTTGCTCTTTTTTTGGCATCAGGAAAAATGAGGCATGCTGGCTTTAGTTTTTAGTTATCTGGATTACTTGAGATAGACAGAGTGAGGGAGATTGGAGCTGTCGTTGTGAACAGGAGGAGCTGCAGGTCCATCTTGTGTGCCCATTCCCCAGCGTGGCTGTGGCTGGAGTCATCTGTAGCTCTCCTCTGGGATAAAGAAAGCCCATTGGGGACATTCCTGATCCGTCCCTTCTGAGCACCATCAGTGTCCCATCCTTGGACCCCTTTGGGTTTTTCTTCTGTAACTCAGCTTCCTTGGTCCTGGTTTCTGCCTAGGTGTGGAGTGTAACAGCTTGTAATGCACATCTGCCCTCTGCATCGCTGGGGCTGTGTGTTCTCATTGCTAAAGGCTCATCTTCTCAGTCTGTTGTCTCTTTGAGGCTTAAAAAAAGCCTTGTTCTGTTACAACTCCTGTAGATTCTGCGTGTCTCCCTGTTATTGGTTGAGGGATCTGCATGTAATCACTGTGTAATGAGGAGATGTCTCCTGCTGGTGCAGATGAGGCATCTTATTCTCTGATCTGATTACAGTAATAACTTGACATGAGGACCTGTTGGAAACCTTCTGATGTGTGGAGAGAATTTTTTTCACTTGTGAAAACGGGGGAGTTTTCACTGGACTTTGCATCATCCGTGAACCACTGCTCTATCGTCATCTTCGTAGGGCAGGATTTAACAGCAGCTAAGGTCTTCCTCCTTCCCCTTTTTTAAATGCCCTATCCTTCCTTCTGCCCTTGTCGATGAGGGCTCCCAGAGAGGGCCAGCCATGCCCAGAGACACTGCAGTTCTTCAGGAAGAATCAGCAAGCTCCCACCTGAAAGCACCCCTTAGTATAGGAATAAAGCAAAGATAGGCTTGCTGTACGTGCATGCCCATGTGGCTGTGAGATGGGAGTCGCAGAGCAATTCCAACAGTAAGGTGCATCAGCTCTGCTGTGGAAGGATTTGGGACCGCAGTGAAGCCTTGAGTTGTGCTGTTGTAACGAATATTGAGCTCTGTTCTGGGCTCTTAATAGGCACTTATGAAGGGGACGTATTAGAAGGGCAGCCAGTTCCCATTACTTTCAGATGATTTCAGGGAGTGCTTCTTGGCTATTACAACGAATAACAAAAATGAAATATTCATTCTAGTTTTCTATTTGCCTTCTGTAACCTACTGGGTCCCCAGAGCACTGTGGAACTGAAATGCATCTCTGATTGACAGCAGCAGGAAAGCAACAGAAAGCCCTTTTTAAATTGCTCTAAGTGTGGGATTTATATATTTAAAATTAAAAAAAAAAAAAAAAGTAAGGAATGTTGCTTCTTGTTGGTGAAGGAATGTTATGGATTTTTTTGGTTTTTTTTTTTTTTTCCCATACAGCAGTGGTGAGTAGCAGCCCACCAAAGCAGAGCAGGTCACAGAGGGAGCTGTGCCCAGCCTTGGCTGTGGGTTGGAAATGAAGGCGAGAGCGAATGATTCTGGCAATTCCAATTTGTTTTCCAGGCACTGCTGGCACCCAGCTTCTCTAAGGGGAAGGGAAAGGTGCCTTTCCCCTACAGTGCATAATCAATAAATGCTATTGGCTGCACTGCTGGTAGTTCAGCAGAGGGTTCACTTTAGATCCATAAGGGTAGTGGTACTTAATTAGCAATTGATTATTAAGGGACTTGACTGATGAGTAAAAGCTTTTGAGTATAAATATACATAACTTTGTTAATGTGTAAAATGGGGCTCACAAGCACTAAAACCTGTTCTAAAAGCTCTCCCTGGAGCATAACGTTGCTTCTAGCTACACCTGTGCCCCTTGGGGCTTGTGCCCGGCATCAGTCCCTGGCTGCTGTGCCCATGGTGGTTCTCTGTAAAGGTCACAGGGACCTTTTGGGATGGGCTGGGAGCTCCAAGAACACTGTCACCCCCACAACCTGTGACAGATGTGAGCACAGGCATCCATGGGGAGCTCCCTCATTCTGCACCCACCCCTTGCCTCAGCCCTGCACTGCTCACCACCTGCTGCTGCTTCTGCGTCCCTCATGCTATTCTGCTCCGTGTGTCCCATTGCAGAGAGCTCTGCTGCTTCTCCCTTGCTTGTCTCACTCTGCTTACATCATGGCTTTATTGACTATATATAGATAAATATATATATAGTTTTTACTATTTCAGCTCCATGATTTTGTCTCTCAGGGCTGTGTTTAATACCGTCTTGCTTCTTTTCTTTTATGTCCCTTACATCCTGAATTGCTCAGTATATCACTGAATACTGTCCTGTCACTCTTTACCATTCCCATTTGCTGCTGCATCAAACTGTGTTTCCACCTAAACAACAGGCAGATAAATGACCCCAGGGCTTTGGTGCAGGCATGGGCTGTTTAGGAAGCCACGCATTCCCTGGACGTGAAATAACCTTTTCCCACTGTGGACTAAAGAATAATAAAGGAGGTGCTTAAAATAGAGTGGGCTCGAGCTGTCAGAAGGCAGCAGAGAATGGCTCAAGGTATTGACTGTTACTTACAATTTGTGCTTCTCTCCTGGGCTGTGGGTGGGAAAGGGTGTTCAGGCTTTCCATTTCTGGGTTATGGAGCAGAGAGGGTCAAAAGCAAGTGTTAATGGGATGATCCTGTGACCTGGAGTAACACAAAAAGAGTTTGGAAGCAAAATGACAAATTATCCTCTAAAACATTGAGTGGATGTCACTGAGGGTAAGTTGGGTACAGAAATTGATTTCAAGGTGTTTGCCTCTGGCACTGAGGTAACAGCTGGAGGAACTTGTTTTAGCTGTCAGTGGTTTGGGGCACTGACTTCTCCCCCCAGGCTGTAAAGCAGCAGTGCTGTCTGCACACACCAGGGAAGTAATACCAGCACTGATGACATCCAGCAGCACCACTAAAAGAAGGCAGAGTGAGTATTTACTTTCATGTGTACTCACAATTTGCACCAGGGGCCCTGGGTCATCCTCACTTGTTTCACCATACCATAATTTCCTTTGCAGAGTTTGATGCTGTGGCAAGTGCAACTGGTTAATAGGCTTTCTTAAGCAGATAAAATAGGTCGTATGTTTTTTAAACGGTGGAGGGTGTTTTCATTTGTTGAACAGTGCCTCCTGTTTTCTTCCACTTAGGACGATTTTCACACCATACACTGAATCCTGAAACCACCTCACGTTATGAATTTGTCTTTGTAATCAAAATGCAGTCTTCATTATTTCTGTCGTTCAACACAGCAGGCTTGAACATCTATTTAGCACAATGAGGATAAATCTGTGCGCGCTGTTCACAAAATAGGTCAAACGTATTTAAAAGTATGCTCTAATGTCACCTAATCATCAAATGTGGGATTTGCTGTATTAAGTATCCAGCCTACTTTGGGAGAACAACTTTGAAGATATTTGTATTATCAAATATTGTGGTTGTGGCAATGGGGTCTTAGGGGTCACCTGGAGGAAGGAAAGATGGAACAATGTGAGCTGTAACGATTTGCTCTCCGGTGTTCTGCTAGCTGCTGTCTGTCTGGGTGCTGGGCAGTGAGGTGTGGGTTCATCTGCTGAGTGCAGGGCATTAGAAACATCCACGGCTGCCAGGGCCTGGAGCTGTGCCTGCTGGTGTGATTTATACAGCTTCTGCTAGTGTTACCTTTTTGTCCTTTCAGACATACAGAAGCACTGTTATCTTCTGGAATTAGATCGCGGGGGCAGAAGGAGAGGTGGTGTTGCTTGTGGTTAGAGAATAAATCTTATGTCTCACCCCGTTGCTCCAATGTAGCCAAAAGCTGCTGGTGTCACTGATGCTGGCACCTTCCCCTGGCTGCATCCAGCAGCGTGCTTTTGCAGGTGCTTAATGCAAGAAACATCTCATTGAGTCTGCATAGAGCAATAGAGTACATCACATTCTTGACTCTCCATCGTGCTATAAAGTAAATTGTGGTGTTGGCTCAAACAGGAAGCTTGCTCCTGGCTCCAGAGGGGCATGAAAATTATGGCCAGATGGACTGGCCCTACTGCAGCACTTCCATTTGAATGTGTATGATGTTGTTTCGCTTTGGCTGTAGTGCAGTGGTACTATGAGCATCTATTTGACCTTCTGAAATCCAGTGAAATACTGGAATAAGTTAGCTGCTTGTCTCTTTTTCTGGTGTTGCGAGTATTAAAGTGTTTCAGTCACAACTTGAGCTTGCAGCTGCAGTGACCTCCTCCCCCCCCCCCCCCAATAGCAGCTCTCATCTGCTCATCCCACTGCTACCACCAGCACTGGGTAGCTGGCACTGGGAGTGTGGTGTGCCTCTGCTCTCCAACCAGGGATGTGGGTAGGGGATTCAGGGGGATGCCTGGCTGGGGTGAAAGAGTTGGGGCCTGCTGAACTGGGGGGGGCCTCAAAAATGAAGTCCCTTTCCATTTGTGAAAGCTTCATTCCATGTGTAAGGCAGAGCAGCACGGCCATTTTGCTTCTGTGTGTCTGTGCAGCTTGCAAGAAAGCTTAGAACAAAAGCAAACTGAGCTTGTGTCACCATGTTAGCACTTCTCCCCAAGCAGAGCCCTGCTGCGTGGTGTCTGAACAGCTACAGCTTTGCTCCATCCCATCCCTTGGCACTCAGGTGTGCTAACCCTGGCCAACAATGATGCTGCCCCTTGGGTAGCACCAAGGTGACATCTTGTCCCAGGTCTGCTCTCTGTGCCTGCAGCTTGTGTGCAATTTGAAGTGCATGGCAGGTGCCAGGGGCTCATTGAGATAACCAAGCATCAATTTGGCATTTGAGTTTGCAGCAGTGGACGTGCCCAAATAGAACTGATGGAATTTCCTCTGCCTGCTAAGGAAAGCATGAAACAAATTATTTTCTGCCTGAAGTTTGTAGTAGAGCCATGAGGGACTTCTAATTGGAGAGTTAATGTGTACTTTCCAGTGATTAGGTAAACACATTTTTTTTGTTATTCATAATTGCTTCCATTGCATGGATTCAACTAATTACAAAAGCATCCCTTGTAGAAACCATTTACAATTTTAATTCCAATTATTTTTTTGATAATTCAGAAACGTTTTTCCTGCAATTCATCAGAAAGCAGAAAGTTAATCCATTCATTACCACACTGAATGCCTGGTTTGAAACCAAGCGTGGATTACAAAGTCAGAATGAAGGTGACAACTGAGGTCTTGCCATGCAGGAAGTTGAGAGGGAAATAGCTGCAAAAAATTCACTGCTGGAAGGAGCAAAAAAGAAAGGCTGTGCTGTGCTGCAGACAATGCCATGTTCAGTGAGCTCTTTTGTAATGGCAGGAGTGAAAATCGGGGAAATGCATTTGCCCCGAAGATCTTCTGAAATAGCTGTAAGATCAGGAATTCTGTGTAGTTGCCATCCCTCAGCTCCTCTGAATGTCAGCTTGGTGTTAGGGTGCATGGCACTGAAGGATGTGGTCAGTGGGGGTGGGCTGATGGTTGGACTTGGTGATCTTAATGATTTTTTCCAGTGTTAATCATTCTCTGGGGCTTCAGCTCTGCCCTATGGAGCAGCCATGGCAGGAGGCAGCCTGGGGCTCATCACTGCTGTGCCCCGAAGACACAGCAAACACGGAGCTGTGCTGGTGATCACTAGGTGCTTTCTGTTACGTGATGGCTATGCTGATAAAATTCTGATCTTGGGCTCAAAGCATAAAAAGACTGGAAGATTCCAGGGGCCTTCCTTAAGCCCTGCCGGATGACGGTGAATCTCCTGTAATTCCTTCTGATCTGAAAATTACAGCTCAAGTCCTCCCCTATGTGCATCTCTGTAAGTAATGTGCTTTCAGTGGAGCTGTGCTGATTTACAGCCCTGACCGGGGCAAGAATATGTTTTCTTTAACCTAAATGACCTTCATTTAAAGGAACCCTATCTAGGAATTCAGCATTCCATCCGATCTCCTATTTGCATGATGTATTTGTTATGTTCTATTACACAAAGCTGCTTCTTTGAGATGCATTCAGCTTTTTTCTCTGAAAAGTGGTTACCCTCCTTGATATGCAGATGGAAGAGCCCCAAAAATTTGCTCCTGAATCCCACATTTGTTGAACTCCAGAATTTAGAGCCCCACAAAACTAACATATAGGATTTGCCGTGAAAAGCTTTGATTTCTGTATACAAACACTTCAGGAAATGTGCTCTTACTCTCTTTTACTTTTGCCTACCATTTACTTAAATGCACTTTTCTAAAGGCAGTTTTAACCTTTGGAAATGGATTGCTGCCTGAAATGGTTTCAACAAGCCATGAAAGAGGAGTTTAGGTCAAAAAAATGGCAAGCATTTTGTTTTCAAAATGTTGCCTGTCCTGCAGGGTTTCTCTCCGTGGGAAATTCCATTCATTCTAGGGATGTGGTCTGGGAAAACATTCCCAGTTGGGGTTTCTGAGCAGAGCCCATCGATGGCACAGTGGTGGGCTGATGGTTGGACTGTGGATAATCTTAGTGGTCATTTCCAACCTTAATCATTTGATGGTCCTCTGTTCTGGGAGCTGTTTGCCCTGAGCCTAGATGCCAGCGGAAAGGTTTGTCAGGAGTGCAGCAGAGAGAACATCAGGGATGTGTGGGGGTCACTGCGTGTGGGTCTTTGGGATAGGCTTGGTCTCTGAGCCCTTTAAAGACATTACCTTCTGGCTTTACACAGCAGTGCTCCAAAAATATGTAGAAAGGGAAAAAGAGGAGAAAACAAAGTTAATTCTCTGAGGGCAGCCTTCACCTATTCCAGACTTAAGTCAATTCAATGAGCACCTACTGTCTCACCCACCCCAGTATTCCTGCTGCTTCAGCCAGTTTTTTTTTTTGTTCTGTTTTGTTTTTTAAACTAAGCCTGCAGAGAAGTGCCACATCTCCCCATTACTGCTATGGCAGTGCCTGGTGCGATGCAGCCTGATTTGCTTTTGCTCCTCAAAACAGTTGGTCTGGACCTTGTTCACATAAATCCCCACTTGCAGCCTCGCTGGATGGAATAAATCAGATCATGGGAGCAAAGTGCCGTGAGGATGCTGTGCATCAGAAGCAGAATCCATGCAGGAAAGTAGCTCTGGGCCAGAGTCCCTGCTGAGCTGCTGTTTCTGTGTCCCAGCACGCTGCTCGCTTCCCATGAAGGAGCCTTTGACCTACAGCATTCTAGGGAACAATTCCTTTCTTGTCTGTCTTGTTCTTTTCCCTATCTCTGCTGGCGTGTCAGGGCTAACGCTGGAAAGTGATAGCCTCTGTTGCAGCAAGGAGATGGTAAATAGAGGCTGAGAATTGCAGGGTGTTTCTTGGGGGTTGCTGGAACTGTGGGAGGGAAAGAGTGCCTCATCCCTCACAAATGATGAATGTGGAGGGGAGGCAGGGCAATCGAAGAACAAAGCTGAGATGTTTTCGACTGCTTCACAGAGATGTATAAAGCAATGGATGTTTTAATTGGCTTCCAAGGGCCAGAAGCAGGCCAAAAGGCCCAGCCCTGCACTGGGATGGAGAACACTAAAGAGAGCAGATATTGGCAGGATGGCTCTTGTTGGGAAGGGTCCCATTTGCTTTCTTCCCAAACCCTGTGTAGTCCAGAGCAATGTTTTAGCAACCTCCAAGGGGACCCAGCAGTGCTGGCCATCAGGAGAACTGCATGGAGGGAGCTCACAAATGTTTCTGAGAGTCTCTAAAACTCTCCTGGGATGAGAGAAACAGCACTGAGACCTGAACAGGTGTGGATTTGATGTGCGCTGCTGTGTGGGAGACCTGAGGGCAGGAGAACGATTCACAGCACTTTGTTCTCTGCCCATAAAGTCACTGTCTTCTTAAAATTCTCAACAAACATGAAAACAAATCATGCTGTCAAAAAAAATCATGCGTTAGAAACAAATTATGCTTTCTAAAAGCATCGTGGCAATATAATTGATAAACTGCACGTGTGGGAGATAATTGAAAAAGTGGGGTGGGGGGGCATGCAGGATAGATGACTAAAATAGGAAAATAATGAACACGTGTAAATAAGAGCCACAAACAATAAATATAAATTACGGCGTGACAAACTGTAAATAATCAAAGCATTTCAGGCCTGAAATGTGATCTCTCTTCAGGGAAAACTTGCTTTGGTGGATCTGGAAAAGGCTGAGAGGAAAACAAAAAGAAATGAGATTATCAGGGCTCTTGGAGATGGCGGGAGCGATAGGTCATGCCTTGGATTCATTACTTGGATCATTCAGTAGCTCTGTGGAAATAGGGCATGCTGTCAGTCCAACTCATACCTTCACCCACCCTACAAATGCTGTGGCAGGAGGGATGCCACCAGCATTTCTCACCCCATTATAGAGCGGTGAAGAGAAGAGGGATGGCGTTTGCCTTCCCTTGTTTAGCTGCTTAGAGGGGGTGCTAACTGCTGTCTCCTTTCTTCCCCAACCTCTTGGGAATCCATGGGATATTCAGAAACAAACGGCTGCTGTCCTTAGCTTCTCCTGCAGATACACATATTGAGATACCTGTATAACATTTTAACCTATTGCTTTGTTTCTAGGGCCAAAATCCTCTCTGGATCCTCAGGATTAAATTCTCAGCAGGACCTCCCTATGCTGTGGTGCTAAGGAACACATTCAGATGAGGCTCATCTGTGGTGCGGAGGTTGGAAAGCAGCCTGAGATCAGTGCTGAGGTGTGGGAAGAACTTTGGGATGGGTGAGTGCTGACAGTTCTGCTGCCTGAACTCATGGGTGACTCAAAACCGCGGTGAGGGACAGCACTTGGATTTTTCTTTGCTGTTTTAAAATACGATCACTTTCTTAGGACACTTTCACTTCATTCATACAATACAATGGAATTCTTGAAGTTGGAAGCAACCAGTAAGATTCCATGGTCCAGTGTCAGCCTTTCCCCCCCATGCCTACTGACTGTGCCCCCATGTGCCACATCTCTACAGTTCTGGAACACTTCCAGGGATGGTGACCCTCCCAGCCTCCTTGGACAGCCTGTGCCTGACCACTCATTCAGAGAAGAAATTTCTCCTGATATCTAGCCTGAACCTCTCCTGGTGCAACTTAAAGCCACTATCTCTTGTCCTGTTGTAGGTTACCTGGGGGAAGAGGCCAACCGTTGTCTTGCTTGAAGAAAGATAGCAATCTTGAATGGAATAAAGCCCTGAGCATTGGATGAAATTGCTGTGGGTTTGTGCCCATGTACTGCAGGTGGGTTTGAGGACATGTTTTCCTAGTGAGAAGATTTGAAGGGATAGTGTTTGCTGCTTTGGTGATGGAAGATGGTTTGGGAATCATCCTCAGGAGCAATGCCAAAGGCAGAGCCTTGCTGGTGTTATCGGGTGGTAGAGATGCATCATGATCTGCACTGAGGGGCAAGAACAAGAAAAGAGATGGTGTTAAAATGCGAACTGCTGCCAGTGGTTATTTCTATGGCTAGTCCCTTCCATTAAGCTGCACAGAATCCATCACATTATGCTTTATTTCAGCTGTGATTGCTCCTGAGAAAAGCTGCAGGTCACACCGCATCTGAGGCAGTGCCTTTGGGAAGAGCTCTGCATGCAGAGCTGCAGATAAGAGGTGGAGGGAAGCTGTTTGGCCATGGTGGTGTACAGCCGTGCTGGCAGTGTGCTCAGCCAGGAGCTGTAGGATGTGCTGCCAGCACAGTTGGCTGTGAGGCTGAGTGGTGGTAGCTGGTCCAAAACAGCACTGAAGTTGCTGGGGGCATAGCAGAGAGCAGGCAGCAGGATTATCTGCACTGCATTTCAAAATAGGTTCACCTGCCAAATTGTGAGCCTCCACAGGGCTCCCAAAGGCCTGACATGCTGATAACATGTCGTGCCCCGCAGAGCCAAAATGTCCTGGTCTTAATGTAACCCTGCAAGCAGTGGTTTGGGACAGTGCCTTGGCCTATATTAACAGAGAATTTCATGAGACTCAATTAGCGAGGTTATTAATTAATCAATTATGTAAAACAGATGAGTGATCAGATATCCTGTTGTACAGTGATGCAGCTTATAGTTAAAACTTAATTAACTTAAAGGCCTGGGGACAAAATTTAAAAAAAACAAAAAACAAAGGAAAGGAAACGCCACCTACTGAAGACCAAAACGAATGATTTCAAATGAGGATAAAAATTGGGCTTGAGAGCAGACAGGACCATCAGTGCAATTTTGGGTGGTTTTAAGTGTGATGTCCTACCACAGCAGCCAGCTTAGCCAAACTGTTCTCTCTTGCTTGCCAAAAGAAATCTGTTGCAATCCCCTTGGTGTCACCGGATGTGCTCCCCATCCTTCAGTGCTGGCCATGGGGCAAGGAAGATGATTAGGGCAGATTTGTACCCTGCTGCGACAGGAGTGGCATTGGCAGCCACCAAAAAAAGCTGCCAAAAGCAGTGGAAGTATTGATCTTCTGTAACAGCCCTTTGTAACCTGCTGTATTTCAGTAGCCTACGTTAATCTGTGAAAGCCTACATCTTGTTTCTGACTTGCTTTTATTTAATTTTACTTCAGGCTAGTAGCTATTTAGGTCGATTCCTTGCCACTTGTGATAAATTGATGTCATCCGTGATGGAGCAAATCTATGTCGGTATGTTCCTACTTGTTCTTTTTAATTGACCCTATTTGTGTTAATTGAATTTGTGATATTTAGCATAGAAAAGCCAATATCAAAAACTGCAAGTCTCTCAAAAATTGCAAATTTCATTTTCATAATTCATTTTCAGTGTATGGCAGTGTGTTTCTGATCCTTGCGTTTAACAGTATGCTCTGGAGTAGATTTTCCCATGTTCAAGGGCCAGATTGCAAATGTATTGGCTGGGAAAGGAAGTGGAGTCATGCTCCAACAATGATTTTTACTGAGTAACTATAGATGAGGAATGACAGTTAGTACCTGGCAGGGACCCTGCGTGTTAAGCTTTCTTTATGAACTCTCTCTCTCTCTGCCCAACTGTTTAACTCTAGAATTGCAGGAATTTATAGTGAGCCCCGAAAGAAGTGGATACATGAGACCTGTTGGTGCCAGACACCATATTTCTTTCTAAAACTGGTGTCAGCAGTGGGGCTTCTTGTAGTGGTACAGCTGGGAGGGTGCTTCCATAGGCACTTAATGCCCACTTTAGAGCTTTTTATGTACCTCTGCCTCGATACTGGGCTGATACAGTGCTGGGAAGTATCTGAACATGCTCACTGGTTGTGCTCTTTCCTTTCTCCCAGACTGCTACTGTGTGGCTTTGTTGTTGTGTTTTTTTTTTTATGCTAGCTTTCAGGGATTCATTTCAAGCATTCTGTATTGCTCACAGGGGATGGGAGCAACCTGGCTCATGGCAGAAAGCTGCCTCTGCACTTCGTGGGTTGTGATGGGCTGATCCTGAGCTGCTTAAGTCAGTGGGAATTTGCATTGCCCTGAAGAAAAGTAGGAACTTTTCTGAGAGTTCACCCACATCCAGTGGGGCTTCTCCTCTTCTCACCTAAATCTGGTTGTTTTACCCTTGATCTTTCCTTCTTCCATGGCAAGATAACACCTGCTCTTCTCCCTGCCTTCCCCAGCCCTCCAGAAAGGGTGGGAGCTCAGAAAGGCAAAGGCTTCTTAATAGCACTCTGCCTCCTTTTAATCTAATTGGAGAGTTGCGCTGTGTGCAAAACTGTTTTGACACAATTTTTCTTTTTAATATCTCACCCTTTGACTGTCAGTATTTAAGGAAAAATGAAACTAATCATCAGTGAGGGTGCTGATGCTAATGCTTCGTAGCTGGTGTGGCTCTCATCAGAAAGCTTTGCAGGAGACAAAAAAAAAAAAGACTTGTGTGTGTCTAAGAATAGAACAGACAAGGGAGGTTTCAGAGGAAAAAAAAAATGTAGGACCATTAGCAAAATGCTATTCTCATGTTACTAATATTATTTGTATGTTGGGAAACAGGAGGAAAAAGGCTATTTCCTTGTGAAGAGTCAATCTTGTACTTTGTCCTGTGTCCCTTTTCCCAGAGGTACCAACACCCTTTAGTGCCTGGGCTGGCAGATTTTCCTGAGGAGGGGAAGTGTGATGTCTGGAAGGGGATGGACTCTCTTGTTCTCTAGGTAAGAGTCAGCCCTGCTCATCACTTCACCTTAAACTCAGACCAACATCTTACTGTTGCTGAAGCAATAGACACACTGCAGTACCAGCTGGCAAAAGGCTGTGTCCCTTAGAAGGGAGGTAATGAGAATTAGTCCAGGATTGTACTCCAAAAGGCAGCATCATGGAATAGCTGGAGATAAAACAACAAACCTTATCAGGGCACAGCAGGTGGGATGTGATAATGCTGTAGTGTGCTATGACTATTTTAGTGTCTGATATCCAAGGACAGATTAACAGTGTTTAGCCCAGTACAGGTTATTACAGAAGAGATTAGCACCACATAGGTGGGTAAAACAGCAGCTCAACCTCATATGAGGCAGGTAAACCATTCCCAGAAGCAAATATTTCAAAGCAGGGGAGCAAGGACAGCAGGGGCTGACACAGAAGGTGGTCCAGGATTGCTGCTGGGTTTCTGCTCAGGGAGGGCAGGGTGATGCTGAGCATGGGGGGGTCTCCAGTTCCTGCAATATGGATCTCAAAGAGGTTCAGCACCATTCACTCCTTAACTGTTCCCCACCATTAAAATCTCATTAGCAGCCCACATGTTCTTAAGCTCAGGAGTTTGTGTGTGTGCCTTTCAGCCCTCAGTGCCGCAGTGTCTGACATCTGGCATGGCTCAATCACTTAAATGTGAAAAATCAAACATTTCAAAGGGTCTCCATCCAAAGGGTTTGGAAATGGAAAGCTCTTATCTCCTCAGACAGGTACAGCAGCTTGCTGAACAGCAATGTGTGTTATTAATAGTAAAAACAAACCAATGAATGTAAATTTAAGAGAAGTTTCAGGTGTGCTTTGGACAGATTCTGCTCATAAAGGAGACAGCTCAGCCAGTGGTGTAAGGATGAGCTCTAAGTCTGTTAGATGAGATCATCACTGCACTTATCTTTGAAAATGTATTTCATGCTTTCACGTGGCAATTTAATATTGACAAAAATACTGGAATGGGCAGAGGAAAGGTGATGGAAGAACATTGTAGGTCCGCAATTAGCACTGTAATGATGTTGGCTGTTTAAAGGTAGCTAACAAAATGGAAGTAAAATTCAATAGCAGTGTATAAGTGAGGATGACTTATGACTTAGAGATGACACCCCAGATACATTCAATGGATTTTTGTTTTCATTTATGCTGTGTGCAATGGTGTGACTGTCTCTGTTCATAAAAACGCCCTGGATTCCTACAGAAAAGACAAAGACGTAACAATCTGCAAAGTGGGCAGGAAATAACACTGAAAGTTTCTCCCACCCCTTCCTACAGCTCATTTCCTTAAAAAATCTATTTGAATTTAATTTGAGAAGTTCTAGTTTTGGTACAATCATTGCTTTCATTTGGTTTCATTTCTGCTTCTAAAATACAGCTTCCTAGAGACCTTACATTAACTTCACAGATCGTGGATGACATTGAACAGAGGTAAGAGGTATAAACCAAATATAAAAGACCATCCATTTCCATGCATGATTAAATGCTGACTCAAAGTGCTGCCGTATTTTTGATCCCCAAAGTTTAATAAAATTCAAGACAGGCAATCATGAGTCGCGGACAAATTAAAATTTATTGAGACAGACAAAAATGCAACTATTCCAGACTACAGTTAAGCATTTACAGTTAACCAAAGAAAGATAGCAAAATGTTCACATTCCACTTAACTCCTTATGGAAAAAGCATTCAGAATTTACTATGCAGTTCTACTTACTATGGTAGCCTACATCCATCTACAGTAGGGACATCAAACTGAAACACGTAATATTTGGATCTCTTCTTACAGATCTACACATTAAACAGTAACAGACATCAACGGCATTGAGAAAAGTATAAAAAGACCAAAAACCACCTACTGTAGAAAGGGCTTTCTGATGTATAGTAACTGTACAAAGCAGTCTATGTGTTAAAGGAACCTGAATGGCATACAGAAGGGGCTGCAATAAAAGCCAACAAATGTAGGAAGCTAAGCTTGGGTGAGCCAGTGGTCTGTAGCGAGTGATGACCTCAGATCTATGTCATTTGTTGCTCAAAGGGAAAAATGCTACAAAACTTCTAATATCAAAATATTCCCATGCCAGAAATGTACACTGAGACTAACAGACTAGGCTGGAGAGGCAAGGAGAAGCATTCACTAACAAACAGTGTTATTTTTAAATATAAACTTTACATTTTCAATATAAACTGTAGAATAAATATTAAATAAACAGTCTAACAGTTTAAAGTAACAGTATGGAATAGCTTGGAAAAAAAAGATAAAGAAAAGGATTCTTTGTGTTCACAGCAAAGGCCAGTAATGACCCAAAAAACCCAACTGTGCTGAAATCTGAACTCAAGGAGATTTTGATTTAACCACAGTAGTTAAAAGGACACCTTGAACCATAAAGCAATGCCTAACAGTATTTCATAGTCCCTAATATGAAAGAAAATGAGATTAAAAATTGGTTTGTCTCTCTAAAAGAATGGGGCAACTTGGATTCCATTTTTCACAATGAGAAAATGTTTGAAAGGTCAATGACTTGATGCAGATGGGAAGTTCTGCTTTGGGAAGAAGAAAAAAAGAAAGGAATTAAATTAAGCTGCGAGCAAATTAAATCCTTCACAAAGCATGAAGAAGAAAAGGGCTTGATCTGACAAAGGATTGGTTCTTTTTAGATTTCTTGGCTGTTTTTATCTTGAAGAAATAAAACATCTTCTTAGAGTTATTGTTTCAATATACACGTGTAAGTATATATAAACTACAGGTCCCCCAAACACTGCACAGTGCTGGTGGATTTCAGCAGGGTTTTGTTAAACAGCTTCATACCATTTGAGGCAAAATGCAGTCTGAGCTGCTATTCAAAGCTCAGAGATCTGCCTGGTGTCTTCCTGGTGAGGCCCTGCCCCATTATTTGATATTATTTTCTTTAAACTGTTATAGCTGCAGCCTTCTGAAATAGTCCATAATAAAAGTGTATTTTTCCAATGCGGATTTGGAATGGTCAGACATGCACGATTACAGCTAGGACAGGCTTAGTGAGAATGAGAATTGGATGCCAGTGGCATCTCTGCTGATGTGAACTGAAGGATGTCTACATTTTTTTTTATAAAGCCTTATTTAATAGCTTTCATTTAAGCAGTTGCAGATTTTGTACAAGAACCAGGAGGGCTGCAAGCTCGATCCTGCCATTCCTTGTGAGGGTTCGGGACAGGCTGTGCCCTGGTGGGGTGTGGACAGAAGGGATGGACTGTGTGCCCTCTGCAGTGATGCAAGTGGCTGGAAAAGCCATTGCAAAGGGGCACAGAAATGTAGAAAAATATGTAGGCTTGGTCCCCCATGAGACCATGGGGGAGAGGGGAGAGTAAGCTGAAGGTAAATTTGTTCCTAGGAGTTTTTCTTCAAAAAACAGCACCTACTCCACCACCAGTTTGTGTGTGGATGCACAGTGCTCTCCTTGGCTCAGTCCACTTAAAGCAAAAATAATGAAAGGTCACTGCTGTATGTTCCTGCATCAGAGAACTACCATGGGAAAGGACACAGCAAATAATTTAATGTCGGTGTGTTGTGATACAATTGTAGAGCTATAAATACATGGCTGATGTTGAGGGGAACACAAATTGCATTTTAATACTATTCTTTTTGTATGTGTGTGTCAGGAGTGTGCAGCCTGTCACGCTGAGCAGGAGTTACGCTTTTGAAGCGCTCCCACATCAAGTTGCTTTTTAGAACAGGCCAAATACATATTAACTATTCAAATTAAAGAAATGGCAGCTTATTACTTTTGATGGTGAGTGGCTTTGAAAGCTGTAGAGCCTTGCAGTGAGGGATTGCTTACCAGGCAGCCTAGTGATGTGTGAGCCTGCATGATGCTAGTGCAACACTGAGTGCAAAAGAGTTCAGCCAGCTGCTGTGGAATAGCTATGGAAGTGGTTGTGATGCTCCAAACTGATCGAGATCTCTCTCCTCCGTTATTTGGGAAGGCAGATGGATGCTGTTCCCTGCCTCTAGGGCTTGATTTGTGATAGCTGCAGGTTCTCAGTAGCTCTGAAGATCAGGACTGTGATACTTAACCCAGTAAGAGTGGCGGAGAGTTGATGTGCGCTCTGGTGGGATTTTTGTTCTTCAGTAAGGTTGGACTAAACCTCTCAGATGCTTTCGCAAAGAATGTAAGGAAAATAAAATCCCACCAATGGGTTTCTTTCTGGATTAAACCCCTGGTTCTGGGGAGCCAGAAATCACAACCAAAGGTATTTAATCAACTGGAGTGCAATAAATACTGAGTAGAGAAAGAGACACCTCCTCTTCCTTTCCCATGAAAGAAAAAAGATCATTTCTGATATGATCCAGATAGCAATTTATGATACAAATTGTCTGTGATAACATCTGATGGGTTTCTAAGCCTTGTACTAGTTTGCTGAGCCCTTCTGTGATTCTTCTTTCACGAGATGCGTGTCATAAGCTGTGCAACTGAGGATTAAGACATGAAATGTTTTTGGAACAAAACTCATTGCCCCTGTGGATACAACAAAAATCTCCCAAACCAACAGAACAAAAGCTGGATTCTAAACAGTTGTTGCTGGAGAAAAAAAAAAAAAGCTGTCTTCTAAATTAAATAGACTATACAAAATTAAACTCAGTAGAGAGGGAATATTTGTGCCAGGTACTCTCAGATACAATTGCAGAGATACGATATGACTTGCAATATTGTGCAAAACGTGAGTCCTCTGAACAATGGGCACTACCATATATAACCAATTTCATCATCCTTATCATCATCTTCATCTTCATCATCTTCATTAGCTGCTCTTACGTGAATCTTCAGTTTCCCTTCTTTGTCTTTTTTTGTTGCTTCAGGTTCCTCTTCCAAATCATCCAGCAACACAACAGATCCACCGCTGCCAAAATCCCCTGAGGTTTCTTGCTCCTCTTCTGAAATAGGCAAGTGGGAAGAGTCATTTCCTCATGTCACCACATCACCTTGTACATCACTACCCTTGTCATTCAAGCCACTGGCATTTGCAGTGTTACTTTTTTTAATTAATTGGCTCAGTTGTTCATTAAACAATCTATAAATTTCACTTTTCCTCCTGAACTGAGTTAAATTTATATATTAATTTACTCTAAGAAATTTTCTTGCATGAGAAACTGCATCACTCTGCTCCCAGATTCTCAACTGATTTTAAGACTGACTCGGTTCGTGTGCATGCAGGCCAGAAAATAATTACTTACAAATGCTTTTAACTCATTACGATTAAGTAGACCAGGCTAGGTTAGAAATATTCTGTAAATTGATTTTATTTAAGTGCATAAACCACAATTTGCAGATACATCTACTGAGCCTAAAACCCATGATGCAGTTCTGAGCATCCCAAACTTTCTAGGTCTCTCACTTTTTTGTTCTGAAATTACAACAGCTGCAGCTTTGGAAGGCCTACAGCCTTCACTCAAGCACATCAAAGCAATGCCATGGAAATCCTGCCTGCCTAGGTAAGACAGCTAATTGGTGATTGTATATACTGCCACCATGTTGTACAGTCAGCAATTTTCTTGGGCTTGATTGCTAATTTATAAGAATTTGTAGCTGGTCCTTTCTTTCTCTAGTTAGAGATTGTCAAGTCCCAAAATACGCAGAGCAATATATTTAATAACCTTGCATAGCAGTCCCATAGCCTTAATTACAATATCACTGACAAACCCCACACAAAACATCCTTTTAACACTGGCTACTGTGTGCTCCCTTCTGCTGTAGTCCCTCAGTCAGAAGGACAAATGTGTGCAAGGGCCCCATTTGTAACAGGAATTGGGAACCACGTGAGCCCTTTGAACAAAGCTATGTTTTGCTGTTGTCATTTGTGTTATCGTACTCCATCTTACAGCAATGGCAAGCCTTACAGGGATGTTAATTCCTTTGCTATCGGAGGAGAGCACATCATTACTCACCACAACTAACCGTCCCCTGCTTTCTCGAGCCAGCTATCTCATTGCCATACTTATCAACACACCAGCACTGCCCTGTGCTGCCGTGGCACTGAGTGGCTTTGTAATAACCTTCCTCATTGCACCGTGGGATGAAAGCACCTGAATAAAATACAAGACATAATCAGTAACACAAGCCTCTGTAGGATTAAGCAGGTCTATGATGGTATGTGATATGAAGAGCTTGTTTATTTATATGAAAAGCTTCAGCGTTGGCAAGAAAACTCTTGTGATTATCTGGTGCCAAAAAGGGAGCAGAAATTGTATATTATTAACTATCTTGAGCCACCCTGGTCACTACACAGTGCATGGTTTTGTGATAGCATGCAGGGGCTGAAGGCATATGCTCCTAAAGCTTGGGTTCAGTCTGTCTCTGAATGATTAGCATTCCTATGGTCTTGTTCAGATTTAACTCTAGGTTTTAAGCTTTTCTTCCCAATTGGAACATTATCCCAACTACATTAATTCTGCATTTTCTTTCCATTTGCACTCCTTCACTGTTTATCATATAAGTCTTTCCACAACACTGTAATTATCCCTGGAAGGTATCTGCCATCTGCTTGCTATACATACTCATCTCAAGCATTTCTGACTCACTGAGAGTTTCCATGCATAAAAGAATGCATAGAGGTTTACAAAGAGGGACAACAGATACTGAAATCCCTAAATCTTCAGATTTGAAGCCTAAGGTTTATCTCACAATAAAACCAACATGGTTCAGACTTGCAGAGTGTGCTTCGTTCTGGCTTCCAGACAGGTGAGCTCTTAGGAGAAACCCATTACTGCTCCCACCATTTGCAGCTGATAGAGGAAAAATGCTCTTCTGTACAAAAAGCCTCTCTTGTCCTTCAAGATTATTCCTAGGGGAGGTCAATGCAGTCATTCTCCATTCTTTGCCAATAGCTTCAACTTGATACAAGGCAGAAACCGACCCTTGCCCCAAATTTCTCATCTCAAGTGACTGTTGAGAAAGTATTTTCTCCTTTGTCAATGACGCCCATGATTTACTGGTCATACAGGAAGTTTTTACACTAGTTTCATGTGTACAGCATCTTTTCAGACAGTTCATGTCATTCAGTTCATGTTTTTTTTCATATTTCTGCTCATATCCTCTCTCTTAAATGCTTCCGGTGTTTATCAGACTATTCAAAGCCTTGGAAAAAGTGCTCAAGTGCTGGTTTTCTGCTGGTAGCTCCCCTGCTACATCAGCTGTGCTTCTGGCTCTGGGGAACAACCAAGGAGAAGGGGGTCCTACGTGGCTCTGCAGGGTAGGAAGGGAATGGCTGCAGTATTTCTAAACTGTCTCATCCTCTCTCTTGTCCTTGGGCAACGCAACCTCTACCTTTTCATAGAGTTTTACTACATTTCCTGTAAAGTATTAAAACGTTCCAAGATGACTGTAAAACACGTAGATTTAAAAAAAAAAATAATAATAAAAAAAAATTGCCCAGGCTCAATGCCAAGATAACTGTGTAGAAAGGAGTCAGGCTTTGGGTCACAATGTAGAGTAGAAGTCACTTCTGCAGAACAAATGTGTGCCAACTGGGATGTAACGCTGGGATGTTACATATTGAGCACCTTGGTGTCAAGCTGTTTGACAGCCATCAGGGAAAAGCCTGTGCAGGTGATAATCCAGTGTGGACAGAACATCACTGGGAGCAAGTGGTGCACAAAAGGATGATTCATCCTGTAAATCCTACCCAAATCAGCCCCTGTGTGCATTACAAATTAGCTCTGTCTGCAAGTTCTGCTTGGAATTTTTCAGTGCTACTGAACTTGACTGGGCATCTTGGACCACACAAGCAATTTGGAAGGAAAAAGGAATTCCTGTTTCCTTTGTTTCCTCTCCCTTCTCTGTGTTTCTTGCACAGCCATCTCTGTGACCCTTTGGGGAGGGGACTACAATTTTACTATCCACCACTCCACCTTCGTTGCCTGCCTGCCTGCCTCAGGCCAGGGAATCATGCTTCCTCTGTCTTCCTCTGTTCTACACATTATTTAATTATTCCCTGAAAACTGGAGCAGTGCTGCTGCTGCACCTATATCCTCTTTATGGTTCTTTTTTGTTGTTGCGTTTTTTTTTTTTTTTTTTTTTTTTTTTTGCATTTTTCCTTATCTATATAACACTCCACATCCTTGGAGGACATGGAGAGAATAATTATATGCTAAAGATAGCAAAGCACACCGGTAAAAGCTAGACAGAATTAAGTGCCAGCTCCCTGTATTAGCTATTATGCCTGCTGAATTCACAGGGCTGAGATAGAAAAAAAAACAGTGACAGGAGCAGAAATTTATTACCTTAGTGATGTGGGAGAAACATTATCAGGATGCACAGTTGTATGCTCTAAAAGTACACTCTCTGCAGTTAATTGTACTCTAGATAAATCTGGTAGGAAAAGATGAATAGTGCTGTTTACTTTTTAATTCAGTCCCCTGGGATGCTCGGCTCTATTTGAAAGTCTCCAAATTCAACATATCTAATGGCAATGGCTTTGAAGTACTTTGCTGCAAGTGTCATGTGTGTTGATAGAACAAAATATCAAAAGTCATCATTTTTTATCAATGGATACAAATGAACTGAAATCTTCCTCATGCACGCTGCTCAGACTGTAAATGCTGTGCTCTATATGTCAAAGATGGAGAAGGAAAGAGAATAACTAAAGACGAGTTTCTCTGAAAAGACTCATCTCATTCCAGTCTCTGCTGTTGCTACAAGTGGTGGTTTTTGTCACATCTATGTTTCATTTTCCATTTGCATGATTTTTCAGTGAAATGACATTTTTTTTTCCCTTCCACTATATAAATAACAGTGAGATCAGATTAAAATCTCACAGACAGGTGTCATTATGCAGGCAGTCTCAAGGCAGGTGAAGCACAAAGTTCTTCCCTATATTATTTTCTAGCTTGTTGAACATTCTGTGCCTGACGCTTCGTTTGCTGAGCTTACCTACTTTTGCCCTTTATTTTTTTTTGGATGCGGTTGACTTGAATTTATTTGTGATGAGGGACCACTGTAATGTTATCACTTTGCTCTTACTGCTGTGATCTGCTTTCAGGGCCACGCGGTACAACTGCCTGAATGTTGCCTACCTACACAGCACCATCATTATTTATCCCCTGCACTACAACAAACCCCTTATTTCAGCCTAGATGATGTTTACTGTATTAAGCAAATAACAGCAATGCATAAAATAAATATGGGACAGTGAAAGTTATCTGTTAGGACCTGGGCTTCTTATTCTTTCACAAGGCTTAGAAATCATGAGAGCCGTGAGGCTGACAACACAGTGGCTTCCTCCACTATGACAAGCATTTGAATGAAAAAACCCAAAACATTTATGGAACGTAGCACACATACAACACAGTGATCAATCCTGCTTTCGCTCTCACACTGATGCACAGCAGGAGCTGCAACTCTGAAACGTCTTAATCTTTATGTAAACATGCTATGAGAAGATGATGGAACAAAACCATAGGCCTTGTGGCCTTTGGGAATATTCTTACTTTAAACCACACCATCCATGTTACCTGAACCTTGAACCCAAAGCACCAGCTTCTAAGAACAGCAAGGTTTGGCAAGGATGAAATTTGCTCAGGGTCTGCTAATGAGTATCTAGAAACACCAGACCACAATCTGAGAGCAGCCTGAAGTCTGAAATTTGTTTCAGCAGAGCTGCTGTGTGTGCTCTGTGCCACAGCTTGAAAAAAGCTGGTGAAAAACACAGTACTAAGGATGGCAGCGTGGGTGTGCATCAAGCCGGGCTCTGTCTCCAGGGTGAAATTCAGTTAGTCCTGTAAGCATAGGCTTCAACCCCTTGCTGAGATGCCTCATGTGGTTTGACTCTATGTGCATGAATGTGCTGGGACAGAAGCTTCACTGAGATCCACTATGTAAACTCTAGGCTGTGTAATAATGCATTCTAGGAGATGAAATTGGTTACCTTAAAATTACACAGTTTGACCATCTGAATGTTTAGTAAGGATTTATTTCATCTAATTTTAAATATCTACCAGAGCAGCCTAAGTTCTGAAATGCTCTGTAATGCTAGAATGTGATGGAAAGTACAATGACAGTAGCAGGGTGGTAAAGTCTAGGCAGATGAGGACGAGCCCAAATGCAAGAGTCCCAGACAAAGGGAGGGAATGGAGGAAGGAAGAGGAAAAAAAAACAAAAAAGCAAGCTGCTTACCTTTGGAAGGCCCCAGGTATGCAGGGATCTCCAAGGAGATACCTTCACCTCCACTGCCAACCCTTAAATGAGGGCTGGGAAGGGGTGGATCCGGGCTCCATCCCTTCCAGTTGCTCAGCTGCATTGCATGCACCTGAGTTCCCGTGGGCTGGCCCTGCCTTCCCACCAGGTGCTCAATCAGTGCTTCAGGCTGTGGCTTAGCATTTCCACTACAGGCTCCCAGTAGTTGACAGAGAGGGGGAGTCCAGGAGCTGGACTCGATGATCCCTTCCAACTCAGGGTATTCCATGATTCTACCACACCTTAGAGTACAGAGCATGCTGGTGGGTTGCATTAGATGAGATGATGTAAATTCTTGTTCTCACAGACTTGGTCTGAGTGTCATATACACGGAATACACCGAAATGCTTTTAAACATTAGACAAAACTGAGCCCCAAGGTATGCATATATTGTGCCATGACTGGAGGAAGCCATGAACCTGCTGATGATGAACCATCTTTGCCCCTTCAGTCAAAGATGGGAGGATGAGTATCAAGCAACCTCCGTGCTTAATGCTGCCCTACCAGCTGATGAGGGCAATATTACTCTGCTCAGATGAGGTTTAATATTTCTGGACGGCTGTAAATTAGTTCTGAACCTGTTGCCATGCTGACATCTGTTCTGTATGTTGCTATCTCATGATTTGTTTAATTTCATAGTGTCAGGACTAAATTCTGTAGTGCATATTCCTGATTCAAAACATTATTCTCTAATTGAAAAACCATTACTGCATATAAAGTTACAATAATCACAGAAGCTTTAATTAGTTGAGTAAATGAATGGCAAGTAATCGAACTTACCCAGCAGACTCTTCCCTCTACTGAGCTTTTGAATTCTATTCATTTCATTTTGGCAAGGAAGACCTAAAATATAACGTATGAGAATCAGTTTCCAGATGGTACAGGACAGAATCTAATGACTGGATTCACTGCTGACATGAAATGTAGACTATGGTACACCTGGGAATGAAAGAGGCCCATATGCTGGTACTGTACTGCAAAACAAATTTATGTCATTAGCTCTACTAATTAAAAAAAAGTAATTGCAACACACTGTGTTTGAGAAAAGAGTTTGAGGGCCAGTTTCAGTGTTAAACTGTTTTTCCTTTCTTTTCACCAAACTGACAAAGTGCCAGGCCTCTAATTTTTATTTGCTAATAGACTAGTTTCTGCATTAATAAGGGAGTATGTTCTTGAGCCTTCTATTAGCAATAGAGCCTATTTCTAAGCTGTTTGCTGGCACTTAGTACTGCTTTGTTTTAGTCATCAGGGAATGTTAATATAGCTCATCTGTGACATTAAGCATTGTTACACAATGCCCTTTTATACCAGAGCTAGAGACAGGAGCTCTGTAATGCAACTGACTACCAATTACCCTACAAAGAGGTCAATCAACTTAAACTCTGGGAGACCCAAACAACTTCTCTTTGTACTGCAAATTGTACAACTTACCACCTGGCTTCTGGAAGCAGTAACACCACTCATTGTTGGAAAGCTTTCCATCTTTGAAGGAGTCACAGGAGTTGAAGAGAGGTTTGACGCATGGCTCATACTTATCCAGATAAATGGCACTGATCTCTGAGGGATCCAGCAGCAGGTCGTAGTTCATGTCAAGTTTGTTGAACATCCAGCCTAAGGAATCCTTACAGATTGGAAGGATGCTGGTGTCAAATCCTGTAAGAAGACAGGCAAATATCCCCAGCTGAATGTCAGTATGCTTGCTGCACATAATCACTGCTAAGCCAGAGCCATCCTAAATTTTTTTGGTTGGACTATGAACATTAACCTCGCTTGGTCAAACCAGAACAAATTCACAGACTGAACTGCTTTCACTCTATTTTGCAGGCTGAGTCCAAATGCAACTTAAATCCTGTTTCCAAGATCTGTTCCTAGTTCCCTGATCAACTTATTTCCTAGTATGCTCTCACCTTCCACATCTCAGCCAAGTTTTTGTCTCTTCTGAACCCTGCCTCTGGCAGTGGACAACAGCATGCTTTGACTTGAATTGTGAGCTGGTGCAGGGAGTTAGGGGAAAGAAGCGAGGAGGCATTCTTTTGCTTGAACCCCTCCGAAGAATGGCCGTGCTTCCCCTGGGAGCTCCATAGAGCTGCATGAGATCTTGAACACCACTCCAGCACTGTTTGTCCTTGCCTACTCCAGGATTGTGCAGCAAAACAGGATTCTGCTCTTCCAGCACTTTGGAAACCATCATCATCATTCATTTTAATAGCCCAAAGCCTTAAAAGACTGCAACAGCAGCGGTACCACGGGAAGGCCAAGTCATGCATATGGATACCCACAAGGTATATGAGATGCATGTGTCAGTATTTTGCAGTCTCCACAAAACCAGTGGCATTGCCTTCTTTCACAACCAAGACAGAGCACTATAAATCCACACTGTCACTGCATTTTTAATGCTTGGTGCAAACATGGATTAATTTCCCAATTATTTATGATGCAATAGAGTACATTAGTTATCTAGTGCTAATAAATCTCAGAATAAGGATCTCAGTTTCAGCAAGGACATGCATACATTGGCTGGGGATTTACGTGCTCAGGGGGTACCTGAACCTCCTGCCCAGGCACCACATGCTCACACTGCACAGCATGCCTGGGCACCATTCATCCTGCTGTGGGCCACGTGAAGCAGCCCGATGGGCTTTTTCTTTTTTGTTGCATCTTTCATTGAACGAGGTCAAGCTTAGCCTTCTGTGCTGTAAGTGTCAAGTCCCATTTCTAGATGCTGCTTTGTTAACGTGAAACCTAAGATGTTGCTGGAATCACGCTGACAGTTTGTCCAGGCTCTGCAGTCTACCTGCTATTTTTAAAGCACGAATCCAAAGGAGGGCAATGCTTTGTGCTGGAAGCTGTGTGTTTTGTATGCAACTGCAGCTGAAGGTTGTCAGTGACATGGAGAACAATCAGAAGGGTTAACTAATGGGAAGGTTTATGTCATTTATAATACATGTTTCTCAGAGAAAGGAAGAGGGTAACACCATTTCCTCAGGGCTAGAGGCAGTGCAGGCAGGGAAGAGAGAGATCATGCTGAACATTTCATCACATTTTTGTGCTGTTATCTCCTCTAATGTTATCTAATTGAGTTTGAGCACAGTGAAAAAGAAAAAGGCTGTACAACTAGGGGTAGGGAGGGAGCCTGCTTGTCTTGCTGAAGCAATTAGGACTGTTCACTTCAATTATTTGATTCAGCTGAAGAAGACAAGTAGGATTTGGTCACTGTACAATCCCTTGTTGAGTGAACTGCCCTCAGAACCCTGACTTGGCCTTAACAGAGCTCAGAGGCACAGGGCTGGGTGGTGGCTGATGCCTTGTGGGTGTGCATACTGCACTCCACAGCACAGCTTGAAGAAAGCCAGACAAGGGATGATATTTAGTTGTGTGGTGGGACCACTGCATGCTTAGGCTGGCCCCATTCAACAGCTTCCAGGAAAGATGGGTTCTGCTGGCTGGTTTTTTCATGCATAAATGCCCTCTCTGGTAACAGCCTTTGTGCCTTGCTGTGACACTTTGGTGAATAGCTACAAGGTCTGCTTGCAAGCAGCTCAACATGGCACATTTTGTCTAGCCCTGTGGCTCTCTGAAGGCCATCTCCTAACTGGTAAGGATCAAGGGAGGGGGGGAGGAGAAGATGCTGGCATGAACTTGCCCCCTTTAGTGTCTTTAGGTTACTTCTGCTCCCTGCTGGAAGTCTCAATCTGTGTGTACAACATGCATACAGGGATACCACTATTGTGTGCCCTCAGTGCTGAGCTGTCAGAGCAGATCACTGGATGGTGAGTGATGTGAACTTGAAGCTCCTCTGTGACATACCATCAGGGCTTGGAAGCAAGATGCAATCATGAAAGGTCACTTACGAAGACAGTTAATTACATTAGATGAAGAGGTTTTGATTGTAATTTCCTGTAAACAAGGGAGCTTTCAGTCCTGCCACCAGAGTTCCAGATGAGGTTTATTAAGAGGCTGTGCTATTAAGCAGTGCTCTATATTAGGCAGTATGGGTTGGAAGTCTTTAAATATTACAGCAGTAGGTGCAATAGAGAGCCCTCAGCTAGGTGGTTATTATCAGTGAAAAGACCAATTCTTTAACTGTCCTTCAGCGTGTGGCTGAAGGTGAATAGCAGTGTCTACCTCCACTTCACTGCCTCCTGGTAAAAGCTACTACCCACAAACTGCTGGGATTTGTAGAACACCTCTCAACAAATATGATGCAACATGTGGGATGAAATAAACCACATACTGTAATGCTGTAGTCAGTTGAGCACTCAGTTAGCAGGCTAGAATTCTACCACAGCAGACCTGACCTATCAGCAGCCTCAGTGGGATCTTTTCTGTGCATAAGCTCAGCCTTACACTTCCTCTGGTGACAAGCAAGAGGATGGGAAGGCTTCATATCCCTGCTGTTGGCAGAGGCTGTGAATACAGATGCCAATTAGTGTAAGTTGTAGTGGCTGCCCCCATCTGGACACCTGGTCAGTGGATGACCACTGAAACCATTGCACTTCCCATTCTGACTGACAGCTGTACAGCATCCTAACAACCTTCAGACACTGCAGCTCTGGAGTGAATTCACACCGGTGACCTACATGTGAAAGTCTCAATGTCCCATTGATACCTACAAGGCTCTACTTTCTCTGCTTTAAAATGAAATTAAAAAAAAAAAAATCTTTAAGGGAAAATTCATAATTAAAAATAAACACACCTCATGGCACATAAAATTATTTTCCCTCTTCAAGCATTGACTTACATGAGCCAGATTTATTTTATTAAAGTATACTAGAGTTAAACTAGCAGGGGAATAATTAACCTAATTTCCCCTATCACTTAAAATAAAGGAAGGAAGAGAAGAAACGTTCCCCAGAAAAGATACTTTATATTGCATAGATCTCTAGAACAAGAAAAACAACTCCCACTCCAACTAAAAAAACTGTCTAGTTATAGCTTGGAAACATTATGAATTATCAACAGGCTCAGGAGCAATTTGAACCTGATCTTAGTACCTAATTAGTTTTATTATTTCTTGTTTCAAAGCATGTCCCTGAGTTACTGATATTATTTATTGAAGAGATTTCAATTGCACAAAGACTGTGGAACACAGAGCTCCCTGACTGCAGTGCTTTGTTGGGATCTCACAGGTAGCACCTGGAATGGAGGCTGGAGATTTGAAGCACAATGACTCACCCTTATCCCTTTCTTTTCAGCTGAGTAAAAACAAAACAAACAAACAAAAAAAAAAAAAGCACTTTTTTCTTCACCGAGGGGTGAAATTAAAACACGCAAAGAGCTTATTTACACTCACAGTAACATCTTGAAAATTTAATGTAGCACAGAGAAATCCCTGCTGGAACACCTCCTCTAGACAGCTGATGTGTCCAAGGCATCTTCATCATCAACATCCCACCATCTGTTCTCTTACTGCCACGGGGGCACTCCCAAAATGGATTACTTTGAGTGTGTATGTATATGCCTTTAACACTCTACAAGCACAACCAAGCCAGTTTGGTTTAATGAAGTGATTGGCCTGGGGAGGAAAGGAGGACATGTAGAGCAGTAAAAACAAAACAAAAAAAAAATAGGACAACGTGTGCATGTCCTGTTTGCCATGATTCACATGGATGTATTTTTCAGTTTGGATATATGAACTCCATTTCGAATTTTAAGCCCTATTTAAGATGTCTGTCATTCTTAACAAATGTTTGAAGCTGATGTTAGAGGAAGGCAGACCCTGCTGTTCATACTCTGTGTCTATTTTCTGGGTTTCTAGAGAGAACTGAAGCAAATTTGGCACATGTAGACCCATTCAAGGAAACTGCAATCTCTTTAAAAGAAAAACAAGCCTAAGTTTTGTGGTGTTTAGAGATGATTTGGGCATCGTAACTCAGAAAGTTTCTTGTGTGTTTTTTTTTCTTCCCTCCAATTGACACACAGAAAATAAGAAAACGTGCTGAACTAAGTCAACAGTCTGAAAATGAACATTGTCAAAATCAAGCCTTTAAGATCATTAATGCAGCCTTTCATATCAAGACTGCCAGGAATAAAACTGAACTAAAAAAACCCAAAAAAACAACCCAACCAAAAAAAAAAACCCAAAAAAAAAAAAAAAAACCCACCACCTTTAGGGATGGAGCTGATCTTTGGCCTTTGGTAAGCTTCTGAGCAGCTCAGAGGTCATCTGCATGAGAAGCAGCCTTTTGAAAGTCTGATGAAACAAGACTTCATGTGCTTCTGGGCATGAAGTACTCTAGAAAAAGTTTGCTATCTCTGGGATTTTCTGTTGCTGGGGTCTGAAGGGGATTCACATCTTGAAGCTGTAATTGGCTGCACATCCAGTTGTCTTTGTGCTGTGGTTCAGCTTCCTTTACATAAGAATGTTTAAGAAATATGTAGGACACGTGCTTCTAAAGACAATGACTTTAAATACTATTCTAAGTAAGGAACTGATGAAAAAGTTTACATAGACTGTTGCTTATTTTCTCACCTACTTTTAAGATTCAGTTATGTGACATTAATGAGGTTTGCTTACAGTTCTGAGCAGTACAGCCTGGGGTGTATCCTGTCTTTTTAGGAAGAGGAATTTCTCGCTACTCTTTAGTACTACAACATGATGGATAGTAAAGCAATAATAGCAGGGTGGCACAATCCTAGGCTGCAGCAAACGAACATAAGCCCCAACACAGTAACCATAGGCACAGAAACAAAAGAAGAAAACCTGCTTACCTTTGGAAGGCCTCAGGTACACAAGAATCTCCAAGGAGATACCTTCACCTCCACTGCCAACCCTTAAATGAGGGCTGGGAAGGGGTGAATCCTGGCTCCACCCCTTCTGGGCACTGCACACACCTGAGCTCCTCTGGGCTGGCCCTGCCATCCCACCAGGTGCTCCATCACTGCTTCAGGCCATGACTTAGCATTTCTGCTACGTACACAGACTCAAAAGTAGCACAAGAGTGGAAGTGCAGGCACAGACCAACAGCAAATGCTTATCCCAATGTGCTGGGTCAGCTCTGCTGCATGTTCAGCCCCTCCCACACCATTGTGCAACTAAGTGCAAGGGTCTGAAGACAGTAAAAGGAGCAGTTGACCAAATCCTTGAAATCATGTGTGTGTGGACATCAGCTTTAAGCAGCTCACCCCAGAGAATGAGGGCAGTTAGCTGAAGGTGAGTCACACAGACAGATAAAACCTGAGCATCCTACTTTGTAACCCAGGGCCCCTGTGATTTGGGACATGCTGTTTAAAAGGATTAATGAGTCCTTACAGAAAATAAATTCACATCTGCTCTCTGATGAAGATGACCTCTTTTGCTGCTGTTATCTGAATCTTTCCTTTCCCTGGTGGGTAAATGACATCAAAATCAGTCATGTTGGCTTAACCCACAGAGAGTAAATGTCCTCTAAACTGTTCATTTTCTTTATTTCTTAAAAAAAAAAAATCATCAAAGGAAGCAAAGATGCTGTTATTAAATACCTGGGACACACCAGATTCCAGCTTTCCACACCATTTAGCTATTCCATCTCTGTGGTTACTATATGGATATTGTTATTTTTCTTTTTCTTACACAAGGCATTAGCAAGAAAGTCAAATCTGAAGTGGGTCCTTCTCAGCTTTAGCATAATCTTCTGTTTGCTTCTGTGCTGTATTTTTGGCACATGTCCCCAGGCACAGACCTGGGGACAAGCAGAGACCATTGTCCATCCCCAAGAATTATCTGGGGACAGCCACAATGATTTGGAGGGTCATGGAATTTTCTGTACAGACACAAACTATGTAATGCCAGCTAACCTCAGGGCTTGAGGAAGTCCCTTTGCAGCTTTATTTACCAGTATAGATACGACCTCGGTAGTCTTTGGACCCAGTTATTTGCCTGGCTAACTTGTGCAGGTCTCTCTGTCTCTGACTGCCAATTTTTAGAGTACTTAGGTCCAGAGAGAGAGCACAGAATGATTGCAGCTCCTTCAGACAATAGGGCAGCTATTTATTTGCAGGATCAGCTCCCCTGTGAAGCTGCTCACTTGCTGGCACCTGCCTGACATGACATTGTGGCACCAGCAGCTGTGATCAGCTCTCCCAGGCTGGTAAGCTGCCTGCAACATCAGTATTAACTGGAAAGGAGTTTTCTTACTGCCTTGTGCTGTTTCCGAGCTTGTTGGCTTGATGACACGGTTTGCATCCTCATGAAGAGCACCGAACCAGTCTTTAAGTCGCGAAGCAAGACTCCTCAATTCCTTGTCAGTGCAAGCTGGAAAAAGAACAAATCAGACCGAGTCAAGAGAAACAGTGGAGAAACTCTCACCAGATATTTTGATGGAAAAATACTATTTAATTATGGCTGTAAACTCCTTCTGTGAGCTCTAAAGTAAAAGAGAAGGTTGGGAGAAAGGACACAAGTTAAAACGAAAATGGAAATCGTAATGAATTGAAAGTTTTACTCAAGTTTGTCGTCAGTAGCTGACATGATTTGCGATGGGAGCGGTGACATGAGCTATCGGCAGGTTTTCCATCAGAGCGATGTGACTGTTTAACTTAAATGTTTCCACCTTTTAGGATTTCAGAGAAAAATATCAGCCAGACAGATGGGGAGGAGGGACGTTCTTGCCGAGACATCCCACTTGAACAAGATGCTCGGAATAATTTATAACCACATTTGACTTAGTATAGTGCTATTATCACAGCTATAGGAAATACATTTATTTCTTTATACACATATAAAAGAAAGCTGTCACGCTGCTCTAGCTCTACTGCAAATGGGACTTTGCCTCCTCTGAAAGCTGTCAGTTCCATTTTCTTAGCTGGGTAAAACAGCTCTTTTCCTTTTTTTACTGAGAAATATCTGTTTTTTATTTCCAGAATTTTTTGCCAAGAGATTAATGTCCATCCAGAGCAAATATTTTTAAGGAAGAAAGCTGCATTAGTCACAAGTTTCTGTCAGAAAAAAAATATTCTTGTTTTTCTATCATATTTAGTGTTTAAAATTTACATGCTTGGGCAATTCTATTCTTCCTGCTGTGCAGTACAAAGCAAGATTTTATGCCATGGAGACAGATATCCTTCACAGGGCAAGCCACAATATGCCTTCTCCAATTCACTGCACCTCATAATATTCCTCCTTCCACATTCCTGGGGATCAGCAGAGTCCCACACTTGTCATCTCACGAGAAACTCACTGCTCCAATGATGGCCATGAATGCACCAAAATCTCATGGCTGCGGTGAGTCTGTTCATTTGGGTCAGAAACAACAGGTAACAACACTTCTGTTAACATGCAGCAGACAATAAATTTCTTTAAAGATTGCAAAAATTTAATGCAAAGTTCAGTTAAGCTTCTTCACAGGTATTTCATGTCCTCCATCGTACTTTCTTCTGCATGTGAAAGTATTATTTCCCATTTCTTTTATTAATTTGAATGCTACGATGCATGGTTGGAAAGATCCTACCTTTCTACCTCACCATCCTATTCTATTCATTGCATTTGCTTATTTTCAGAAGTCTTTAATCATTCCCAGTTTTTCTGGGGACACAAAGTTAAAAACACTTCATTCAGAGGCCCAGACTCTGGATATCTATGAATCAGCACTGGAGTATTTACTTCTGGTGGTAAAGCCCTTTGGTTATCAGGTACTGAGGAAGCAGAGCTCTAAGGAGCCCCAGATCTGAGATCCTCCTATATAAGTTTGCATCAGCTTGAGTTACAGAGCATTTTTAAGAATGCTCTTCATAAAAAATACAGTATAAAAGTGTACTATTTTACTATTAATAGAAGTTTCAAGTAACATTTCTCAGATGAGAAGAATAGGGTTGCAGGCGGAATAGATGTGATAATGAGTCCCTTGCTATTTGAAGATCTTTAAGGAGAGAATATGTAGGTTGCGGACAATATGGATATTGGCATGACTTGAGGCACTGATTAAAAAATCTGGGATGAAGAGAAACTCCAAGGGAAGAAGCTCTTCATAGCTCTGCTCTGGCAACTGAAGTCTGTCCAGTCAACTGTCAACACCCATTTTAAAATCTACTGCTGCGAGAAAGACACAGTGCAAGCATATGCAAATACACATTTCCACTGCTGTGTGTATTTTCTTTGAGATAACAGAATTTGGCTTCAATTCATTCTCTGCACCTTTCAAACGGGGAAAAAACACCAGACTTTATCCTTGTTAATGACATCACTGACAGCTCTGCCTTACCAGCCTGCTGCCATCACGTCCTCACGTAGTGCTAATTCTCATCCCTCACTGCTGATGTGCTTTGATGACATCTGTTGCGTAGCCCATGGCTTTGACTAGGAGGAGCAGCCAGATCTGTCACTTCTCTGAGTGAAGGCAATGTGAATGAGTGAGGAAGATGCATGTGCTGCTGGATCCAACAAAATCCCTCGGATCCGAATCTGTAGCCATGATGAATCATTCTAAATCATGGAGTGATTTAACAGCAAGCGCTGAAAGTGCAGATTTATTCCCAAGGGTGAAGGAACTGTTCCAGTAGTTATTTATTCCTAACAAACTGAAAGCACTGTTGCTAAATACCTATTTTCATGAAGCAGAAAACATTAGCGTGGCCTGATGGAAAGCCATTAGCATGCTGTAAAGGGTTGGGTTTTTACAGGTATGCTTCCATTATGGACTTTTTCAGCACTGCAGATACTAATCTATACACATCGGTTGTGAAAATTAACAATATACTATTTAATTTCATTCTTTCAGGGAGGGACACTGAAGTGCTTAGTGCCACAAATCAACATTAAAGCTGAACCTGTAGAAGTTAAGATTAAATCAATACGGAATGTTCTCTCACACCCATTTTTACTCCAGCCTAGCAATACAAAACAGTAAACTCTCCAGCCATTTACGAAACAAGCCTTATAATTCATATTGTAGGTAATTCTAAGCAAAACTTGATGGTGAGGAAGTACATTACTGCTTTAGTATCTGGATTGCTGCCATAATATTCTGGTACTTATGACAAGCAAGAAGTCTATGATGTGGTTCAGAAAAGAAGTTACAGTGATACATTACCCAGTGCCTCAGAATAAGCAAGCTAGGCAACCAGCCTCACAGAGTGTGTATAACCTGTTTTGTATCATTTCATTTCTCTGTTATCAGTCATCTCTCCAGCATGAATCTGCTGCCTTATCATTACCATTGCTATCGTTGTCATCATTCATACAGGCAGTACAACATTTTTACAAATTAAATGAGGACAGACTGGCCATTTGGGTTCATATTATTGTTTTACAATACTAAATAGTCTCACAGGTAAAGACTGAGAAGCGAATTTCCTATTCCCTGGATGCCAATGTGCAGCCTGTCAATATTCCCCAGGAGCTGGGCTACATTCTCTAGAGTAGAAGAAAGAAAACTACAAATGCAGAGAAATTTTTAACAGAAAGAAAATAAAAGCCTCATAAAAGGCATATTTAGCTACAAAGGTTACTGCCCTTTCTATGCAAAAGAAAACTGACCTGGTGGCAGAATTCAGCTTAGAGGACATGTCACTAATTCTGAGCCTCTTTCTTTAAAGAATGCAAAGGTTCCTAATATGGAGCATGTGAATAAGGAATGGAAAATGCTGCAAGAGAGCTCATTGTAACCCCAAGTCTGAAATTTCAGACATGGCTTACCCTGGGCAGCAAGATGGAGTAGATGCATCAATAGAAACAGGCCTTGATTGTTGCTTGGCTCAGAAGCAGAAAAATAGGAGTTGTATTCGTAAGACATATTAGTTGTAACAAGCAGTTCAGTCATTTGTGCTGCAAGCCTGGAGGACAAGTCCATTTAGCTTTGATTAAAATGTGCATTGTGAAATACAGCACAAACCAGCATGACATTGTCCAATGCTGATATTATATTCCTCTGGTTAGAAATAGGACAGACATAGTTTCAATAATTCAGAAGAAAAGTCTTGCTTTTGCATTTTTGAAGGCTATCTAAAATGACAGTCAGGTGTAAAGTAATATGCATAGAGTAAAATGCATAGAGTTTAAAACACTGTAAAAACACTATTTTAAAAAATTTGATATAGGTGTATAACAGTGCAGAAATTGACAGAAAATAATGGTCATCTCTTGTACTATTTTTTATATTATCTTTGTAAAACAATATAGAAAATATAGCAATTTTAATTATGCTTTCTCTGACATCTCTACATTTTCTCTCTACTGTGTAAGCCAACAACTTATTTAATCCATCTGTAATGGCTTCTAAATGTGTTTGGATTACTGGAGCAAGCTTTAAAACTGAAGTAAGAAAAGATTGTGTCAGCTTTCATGCAACAGCGTGGCTGTGCTCCCAGCCATGCAAAATATGTAGAGTAGCAACTGCTGCTTCAGGACCTGATTTGAAAGCAAACACTGAGACCAATGCTGCGCCATGCTAACAATCCACTCCAAATGTGGTACACACACATACATGTAACATACACTCATGTATGTGACCTGTAGATGATTCTGAGGGCTTTATCTGAGGTGTTCTGGTGATGCAATTGTGGCAATAATGACCTTCACAAATATTTTACCATTCTTCATTAGAAGAGGGAATGCTCTAATTTGCTCCTTTCGCTAAGCCCTCCAGGCAACTTCTTATAATAATAAAAAATGAAGCACTATGACAACAATATTTATAAGGTAGAAGGGAATAGATTATTTACTATAAGAAACAGCACTGCACTCTGAACGTGCCTTGATGGTTCCAAAAAATGAAGGTCTTTTATTTAAAATTTCTCCTATGATCATCAATGCTTCATGACAAAGTTCTAGGTGGGTGTATTTGTCGTACTGCGTTTTTGGCATTCTGTGGCTATTCTTCCACAGGGATGACACCTATGCTGATAACCACCTCTGATCCTTCTGTCACTTGCTTTGCCTCATCTTATAAATAAAGCAGCAGATGCCAAGATCCTGCAATTCCAACTCTGAGATGATTACAGGAGCAGCTGAGTTATTGTGAAGACGAAATAGGCTTTGATCGGAAGCTCCCTTAAAACAGTACATTTAAAACACAAGGCTCAGCTAGAACTGTATAAACAAAGATTGAGAGCTACAAAGCTTGCTCTCTAAAGCTGCAGGCAAAGCGTACATCTGTTTTCATAGTACTTAATGCTAGTTCCTTTTGTGCTTGCATTAATTGTGAAAACCCTGGGAAGTTCATCTTTGTTAGGTGCTTAGGAAGCTTGGAGATTCATTTTAAATACACCCAAAGTATACAGGTACTGGGGGTCACTCAGAACTGGTCAGAAAGACGTGTGGGAGCTGCCTCCTTCCTGAGATTTTGGCCGTGTCAGCTACTAAAATATCATCACCTGCATGGTTCTTAGCTTCCCAGGTTCCACTGATAGCTCATCCTAATGTCCTCATTCAAATTCTGCTATGAATTTAGGAATAGACAAAATTGTATCCACTGAAAAAAAACCTCCACCTGTCTACTTGGAAATGACTTTTCCAGAAGTGCATGCTGTGCTTTGAGTGACAAAGTCAGTAGGCATCATCTCTCCTTATGCCTCCCTTCCTTCCACCCCATTTTACAGAGACTGTTGTGAAAAAATGCCCTTCATCTGGAAGACACAGACATATCCAATGCCAAATGTGTGCATCCAACATCTTTGGTGCTGACACAGAGAAAGTGCTCCAGTTGTATTTAGTTGGGACCAAGCCAATGTGTGCAAATGGCTGTCCTTGTTCTTAGAAAGACAGAATGTTGGTTTGACTTCAAAGCAGCGTTGGTCGCCTGCATCTTAGAGCCCATGGGAGGCTGCCATCAGTACCTGACTTTACTACAAACAGCTTAGCAGGCCCTGTGCTTTCAGGTGTTTGAATGACTAAATAAAGAATTACGAGTAGAAACAAACCTGGCTGGGTTTGAAATGAGGTAACTGAATACTCAAATGATCAACTTTGAATATTAGATGGAAGTGTTTCTTACGAACCTTCCAAAGGCACAGCTGAAACACTTGAAGACAACCTGAAGTTTTACAGATCCAGGAAGTTGTTTTGCTCCACTTTCTAGAGCTGAACAGAAATTTTAGATTCTGATCTGGTAAATTGTTCTGAATTACAATAGTGTGAAATAGCTTGGGCTGCTGATGATAAGGGTAGCTGCTGGTTTCCATAATGAAAATGGCCTTGAGCTTGAAAGAGCAAAACTCAGGTAGTAAAATTAGTATTTGTGAAGAAACGGGCAGATGTATTTATGTTCAATCAGAACAGGAAGGCGACACAGAACAAAAATTAAAAGATTATATGCAGAGATAAAAGTGAAAATACAAGATGGTATCACAGAACACCTATGTTAGAGCTGAGACACATGCAGCATTTCCCATAAATGGGTTGAAAATGTGGCTATGCATGAAATTAAATGCAATTTTTACAGCGACTTGTGCAATCACAGAAGAATCTAAATTGGAAAACATAATGACAGTAGATCATTTTTGTAGAGTGTCATAGTAAAGAGGGATATTCATTATTGACACCATTCTTTTAAAATGCATGAATTTTTCAGTGGCTCCTACGATAAAACTGCTTACCTTAGTTCTGTTCTCCTTACACTACTCCATCTCTGTAAGTGTCTTCAAATTAAAATTAATGAGCTCCCTGATTTTATTGTTTCACAAAAAGTAAACATTTTCACCATTTGTTTCCCTTATTTTTTGCTCTTACTTTCCAGGATTTCTGCAGTGAATACCTGCACTGAGTAGTAAAATATGATTCTTCCTGTTAAAGACCAGAAATAATATATTTAATTGCAACTTATGCTTTTATGTATATACAAATAGATTTACTTAGAGTGCTTCTCCAATGAATTATTCGCCTTCTCTACCAACCATTAAAACAACTCAGAGAAGCTTCTGTTTCAAGTTCCAGAAGCACTAGTGAGAAACTTTGAAGTTTTTAAGGTGGAAATGGATGTGTGGCAGTAGCACATTGGATACCAGCAGGAGCCAGGGCTGACAGAAATGTGAAAACCGTGGAAGAAATGAAAAGGGAGGCAGAAAATGAGGTTTTGGAAAAAGGTAAGTTCAAAAAAATCAAGTCCAGAAATCCAGAATTAGATTTCTAAGCAATCTTTGCTGTATGACTATCTTAATATGTGCATCTTAGGAAAACAGTCCACAAGAACACATAAAGTGACGTGAGCATCACAGAGCTTCAGCATGCGCTACTGAGCAAACAAAAGCAAAGAGCAATAGGTTGGATCCCTAGTAGTCCTTAGAACCAGTGGAAAAAAACTACATGTTGTATCTCCTCTTCACAAAAGAACTGGATTTCAGGATTCATCTCCTTGCCTTCCAGCTAGATCAGTGGAAAGCACATTTCTGTCAGCAAATGCACAGCAATGGAAGAAAAGAGCACATGACAACCTGTATTACAGTTATCATTGGATCTTTAAAATAATTGTTATTTTTGTTTGGTTTAATGAGCAAATTTATTATTTGTATGGCTAGCAAGATCTAAATGCCACTGTGTCCTGGTCTGGAGGTAATGCTCAGGCTAGAGAACCATAAGGTAACAATCACTACTGCTATCAAATAAACTACTACAGAACATCGTACAGAAATGTAAAAGCAGCAACTCTGTTTTATAGCCTATATGTATTTTACCACAGCGTATCCAGAGGGCCAGAGAGCACACTGACTGCTCCTTGTGACCTGACATTCTTCTCAGAGACTGCTGTGCCTTAGGACACTGCCTAAACCTGCTTGTTGGACTCAGGAATTTATTAGAAAGAAACTTTTCTGCAAGGTGTGGCTGGCTGGTATTCCACTAAAGAAAAAGAGGAAGAAACTAAGGAGATTCACAGAAGCCCACCATCTCTACCAGCTTCCTAAGGGACCTTTGCAAAGTGAAAGATAAATCCAATTTCTCTATGCTTAGGCAGGATGGAGCCTTGTGAGACAGCGTATGCTGGCAGAAACTATTTTTCCCCCTCATTAACTTTTTTGCACATCAGCTGATTTTTATTTTATGCTGTTTATATTCTTGTACTTATTTTCTGTGTTCCCTATTGAATGTTACCACATCTGATACCACCAGGGCTTCATTAATGCAAAATGTTGTCATGTGGTGAATTATTCTCAAATGAGAAAACACAGACAGTCCAAGAAGAGAAAATGAGGAGCTGTTGGACAGCATGGGGCTAGAACTATTTGAAGATGTCGCTCGGGAATTCTTCCAGAAAATAGTTGGGAGAGCTGATTGAAATTCAATAAGAAAGTGCAAATGAGACAACACAGCTCCCCAGTGGGTTGCAAAGATCTCCTGGAAGGAAATCAGAGCTATCTCTGCACTACTGCACCTTACCAAGAAATGCATGCATCCAGCCAGGAAACATATAGCAATAATGAAGAGTTCAGGGCAATAGGAAACAATGAAGCAAGGGAGTAATTTTAGTACAGAAACATATTTTGAGAATCACATTTGAATGGATTTTATGTCTGAATAGGATATTTTTTGGAATCAGTTTTACAGTGGGGAAGTGCCACCAGCTTCCCAGGAGTGAACTGCAACTGATACATCAGCAAACACATTCATCTGAGTTGGCTGGTCCATCAAATACAACACATTGACAAATGCACTTAGCGACATGGTTCTCACTGCACGTGATTCTGAAAGTGAATGAGGTACACTGCAAACAGAGGTCTGGCTTCTGGTTTGGTGGCTGCCTCATGTGTGCAAGCAACAGGAGATCTCCCCAGGTGCTGGAACCTCTGCTAGGTGTGCAAAGAGGAAGTCTTCTCTTCCAGAACTTGGTGTGGCTTAATTGCTAACAAGGTGTGTTGGGCTGAGTTGATGTTTAAGCCTTATGCTCTCTTCTTTTAGACTGAAGAGTTGGGGTACTGCTAAAGCACAAGCAAACTTCTCTAGGATGAAAAAGAGAACAGCCAAGCTGAGCTGAGTATCAAGGAGGGCTGTAGGTTTAAAAAAAAAAAAAAAAAAAAAAAGCTTGAAATACCTGCTGCTGTTTATCTACCATGACAGTACCTCCTATAGCAGTGTAACTGCTTTTACCAGTAGAAGGAGAAGTATGAGATGAACATACTGATGAATATCTGGCCAGTCAGATGCTGTGGGAATCAATTTTGAAGAATCACTTAAAGGAAAGTCAATTCTCTTCTCAGCCCTTCATATTCATTTGTGTATGCTTAAAGGCTTTTAGAGGGAGGATTGAGTTCTGTGTATTCAAGGATATGATTTATTGGAAACATCTTGATTTTTTAAAAATATTTGCACTATTAAAATATTTAATAACCCCCAAAAACGATGGTGAGGGATATCAAAAACCATCCTATAGCATTATGAGAACTGTAAGCTGAGCAATTCTGAAAGGGATAAAAATGGCTTGTGTGAGAGGAATTTATTCCAAAATAATGTGACAGATTGGGAACTGTGGCTGACAAAGCTTTGAGAACGGCCAGGCTGACAGAGTGTATCGTAGGGTGGTTGTAAGCCTCTGTAGAAGCAATTATCATCATCTTCCCAAAGTGCAGGCAGGTCTGTGAGCAAAAAAAATAAAGCAAAGAAAAGGAGAAAAGGTTGTATGGAAGAGACCCCTTTCCTCAGGCCTGGTTACTTGCTGATGGCTTAAGCAGAACTGAAAACAATCAGAATCCTATTTCAACTTTAGCTGTTCTGTAGAAAATTAAATAGGTGGAACTGTACATGCAAAAAGGAGGGAGCAGTGCTCTGGGAGGGGGCTGGTGGCACTCGGTTACACGAAGGGCTGGTGCACTGCTTCCAGACCCATTGCCTGCCGGCCCTCTTTGGTGCTCTTCAGAATAATTATTTAATCAGAGCAGCCATGGAGCAATGCTCACAAAGTGTTTGCAATCAACAAATGTTGTAAAAGGTCCAGGCAGGCATCCCACACAAGTGAGGATTTGGAGCTCCTGATAAAATTTTACACATTTTATGCAAACATCAGCGGCTTTCCAACAGCAGTGTCTCAATTGGGAACACTGCAGGGGCACAGAGCCCATGCTTCAGACATGCTTCTCCTTTGGCTAGCCCAGCATTTTGCCTAGGTTTTTTGATTTATCACTATTTGAGCGATCATTTAGATCACGCTACCAAAATTAGGCCGTTGGGCCTGATTCTGGTATGACAGTATTCTGAACTTATTTGGATGCAATTGAAAGCTGAGTTCCACTTTTGCAGGCTTCAAATGTATTATTCAGTCTCCCTTCCAAAGTAGTCTCATGAATTTTAGATTTCACTGTTCTTGTGATGAACCTTAAGGATATCTTTTCACACTCATGTCCTTTTAATACTCATTTTACTTCGTGAGAGAGCCAGAAACTACTTTTTCCATTTTGCTGCAGGTTTGTGCAGAATAACAGCAGGATGTTGGAATACCTGTAGATTTACAGACAACGGTACAGTATTTGCTATCCTTGTCATTTTCAGAAAAAGCAGCCATCACATTAAAGGAGCAAAGTCCCATTAAGCTCCATTGTTTTACTGGAAGCTACAGACTGGCAAGGTGCTTTGTGTTTAAGTTCAAAAGCATAACACACAGAAAAGATTCAAAATAATTTCCTACTTCATGCATTATAACTGATTATAGCCGGTGTCCGTAAAGTTACATTCGCCATAATTCTGTGTGGAATGTACTGCCAGCTAACATGGTTGCAAGGCAGCTGACAGCAGAACTGGTTGCTGTGCAGCAAATAGAGGAGTGCCAATTTACCAACTCTGGTTGGTAAATTTGGTCCCCTAAGGACTCAGCAAGTTTGATAACTAATGTTCTTTAAAAGTAATCTGTGGAACGGCTTGAAATCCTGGTGTTAAAGCTGGATGAGCAAATCCAAACGAGTAAAACTGTGTATGAATAATACTAATCAATGGTATACAGCCTATACGTGAAGCTGGATAAATTTACCTATTAAGCCAATTAAGACTGTTCTGAATAATTTGATTTGAGGAAGCTTTAATGTTTCTCTCAATTATAGTGCTAATCCTTCATCTGGAAAAGAACCACTCCAGCAGGTACGCAGCGTTTGCAATGGGCATTAACTGAGCAATATGATTTGCAGAGTAATCCGTGGGGGCTGAGCCACTAACTGGAATAAACATTGTATCTGTGGTGTCAAACTATTCATTTTGTTTCTGAAAACTGATGAAGTAAAACACAGTGATTATGTCCTGAACTAAATAACAGAAATTGCTTTCTTCACCTTTCTTCACTTCTCATTTTTTTATAGCTTGTGGAGGCAGTGCTGCCTCACTTGATAGCACTGTGGATGCTATCAAGTCCTATTTTTCAGTGCGTGCTTACAAATAGCTTGGGCACCAAGAGATGCTTTTTTTCCTAGGGATGTAAAATTCATTCATTCCTAGCTGCCAGTGAAGAGATGATGACCAGTAAAAAGGATGAAAAAGATTTGCATAAATATGCTTAGGAACATTAAAATAAATATTCACAATAATGGGATTTGATGGGGCTTATTCTCTGATTTCCTTTTTGTGGTGTGTGTTCATCTACAGAAGCATCCATACTGAGATATGAATGTACAAGATTAACATTTTTCTCCAATAAATAGGTGTGCTGGTAAAATGTTGGGATGGATTTGGTGGAGAAGATGTTGACTTGCCAGTGATGATGGACGCTGGCTCATTCCCATGAGGAAAGAAGTGAAAAGTGATGTCATGTGTTGTAGACTTGTGAAGGAGGTCTTTGGTGCCTCTCCTGTCCCTGTGTTATGAACGACAGTCTAATCCATCAGGCTAATAATTACCTACAGCTAGGAAGACCTGTTGTAGGTATTTTCTCTTAGCAGAAATGCTCATGTTCATGGCCAAACACAACACAAGTCAACTGAGGTGCAGAGAAAAAAAATCTGCTGATATAATTAAATGCTGCAGATACAACCATTTCAATATCGAAACTGTTTGTAAGTGAAAGTGTTTCCCGTAAGATTGGCTAAACTATGTATGAATGACCTGCTGCAACATCACAGTTTGGAACTTCGATCACTATCTCGTCAGGATTGTTCTACAAAACACAGTATTTGCTATTTCATTGCAGAGGTGAAATGCATGGAAAAGATTAGATTACATGTAGGTTAAAAGGACAAGTCAAGGTTTGCCCTCACATAAGGCGGAAGAGTGCACATTTCAGCTAACTGCTTGGTGTTTTATATGGTTAATTGGTTGTAAATTGGATTTAGAAATCAACCCCATATTTTCCAACTAAGCTACTGCAGTGAAGACATGATTGTGCTCTTTGAACTGCATTTCATCCTGTTTTCACATTATAAGTCTTTTAGTGTAAGAAATACGACTCTGTGCTTTTTTCATCTAGAAAATTCTCAAATATTTGTTTCAGATATTATCAGGTTTGTCCATTTGGTATGGCTTTAAAAAACTAAATACACACGAAATTCACTTACAGTGAACAGAAATCACAGAAATAACTGGGGAATTTTTCTTCCTGAAACTCTCACTGACAGAGGAAGGAACTACACATCAGAAGCCATCAAGAAACAAACGTGCGAATAAGGAAAACTGAGACTGGATTTATCTCTTTAACAACAGGTGAGGGACACACATTCATCTGTTCTGTACACCAGGAAGGTAATACAGAGGTACTTCCCTGCAAGTAGTAGTGCAAAAGGAACCTCCTTCAGCTGTTGTAAAGAAGGGCGGCAAAGAGAAAAAATTACCCTTTAGTTCACATCTACAAAAGTCTACAAAAGGCACTGCTGAAAGCTTGGTTGTTTGGATGGATACTGAGGAAATAAAAAATAAAAAAAAAAGAAAAAGACTTATGTAAATTACAATGGAAAGACTCAAAGTATTTCTGAAGGGAACTCAAGAATTTGCAGTAAATAATGCTTTCAAAGGAAATGGTAATCATTCCGCACTGAAAGCTTATGATCTTACCATCTTTACTTCAGATCATATTAGTACTGTGCATCATTACAAGAATGTGTTCTTTGAAGCATGTGTACTCCATCTTCCTTCTATTCGTCATAAATACCCTCTCTGTGAAAGTACAATTTGCCACTGTGCACACATATTTCTTTCTTAGATTTAATTCATTTCCTAAGGAAATGTCACAGAGAAATCAATCTTGCCAGTCCAAGTTCACAAGGCCTGATTCATTTAACAAGTGATTTATTGACAACTGCAAGATAGAAAATAATGGAAAGTTGTTATTAAGAGCAATGTTACTCATTTCCAAAAGTGCTAGAGAAACCCTCTATGATGTTAGCATTGTCTCATGAGCAAGTGATACTCTGTAAGAAGAGAGAGTAGAGCTTGGAATGGCTTCCAGTTCCTATTCTAGCTTCTTCTCTGTGCTCACAGCTAACATTATTACATAAATCTTGACCTTTGCAGCTGCTGGCTTCATAGAAAAACAACAGCTTGTAGAACAACAGATTTAAAAAAAAGCACAAAAGTGTCCTGTTACAGAAAATGTAATTTTGATTGGTACCCAAACATAACTGGTTCCAAAGAAAATGTGAAAGTTCAACCAAAATGGAGTACATAACAGCAGACCACAGCAGAGCATGCTCTATTAACGTTTTAATTGCCAACACAAGAAGTATTTATCTAAGTGGTGTCATGGATTAAATACCATCTTCTCTCCTGCTCTCTTTCCTTCCTTCCTTCTTTCCCTTTTTCACCCAGTGCCAAAGAAAGCCACATTTGCAGCTCTCCAGGCCGCATGCACTGCGTGTTTTTTTTCATACCACTTCTTCTACCACAGACGATGTAGATCTAGATTTTTTTAGTTGTTAAATAAGACATCGAAAAAAGAACCAACTGTGTACAATACACATTTATCCACATTCTATTCCCTGTACTAGAAAGTAGGAAAATATCTTAGAATTTTTAAAATATTACTTTCTATAAATGATCTCATTTTTAATGGTATGAATGACAAGATGATATACTTGAAGACCTAAGTGTCAGTGCTGACTTCAGTTATGAGTGATTGTTTTTGCCTTTGCAGCTCCCTGAGATCCTGACCAAAGGAAGAAAATTTAGCTTAATGTCTTTATCTTTTAGTACGTAAGTAAAGATATAACATTCAATCAATTAGAGGAAAAATACTTAATCAATAATCTGGTCAATTAATTGAACCACTCTAGATGGGAGTGGGCAAGCATATTTACAATGTGAATAGCATTATAGGAAAGTTATAAATTCATTTACATTACAATCAATTAATTAAAGATGGCTGATTCCCACTCTGTAATTATGTTCAATCACGGTCAGTCAATACAATTTTCTGTCCATTCTCACTTTATATCAAGCAAATGAGTTATATAACTTAAGTGATTAAAGACTTAATGGACTGTCATACGAGGTGCAATGTGTTAAGTAACGGAGAAAAAAAAAGCAGCAAAATACTGGAAATGGAATAAGAAAATGAAGGCAGCACTGTGGAGTGGTAACAGATTACCAATGATTAAAGCTGTGCTCCTATCACCAGCTCCCTACAGAAAGCACTACAGTTTATGAAGAAACAACTGGAATGAAAAAATTCAAACTGATGATTAGCATGGTGGGATTCTTGGTTATGTCATTAAAAAAAAAAAAAAAAGTGCCCTGAGCTGTATTCTGCTCTTATATCTATCATGACTGGAGTGATAGAATGGGACCTTCAGCGAGGTAAATCCTTCGGTGTCCATAAGTCAGCTGTTAAATCATCCAACTTTCAGTCTGATGACTCCTGGAGAAGAGTCCAAGCCCTGATGTCAGATGCTCACGCTCCTATTGCTCTCTGCATGCATGGAGCAGTGATGCTCCTCTACCCAGAGGCAACTTGGCACAGAAACAGGTTGGAAATCTCGCTTGGCTTGAGGGCTGAGTGGCCGGGGGAGCATCCCTGTGAGCTCCAGAACCACACAGAGAAGCCTCATAGGGAGCTCAGCACATGGGGCCCCCAAAAAGGCCATTTTAAAGGCCACAAAACAGCACTGGAACCTCCCTGCACTGAATAACAAAGGAAGAAGTTCTGACAGCAGCTTAGAGTAGTTTCCCACACAGCAATTCAACCTACTGCTGAATGTCCAAATCCCAGCACTGCGGAGTTGTGAGCTTGGTGCCTGAAACGAACCCAATGAGGCCCCTCCGTAAGAAATGCTCTACACATAGGAAAATAACAGCTCATGCATGAAAGTGTTCCCGTGCTGATTTTCTTTTTGAAAAAATAAAACAAATCCTTCGCCCTTTTCTTTGTATTTCTGAAGAAATTATCTGAGAAAAAGAAGGAAATTATTTCTGAAGATTTATAAAGTGCTAAAAGTGAGGAACATTGAACACGCTGCCTAAAGCAGAGATGGAAACGTAATATTTTGAAAACAGGTAATTGAACAGGATCTGATACTTCCATAGGAATCCATATGAAAAGAAAAAAAAAAATATTAAATGTTCTCAGTAAGATAATTTAAACCTGGAATAATGCATTCCCTGCAAGTAATGCATCTGCAGATATGATGATTTAATGGGAATCCTCAAGATCTCCGTAACAGAAAAGCAGGAAAGCCTGATGAATTCAATTGCACTATATTGTGCTGCCAGAATTATAAAGTGAAAATGTTAACTCAACCTACAAGGCCTTTTTACTGTTTAACATCACCTCAGAAGTAATTTCAAAGTCTCTAGTATCCTTATTTCATGAAAACAAGTCCATCTGTTTCCCTCTGGCAGAGGTATGCTGGGCTGGAAACCCAGGCAACAGGAACTCAGGCACTGGTGTATTAACAGGGAACAGTCACAAGGTAGCAGCACAAAGCATGTGTGTAAAGAATTTCTTGAAGATGCTACAGAGGTGCAGGTGATGCCATCAGTCACCAGGAGACTGCTGTGAGCGTGACAGAGGTGTTATATGAGCCAACTCCAGGGCACAGAGAGACCAGGGAGCAGAATGGGGTCCCATGGGGTCGTGGAGGGGAACCTTCTATCTGGCAGTGTGTCAGTGTACAAACTGGCTGCTCAGTTCCTGACCTGTCCTGCTCCCAAACAAGAAATAATCATTTCCCCACTAGCCCCTTCCAGAGCACCATTAAAAGAAATAAAAAGAAGGATGTATATGCATTCTCCACATATTACACTATATGTACAGTACAGTGGAACACGTATGCATGTACAATAATTTAGAATTCTTGAAAGTAATTCATATTTTAGAAAATAAATGTGATTGGTCAATATGTCAACAAAGGTAACCGTAATTCTCGAGGCTCTTATGAGCAAAAGGAGAACTCACAGAGATCTTCAGTGTAGTTGTAGCTGAATTTAGAAGGATTTTTCAACTTCAGTTTTTCAATTCAAAGCTGTTTTTTCCATCTTAATCTGCCAGTCACCTTTTTCCTAGAGCTATTTCAGTTTTCCAGATCCCAGTGAGCCTGCTTTTCACCTAGCTGCTTCTGTGGGAGTTGTATTTGTTGTACATCCACACCTTATATGATGTCTCAGAATAAAAGGTTCAATAGCTGCAGTTTAGAAAATGATGCTCACTTTTCTCACCCTTTGCTCTCAGCATCAGTTCATTTCAGAGTTTGGTATAATTTACTCAATTCAAAACATACCTCTGTTAACTGTCATTGTTTGTGCAAATGCCACAGGTGTTCCCAATTATGTCACTGAACCCACCATCAGCATGCATTGGTAAAACTCTGTTGAATTAATTCTCTCTAGTATAGGAATCACACTTTAAACACTCTTTCAAAGTGCTTATTTTTTTTCTTATTACAGTTCAGACAATTTGCAAAGATAATGCAGCCCAATCCTCACGCTGCCCAAGCCATCTTCTGCTGCCATCATCCTTCCTCCAGCCTTTCAGTCCCCACTGCATCAAGCAAGCTATGAGTCCTCCAGGGTCCTTCAGGACCCTTTAGGGCTTTCTCCCCATTTTACTTCTATTCATACCTCTGCTAAGCTTTCATCGACTTCTCTTTGTTAACGATGACAGCTTTTATTACCCAGTTACTTAATTTTGAAATGGGTATCTTCACCTTTTCTTGTCACACCTGTCAGAAACTCCCTGCAAACATCTGCAAAGTCATGTCAGCATCCTCCTTAAAACTCAACTTTAGCACTATGCTGACACAAAGCCAGACAAATGCATGGCAATTAGGCACTGTGGTACTGACTGTAACACTGCCCACACTGCTGACCCATATCATCACATTTTTAATTAGCATTACCACTGCTCTTTCTTGTCTTTGCTTTACGTAGCTTGTAAAAATTCATGCTTTTATAATGCCTATGTGAAATAAGACATAGAAGATGCCTGGCTCCCCTACTATCTTAAGCAAGAAAGTTGTTAAAAGTAAGCTATTTTAAAATAGAGAACCGTATAATCCCTTCCAGACGTATAAAGTGTATTTTGCAAGGGTAAGAAAACCAATGTACCAAATTGGCACAGTGACAGAAAGAAAACCCACCAGTTGGGAAGGATGATGAAGGAGTAAAGGAAGAAAACAAAACTCAGAGCATTGATTACTCCCCTGTCAATTTGGACAAAATTTAGTAGTATTGATAAAACATTTTTTTTTTTAATCAGTAAGGCTGCACAGGATGCTTTCTGGCCACCTGTACTTAGCACTTAGTCTGTGTGCAACTTGTGCTGTCAAACTTTGGTGACGTAACAAGGCACACCAAGGAGCAAGGAATGGTGGATGGCAGCACATCTGCTGCTGAGGTCTTTGACTCTGATGATCTTTCAGCAATCACTTGCAGATACGCTTCAAATTAAAACAACTGACTCAATCTTGCTAGGAACTCATTTTAATTACTTCCTTATTCTCATTTTGGGCATGTATTTCTACTCCTCTAAGGGAAAGTCAACCTACTCCCATCAGTCAGTAGCTGTATACAAAAATAAGAAAACATATGGTACTCTAAGCAATAAAACTAACAAAGCTTGCTTTGCTTCAGATTTGTTTCCTATTTCTCTGTGGCTTAAGCCCATTTAACTCTCTAATGTCATACAAAGCCATCCCCAAATTCCCTCGTAACATTTCCCTTCCTACAAAACTCATTGGTCTCTGAGCAGCACCGGTGGGACTTCCTGCTGTGTGCATGATGGCAGCAGGCCAAGCAGCCAGGGAGCTGCTGAGCCCTTCCCTTGAGTTTCTGTTTTCAACTCATCTGTCAATCTTATCACAACACATAGGAATCACAAACCCTGTGGACACTGGCTTACAGGCTCAGTAGGTCTGAAAGTGAGTCTGCCAAACAAGTTGTATGGCTTTTGTTAACAGTGCTCCCAGTGTCGCTCAACACAAGACAGGAAAATAGTTCTTGATAAACAGAATTCCCTTCTCTGGGATTGTTCATTTCAAAATTATGAAAAATTATTATGAAGCCCCTAAAGTGTAGATGTTCAAGCTCTTCCCTGCTCTGTGAATAAAGCAGCACTTCTCCATGTAACAAGACACTGGCATGGCCTGTGCATAAGTGCTTTCAGTTCTTTGCCATTGGATGCGACCTCCTCTCATTCATTTCCTTGATGCTCAGATGCATTGCTAAGGGCAGCTGTACATTCAGAAAGCACGGCAGCCAAGAATGAGTGGTCTGATACAAAGCTCTACTAAATGAGAACTATACGTGCACTGCAAACAGAGCAGTAAAAGCCACTTAGCCATGGATTAATACATAATGAATAAGTAACAATTATTTCAATATAGTGTTCCTGACCTGCTTCAACACTTCCTTTGTCTCTTATCTGTTTTTTTTTAAGAAAGTTTTGCACTTGATTTCTTAACCATGCAGGCACTCAGCCATTTATATTTTTATTATATTTGGATAATCATTATCACTTCCCCCCTGTGATGGAAGTGCAAATGATGGGTTCATTTATTTCTGTTTCAAATGATGAAAATGCAAGCTATGTGACTTTGGGATCAGCAGAGCTCAACACATCTCATGGACCTTTACTCTGATAAGGCTTACTATGAATGAGAGAATTCACTGAAGTGTGGTAGGTGTAATTAAAATTGTGTTATGCTGCTGATCCACAGGCAGATAAATTCTAAAAGCATTAAATTGCATTGGTTTGTCAGAAAAAAATTGGCTGTTCGTTTCCTTATAAAAAATGACATCAACTTAGAGATTGTGAAACTGTAAATCTGAAAGGAATTACAGCAGTTCATGTGCTCCTCAGAATAAACACAGACCTATGTGCTTTCCTACCAAGAGAACGAACATGCAGAGCACAGTGAACCAGTTTAATAACAACTACAAGTCAAAGGGATCTGCATGCCCACATTGCTGACTGGTGGTTACGTATTAACCCACTTTTCTTTCACCAAGGGTATAAACTACTTAACGAAAGAACACAGAGGTTTTCTGAGTAGGAAGCTCACAGGTTTAAAGCGAAATGTTATCCATTTTTTTATTTATCATTCATTGAAACAAATTAGATTAGGTGAAAATAAGCCTTGCATCAAATGTCATGATGTGGGCAGCTCTTCTGTTTGCTCTGGTTGTAAATGAAATTTCTGGCTATTTTCCTTGTGTATTAATCGCAATATTTCATCATCATTAATCACAGTATGTTCTGCATGCAGTATTATAAATCAAGAACCCCATTTACTTGTCACATGGGCTTGCAAGTTCAAACAGACTGGCCTTTTTGGAACAGTTACCCTTTATCACGTTTATCAGTCCACGAAAATCAGAATAAAAAGTCATCTGTTACAACAAAATATTAACACATACTCTTTCACAGACAGCTGCAATTACTCATAGGGCAGTAGAGATAATGGGAAGAAACTAATTGAAATGACTTGACACAACTAAGCAAATTCTTAAATTAAAATCAGATAAAAGTCAGATAAAATGGCACCGGATTTTAAGCCAAAGCCGTGCAAAGGATTTTTATTTAATGGGAATGCCTTCATTCTGAAAAAAACTTTAGCTCATACTGAGAAGCATCCTTAACTCATGTACGTAAGAATATTTATGATAAAGTGAATAATATTTATTGCATGATCTTTTCTTGAGATTACTTGTGGTTAGTGTGAGGGATAACATACAACTGAGATTGTATAAGATTACACAAATAAGATTAAAACTTAGGGAAATGAGGCTGAGAGGGCTGAGGAGCTGCACAAGCTCAGATATCGAAGAGAAGCAGATGGACATTTTCCAGAGGAAATCTGTTTATGAAGCCTTGTGCCCACAAGAAGAGAGTTAGGAACAAACAAGTGGATTTGATAAAAGAGCCTGTCTGCATGTGTGGAGGCTGTCTTAATTGAAGTTGTGGTGGCATATGACATTCACAGTATGGAAAAACAAGATATTTCATAGGAGATCAAGTGATGTATGGCTGAGACAGCAGCACATGAGAAGGGGACAGAAGACAGAAAAGGACACTGAGAATAGAGACTGAGGGGCAGAAGAGGCAGAAGCACAGCATAGGAAGCAGGGTGCAATGAGAAGAATGAGGAAGCACAGGATTTCCTTCTGTTTCAAGGCCTGGCTGCAAATCACTGCGTTTTTTTTTCATTCACCTTCCAAACAAAATCATCAATTATATCTTTATGTATAATGTCAACAGTTCTTGAGAGACTCATCTAAAGCAGTCCTCTATTCCCTGCTACTTTGGCTCCTAAAGTTTTAGTAGCTAACAAAACAGCAAGAAGCACAGAACTTTCCAACTTGGTAACGGAACGCAATTACAATATTTTTCACTTCCAAACAAAGTGATAACTCTGGCAATTTTTTACATTTTTCGTGAAAATGAGAACATTAACAGGTACTTAACTTTGAAATCCGAATGTCTACTTTGCCCTTTTTCCTATTGCAAATTTTTCATAGAAGCACCAAATCTTGGAGGGAGCTAATCTTTCCTTCCCATTTATTCATCTCCTGGCAGATATCTGTCACTTTCTTAAGTATGCCATTTATTACCAGGCTTTTAGAAATCTTTTCTGTAGATCCATGTTTTTATTTCACGGTGTCTTCCCAGGTTTCTTGTAGAGCACCAGTAAGTGCTTGTTTACGTGTGAAGTCATTTATGGACAGGAAAAAAGCATCTGCTTCTTTCAGGAATGATTCTGGGCAGAGATAAACCCAAAGCAATAATATATTCTCAAGACATTCACAGAAAGTTAGCAAAACAAGTGGTTGGATGCTTTAGGGAAAAGCATCTTGGTCTTTTGTTTGGAATTAGGCTACGCTAATAATCATCATCTTCTTCTTATCCACATACTTAGGAGACATACAAACCCCTAGCAAGCAATCTCTGGAAAATGTTCCAACAGTCTTTTGAAGAGAACACAGAAGAACAAATTCCAGAACATTAACACTTTCCAGGAGCAACTCATTGCTTTGAACTCCACCTGCATCTACCAATTCACTTTTCAAAACTGCTGACCACGAGGTATCCAGCAAACACCACAAGGCTGCTTGTGAAAACACTTTTTTGTGACCATTCTGAAGGTAATACCTTCCAGAGACAGAGGAAGACACGAGGTTATCGCTGCAGTGCTCGCCTGCTTTGTTCACTTGAAAGCTATACAATTCTAAAGGGTGAGTTTTTTTCCAGTTATCCGCTGCGTATGCTTTATTCTCATCCCCAGAATTACACGAGGAAGTTGTCAGCATTCAGCCCCTCCTTGTCACACAAGCACAGTCCTGAATAAGTGGGTAACTTAAGTAAGGCTGTTTTAGTAATGTAGTCCTGAATATGAATAGATGTGAGCATACATTTGTGCTGTATTTAGAAACATGGTCAAAACATAGCTCAACATTTTTGTGTTCTCTCTAACTAGAAGACAGTATGGATGCCAACATATCGACCCCACCAACAGGGAAAATGGAAACAAAGACACAAAAGGTCTCCCTTGGTACCCAATACGGAGAGAAATTTGGTTTCCCTTACTCTTCATACTCAGTTCCAAAGAACAGACATTCTGGTGATACTGATCAGGCTTAGATTGATGAAGCTACTGGTTTGGTTGCCTTAAATTTACAAATTAAAGTTCTTAATTCCTCCCTGAACTGAGGGCATGTCCAAGCCCAAGGTGAGTGCCAACATCTGCACAAACAGCTCAGCTGTCGCCCTGAGCTTGTGTGAATGCTGGAAATGGGAAGCAGCACAATGCCACAATCATGGACTTAGCGTTAAAAGTAGGATTCAAGTAATTCCCACTTTTGCTGCAATCATTAACATAAAATCAATTTATGTTGTGACATTTTCAGTTCCCATTATGATCTCTGTCACAGAAGGGAGATTTTTAATCCTCTGTGAAGTCTGTAAGAGACAGCAGAATAATATGCACTTAAATGCATTATACATTTTCTAATACAACCTTTTCATGGTTCTTCAGTCTGGCTGCCTGGTCACTCACATTCTTTGGCTGCCTTGGTAATCTGAGAGGAACAGGTGGAATGGCAAGTAAGCAAAATACTGAATGTTTTAAAGGTTAATTTCACACTGCAAATGATTCTTTTATGGCTTATATACACTGTGTTCATATTCTGCAATCCAGAAAAAAAAAAACCTAGGAAGAAAAATAAGTGGCAAATTATGGCTGTTCTCAAGATAGTGATAAAGATAATTGGGAAAGGAGTAAGATGGCTGTGCCATGAGTACAAATTTTATTTTGCCAATAGTTCTTGCGTATTTGTTGTGTTGAACAATTTATTCTTTATGGAGCTTTATTTGCCCTTCACCCTTAAAAGGTCTGAGAGCCTCAGAAGCAGAATTATTTTGAAGTGAAAAGAGTATTATGGCCCAATGCGAATCCCCTCCTGCTGTTGTGATGCTTTTTTTTCCTGTATGGAACTGAAAAAGTAATCAAAAGTGAACTTAGAACTGAGTACTTTGTAAAATAATGGCAGGTAATCCTCCTCTCGTCATTGTTTTCAACTGTGGCATTAACTGCAAAGCGACCCAAGGTCATGTGAGAAAAGAGGGGACTGTAAATGCTGAGAAAATGCAGGAGAAGCCGAATGTCTGCTCAAAGGAGTATGGAGAACTGGGAATGACGTGTGCATTGCATTCAACCAGAGAATTGCCTTCCAGAATCATAGAATGGCCCGGGATGAAAAGGACCACAACAATCATCCAGTTCCAACCCCCTGCTATGCACAGGTCACCAACCACCAGACCAAAGCCACATCCAGTCTGGCCTTGAATGCCTGCAGGGATGGGGCACCTACAACCTCCTTGGGCAACCTGTTCCACCCTCTGTGTGAAAAACTTTCTCCTAATATCCAACCTAACCTCCTCTGTCTCAGTTTTAAACCATTCCCCCCTGTCCTATCACTACCCACCGTCATAAACAGATGTACCCCCTCCTGTTTATATGCTCCCTTCAAATACTGGAAGGCCACAATGAAGTCTCCCTGAAACCTCTTTTTCTCTAAGCTAAACATTGTCTTTTTGATGGCCACCCTGCAATTACTTTTTAGTTACCAGGCACAAGAACTCTAGCAAGAAATGGGATGGGAGAGAGAATGGGAAAGGAGCCCAGCTACAGGAAGAACTTCCGCACCAGGAGCTGAAACATTCTTCTATGGGCTGGACAAAGAGTAATAAAATCAGAGCGATAATGTACCTCCCCACTTAACTCAAGGGTGTATAGAAATAATGGAACAGCATCAAAGGTACTAACCAAAAATAAGAGTCTGCAAGTGAAAATATATGACAAAGATGCAGAATTGACTACAGAGAGCCTGTGTTATAAGAAAACTTTTATGAGCAAGAGATGTGCAGATGGGAGAAAACTTTTAAATGGGAATACAGAAAAAATCCTGCTAAGCAAAGAGCACTGCTTTCCAAGAGCACCATTCAAGTGCATGACTTAAGGAAAGAGAAAAAAAGTCAAGCAACACGCAGAGAAGCTACCCTCTGTTCCACACAAAAATGGCAATAATCGGTATTGCTTTGTAGCCCCCAAAGCAATAAAGAGCTGCTAAAATTAATTGAACACTGAAGGGAGGCTGAAGTGCTTAATCAATCACCAGTGCTGTTTGTTGCCACTGCGCCATGCACAGAGATCACAATACAGAAATCCAAATTGCAAAGCAAGGTTTTTGTAATGTAAAGACACTGATAGTCAATTTTTGGGTATCTCGTTTCAGGTATTGAGGACCCACTTCATCACCATATCTGAAATCTGTTAAAAAAGTTCACTTCATGCTGACCGTTCCCTTCAGTTGCAGGTGCTCAGCACTTCTGCAAATGAGGCCTCAGAGTTTCAGATCAGGTACCTGGAAAATTAAAAGATGCAGCTCGTGGTCCTATGTGAAAAATCTTGCTCAGCAAGATGGGCAATGTTACAAAGGAAATCAGTGCACCAGAATTCATTTCTCCAGAGCAGCACACATCAGCTGCTCTGCCTATGTGACTTCTTCTTCCCTTCCTATATTTTCTTCTCCTGTCGCAATTTGCTTCCTCTTGTGCTCCGCAGTTTTGGAGAAGCACAATATAACTGTGGTCTCCTCAGCTGTGCAATCTGACATAAGGCCAAAACACCGTACATTCTGTACCAAATAAGAAAAGGATGCTGTTGACTAAATGGTAGACAAGCATGCAATTAAAAACTATATCATACTGCATACAGAAAAGTGGCTGAATTAATCCTGTCTCAACAAACTCTGTCCTTTTCAGGTGTACTTTGAAAATCAAACAATTATCTGAGAATGATTTCAATTATCAACCGTTTGCAAAACACACTCAGGAAGCTTCAAAAGGTACTTTTCTTGAAAAGTGTGAGAACACGTTCTTGCATAATCCCCAGGCTGGTGACATTCAGGTGTGAGATGAAAAAACTGCAATAAAAACCTCTGAATTCATGCACAAACCTTGAATTTGTTAATAGCATGTTTGCTCTTACCTACCATTATAGCAGTGGTTAACACGTACCTTTAGGGTAGCTAAGGGAACAACCACTGCATTATATACATCGTTCTGACTTTCTAAGATGGCTGTTTACAGAATCCTAAATACATATGTTAGCAATGGGAAATGTCACACCTCCTGTGATTTGGTGTGAAATGAACTGCTTTCAAATCCTCTTCTCTCAGAGCTGGCTTTATTCCTATTGAAAGGATGAGGCCATCAGACAGAGTACTCCAGGACAGGGCCTCTGCTGATATAAATCAGAACTGACTTTAATGGAGCTACGTGGATTTACAGCAGGCAAAAATCTTCACCGACTGATTGTCCAGAGAGCATTAAAGCCACTGACAACCCTCTACCGTCTGGAAAATTACTGAAAACAGGTATTCCCTACAACTTCCATCTGATTGTGGGTGCCTACCTGTGCAGTGGCACACATCACTAATATTCTGAAATTCCAAGTCAATTTGCAGTAACATAATCACACACACACACACACACACACACAAATCCTATTAATATTAATTTCCTTTCATAATGTGGTCAAGCATGATTTCTAAGACGCAGAAGGGAGAATCATCACTGCAGCTTTTTGGAACTGATTGCCACGTACTTCAACAGACAGCAGCAAGTGCTATTTCAGGAGTAATTTGCATCACACGCGGTCGATGCAGGAGCTAGCTCTGTCTCCTTGCTATGAAAGGACAGACTGTCACAATACTGACTGAACACTGAGCAACTGTGAGCTCTCCTTGGGTATTCCAGTATAGAAGAGGAGAAACAGAGATCTGCTTTCATGTCCTCTTGCTGGAGCTGACTCCTGCTGGCCCCTCTGGCCTGCTGGCAAAGACAATTGCATGGGCACGATCACCATAGGCAGAAAGGAAAGGAACAACAGGCATCTGAGATTTGGGCAGATAAACCATTGCCGGAGGGAGAGGACACAAAGGAATTAAAGAACAGGAGATGGCCATCCCAGATTCACTGAGTGCAATGCTTTGTGGCTGATGATGGATAACAGCTGGTGCCCACTGCTGTTTTAGGAGAACAGACAGCTGCGCCACTCGAGAACATTCCTCCAACTTCCCATGATTTGTTGCTACTTAAAAGAGAGATGAATTAAAAGTGTGAACAGGAGGCTGAAATGCAGATGCAACGATGAAGTATCTCTGAAATATCCCAGCAGTGAGAAGCCTTCAGGAGAAAGTGGGATTACGTGCAAGCAAAATCACTGCTAGCAGAAAATTACCGATATTGTGGGAAGATGCTTCACTCCCGAGGAGGAGAGGATGACTACTATTATTACTGTTATTATTATTATTTGGCGTACAGTTTGTGTGCTGGAAAATGAAGATTTGAGATGATCAAAGTGATTTACAAATTGAGATCGACAAGCTGAAGCACCGAAATGTTGAAATTAGGCACGTTCATTTCAAAGTGATGTCTCTGTTTCAAAAACTGTCAGATTTCATTTTTAAAGAGTTTTTTTAAAAGGTCTTTTTGCTTTACCAAGAAGCATTACATCCTCAAATCCCGTCTTTCCAGTGTGGTCAGTAAACTGAAAAATCAATTATTTACACAGTATTGGTTTGGGGGATAAAGGCCAGAGGAGAAGAGTAGCATATACAAAAGTCAGGGAGGAATCAAATGGGGAGTAAAAGCGAATACGCAAGGAATTTATCCATAGCACTGACAGTCTTATAGGCAGCTGATTGCTGGCAGCTAATTTATATTTAGAGACTCACGGGGAAAGAGAAAAGAAACTTTGCTGAAAGTGGGCAAGCTGACAAACATCACAGCCACGTACAGAACCCTAAGACTAGGACTTGGCAGGAGGGCAGATGGACTCTGCACAGGGCATAAACACTTCTGAGCAGAAGACAGCCATTCAAATTAGTGAGAGAGAGAAGGGGAGATGCTGGCCTCCAAAATTTGTACAGAAATGATAACCACGTGCTTGACACAGAGCCCCTGAAGCAACAGAGGATTCAGCACAGAGAAAAAGCCTCAGCAGAAAGCAGTCCACTAACAGTTTAACTGAAAAGTCCCTCTGCAGAGGAAAGCCGTTACTGTTTTGGAAGGAGGCTAAGTCCAAAAATTAAAGGAAGGGTTTATCTACTAGAGGTTTCCTAGTCATAGAAACGGTGTGCATCTTGTTTACCTGTGCATAAAATTGAATGTGGAATTGAATCTATTAACAGCAGCCAAATACTCAGAAGGGTTTGGATGATACTGTTAAAGTACCCACAACTGGCACGTTGGTGAGTATTTAATGGCAGCATGAGAAGCTGGAATAAAAACATATTCAAGTATCTACATTGGGGTACTTATATTAAATTTACATAGCTTATATGAGAACAGAGTAACATGAGGGTACAAAAACTAATGGAATTTCGTAAGGACTTTTAAGTTGAGGACAAATGGCATCTTTCCAACCTGATTTCTTTATCCAAAACAAATAATTTTGCAGAGATTTGCACGTCACTAACACAACCCAAATTAGATCTCACTTAGATTTCAGTTATGACCCTGAATTAGCTGGTGCGTAACTCTCCTTGTGCCTCACTACTCTGTGTAGCACCTGTAGATTGCTTATCACTGTCTCAACAACGCCACTCTTCATCCTTGCAGTAATGCCCAGAATATGCACTCAAAACAGTCATCTGTGAAATAAGGCAAGTTAAACTTAACTTTGCATCTGAGTATTCAAAAAGAAGAGAAGTCGTTTTGTAGAAGCCCAGGGCATTCTGTTCTATTAAAATAAAATTTCCTAAAAGTACGTAATATTGTAACAGCTTTGGCCTACAGCATTAAGACCAGCATTAAGACCAGCATTTTCAACAGAATGCGTACACCTGCGTGGTTCCTTTGTGTCAGTCTAAATTCAAGACCGTTCCTTTATAGCCACTCTAACAACCTACCCATAAAACCAGCTGCCTGGATGGATTTCTTCTGGCTACTTTTTTCTCTTATTTACTGTGACCTAGAGCTAAGGACATTTTTCACACTACAGACCCACAGAAAAGACTCTCATAATCTTGTTAAAGGCTGGCATACTTGACTTGCAATACAAAATCTTGCCATTTGTCTCCTCCGGGAAATAAACCCTTTTAAAGAGGCTTTGGATTTCTAAAATGACTTAACCAAATACAATGGCTGCACCAGTAGAAGAGAATCAGTTTTCTACTTCTCACAAAAAAGTCTGCACTGAGGAATTTGAATTTTATGTGCCCTTGTACAAACTCATCCACAGCTTTATTTTTTATTGCTCGCGTGTTCTCAAGGGAAGCCAATTTCTCTTTCAAGTATCAGTGACTTTAGTAAGTTAGAGCATCCAATTTCTAGAGGAGGGTTTACTTTACCTCATCATTGAAACCCTGCTGTGGAATACAATCTGTTTTCAGAAGAGCAAAGAGGTGAAGGACAAAAACAAATTACAATTACTCTAAAACTGTGAAGAGCTTGGAGATGGTGTTCTGAATTAAGGCAAGAAAATGTGTTGCCAGTGAAAATGCACTACAACTGACCATGCTGACATTTGTCCTGGTGTCATCTGGAATGTGGAACTGTCCCTATGGAGGCCTGTCATGAGTGGTATCTCCAGAGACCTGTCTTGGGACCAGTGCCCTTCAACACCTTTATCAACAACATAAACAGCGGGATCAAGTGTACCCCCAGCTAGTTTGCTCATGATGCTGAATAGAGCAGGTGCAGGTGACACAACAGAAGCAATGGATGCTGTCCAGAGAAACTGGACATGCTTGAAAAATGGGCCCACATTAACCTAATGAGGTTCAACAAGGCCAAGTGAAAAGTGTTGCACAGGGCAATTGGAAATCACTGCCCTCTACTCTGCTCTTACGTGGCCCCATGTAGAACGTCCAGCTCCGGTGCTCCGAGCACAAAAAGATGCAGTGCTTTTCATTGAAGTAACCCTGCCCATGGGAAGGTCATTTCCAACCTAAGCCATCCTATGATTCTATTACAAAGGGATTATCTACAAAATTAAGATGCCAGTATTTACACATTCAGTTGCACCTTGTGACATCTACTGATAAAAATCATCCCCAAGCAAGCAGCCAAACATGAATGTATTTGAAGGTTGGTAGATCTTCGCCATAAAATAACCTCTTTACAGGAAATTAAAGGCAGTAGCCACTCTGTGGTCCTTCTAGAGCGCAACACAGATGAGCAGACTGGCTTAAAACGTAAGATACTTTAATATAATTTAGTTTGCCAAGGTCAGGAGGAGGAGCTTGTTTCTGAACACTTGTTCTTAATAGCTGTATCTTGCAACATGAAATAGCATACCACATATCAGCAGGCTCTCAATTTCTTTTGAAATGCAGAGACCGGCCAATGAATCTACTTCTCAGAAGCTTAATATATTGTTTTCACTTGCATCTTCTTTATTGTCACTCTTTTATGTCTATATTTCAATTGCACACAGCATCTTTCCTTTATTGAGGGCTGCAGTTAATCAGCTGGTCCCATAAAGCACCACATAAATTCTACTTTATGAATTCGGCGTCACAAGAATGTGGCCAAATGCCTTGTGCCCTGAGATTCTGCAGTAACACATCACCCTTGTACAGACTTGCAAATCTGCAGAACTCATGGAAATTACAGCAGCCCAAGAACAGAAACTCCTCAATCACCTTCACTGTGGTAGGACTGGTAATGAAAAAACATAATCTAGTGATGGTTGCAAGACAGATCTTAAATACAGTAAGAAAATGAGCTTGGATATGCAAAAGGATCAATGTTTGCAAGGTTGCCTTTGCAACAGAAGAACCTCAGCAATGTGAAATGCTGTCATGAGCTCACATTTTCCAAATCTCATACAAATCTCTTCCCTTTGTCAAATCTGTCACTCATTTACACCCTAAACTATACAACTAAAAAGCAGCTATAAAGTTATGTGCAAAAACAGATTTTTTGATTTAATGCATACTAGAAGAATTGCCTTCAAGCTATCTTTATCTTATCATTTAAATACCTACGTTAGGCAGACGCCTTCTCTAAAGTAGGTGCAATGGATCTTTTCAACAGTGCAGTGAAGTTAATTTTGGGGAGATGGGACTTTTTACATCGTTATTGTACCAAGCACAAAGAAGTCAATGATAGAAGTGGCTTTGCTCTAGACTAAGGTAGAGAAAGTAATAAAAAGCCCTTCCAAAACACAGTGCCAGGTGTTTCAGAACTATCTGTGTGAGGGCACTTTGTGAAATGCATTTGCTGGGAAATCAGTAAGGATGAGAATTGAAAGCCTGAAGGATGCACCATCCATACCCATCAGTACAGGGCTGTGGTTTGTAAGCACCGGTCTGAAAAGACACTTTAAATCTGAGTTTCTGTATTCTCAGTTAAAGCTTTGGTAATAAAGTTTCCTGCTAGTCTATAAGAAATGTTGAGTCTTTCTGGTTCCTGCGCAAGACAAAGTACTGCCATCAGTGCTTGCTCAGCTACTCCAGCCTGGACTAGACTCTGATGAACTTTGCTCATCCAAATCTGCAACTGACTTCAGATGAGACCTTACCAGTGCCCTGTAAAACACTACCAGTATTTCTGGAAACACCTCTGTTGACATACCTGAGGATTACACCAGCCTCTTTCACACCTACACGTGGAACTGTAATAGCTACACATAGTTATTCTGTGATCAGCTAGAGCATAAGGTCACTCTTCTCCCTTACGCATTTCTAACCAAAGAGATTAAAGCAGATGTTCAAATTATTAGACCCCAAGTGTATAATTACACACTTTGCGCTAATGAACTTCTTTCCATTTCTACTGCTCCAGTTCTCAAGGACGCGCAATAGAAAATAAAAACAGGAACTTTTTAAAAGAAACATGAAACACCACAGTATTGCTGCAATCAACTCAACTTCTTTTCATAACGATGCGAACTGAACAGACAGCACCTCCCACCTGCTTCTTCATTGAAAAATCTATTTTCATTATTCACTGCATTCTGGGTAACAGTATCCTCAAACGCAGCTACTGTATGTGCTACACAGCAGCCACCATATGTCTTTCCTCCTCATATATTCAAGAAAATCAAAACACTTAAAAATCAGATTTGCTAATAAAAATATACCGTGCTTTTAGAAAACTTATTTTTTTATTTAAACTTCTTGTTTAAGGGATTTTACTAAATGAAGGAAGGTGGTTCGTGTTTAACTTTCTGTACCAACCTTCGCCTTGTACATTTATGGTTGTTAAGCGATGGTTGTACAATTAAAGCTTCAAGAACAATAGTGCTAATACGTAAAATTAAAGAGCATTGTACACTTCAGAACACTGTTGAGTTTTGTGCTTTTGGAATCTTTCTCAATTTCTCTGCTCCCTATAAGCAATATAACATACAGATGTTTCATCTATGGACGCTTCCTCCAACACATTCTCAGTTCATGGGGCTCAGAAGAAAGGACTGCAGACAAGGGAAGGCTTTGCACTGTTACCAAGGCCCATCTCACCGCACTTTGTATTTTTGGGTTCTTAATTTTTATGGGCGAGATCAGCTATAATTATTGCAGCCAACAGGCTGCCTGGACACCTCAAGCACTGTGACTACTGGAGAGGAGTTGTTTCTGGCTTTTGGTTTTCATTTCAGCTCAATGTGCCTTAATCAGAAGCTAATTAAGCCCTTTGTGAGAACCACAACACAGAAAAGGCACCTTCAATGCAGAACTGCTTTCCTAACCACACATGAATACCAAACTGTGTCAACAGAATGTGAATTATGCTAGAGCGTTAGTGAAGTGTTTCTTTTTCACAGTGAGATACTACAGGTATAAACAACCAGCTACCAAAATTGCTCAGCAAACCAAATTTCAGACAAATACATGTTTTTTTCCCCTCACTTTACAGCGTCAAATGAAGCCTAATTCTTGGCTCAAATAAAATGCTCAGAAAACTTCTGAAAAGATCACATCTCTTCTTATTTGCATCTCCGATTTTCCAAGAATATACGCAACCCCTTCAAGAACTGAAGTCCTATACCCACATTTGAATTGTGAAGGATCAACAAAATATATATATAGCATGCAATTCACTGCCTGAAATGACTGTGACATTTCATTTTAGCTAAGTTGCATTTTTTTGCTCAGAGGGATTGTCTGATAAGGGAGTAGGATCTGAGCTACAGACTATCCTTGCAATTTAGACAATAAGAATCTGCCCATTTTGCCTGTTAACTCCAAGACCAGACTGCCATTGTCAAACTGAGAAGCAAGAGATGTGAAATTGCCTTCAGACAAGCAAGATTAAGCTAAGACCATAATTTACTAAATCTGAGAATAAAGTGATATTGTTGCATAAAGTATATTCTTACAAAAGAAACAAATCTGTTCCCATAAACATACTCTTTTAAACAATCATGAAAATCTGGCTTGCGTTAGTGGGAACATGTTACCATTATTACCTGGGGAGCTGGACTAGATGACATTTACATGTCCCTTCCAACTCAAATGATTCCATGATTAGAAAATAGTAATTAAAACTAAGAAGGAAAATCATCATATGAATTAAACAGATTTCTTGGACAGATCAGCCGCTTTCAATGCTACTGTTAATTAGAAGTATTATAAGACAGCTCTGAACACTCACAGGGAACCAAGGCTTTGCAGTTCAGCTCTGTAGATCTAACTATCCAAGCTATCCCAAGATCTCCAGTTGCTAGGCACCAACTGGCATTTAACTGCAATGTGGAGTAGCTGACTTCAGAGTTTGACCATGCAACCCAAAAATATGGCATAGATACATTTACGTTTCAACATTTGAGACAGAAAGGTCCCAGGTTGGTTGCCTGAAAGCTTCTCTAATTGTCTACCAACATTTATTTCCTGTGCTGTGGGTATTTGAGTCTTTTCTTTGTGGATTACTCTGCTGTAACGGAGATGAACTTGATCCAAATCATTCAAAACTGAGTAACTCACAAATGCAGATCCTGCTTCTCATTTCAGTCCATCCCTAAGTGGTTGCTTCAGCAGAAAGCAGAAGATATTTTTCTGATTTACACACAGTCCATTAAACTGAATTACAAAAAAATGCAATTCTTCAGAGGAAAAAGAATAGACAGATTTCCCTTTTGGGACAGCAAAAGCAGTAAATATATAAGCTTATACATTTGGAATGAAGTGATGATATTTCACATATCTCCCTTCTGCACTAGCAAACAAGAATTAGAAACAGAAAAACTCAGAGCTAATTTGACACAACTCTGAGAAGTGCATAGCAAGTAATGAACTCTCAGGAGCAATCAACAAGGCTCAGGCCTTCGTTTGTTTACACCACAATAGATGCAGATAACTTTACCAAAGGCAACCAGTTCAATAGCACTGACAGAACTTGTCTAAATTTATACTGCAGTAACCAGAGATAGAATGTTGTCCTTAAAGTAGCAAAGGGAAAACAAAACAGAAAAAGATGCAGGTGACATCTGAAAAGCCTTATTTTCTGTATGTTACTGAAAATATTTGTTTTCATTTCATTTGGGAAGTTTTACCTTAAACATGTAGTGATAAGCACTATATTTTTTTGTACCTGTTGGGTTTCCCAGAGATTTTACCGACTTTAACATTTTTGGAAATATTCCCCAAAATGCAGGAATTAATATTTGTGAGAAAAAGAGAACTACCTGAAACCAGTCTTGTGATGAGAGAGATGTGTTGGATGCTCCGCTTATCATACCAGTGCATAAACACCTGCTGTTCCTACACAGTGTTTCTATTAAAAGAGTGACCAACTTGAACAGTTTTCTGTTGGCATCCTTAAAATCACATTACTTCGCCTGAAAATTGTTACTTGCTGGTGCTAAGCATTTGCTGTGCTGCCATTTTCTAACCTTTATTGTAAAATTAAAATTATTAGCCATTTTAGCATTTTTGTTTAATGAAGTGCTCACAAAACCTATTACTCTCAGCTGTCTAAGCATGCTTTTACCGTGATACAGCAGGTTTCATACCTCTGTGGCAGACTACAAGAGGCTTTTTAAAAATGCTGCTGTTTTAGTATCATTACACCATGGCACAGTTACTTTTATATGGTTGCTGTCTCCCAGCATGGCCTGGGATCAATCTTTATTCAGCAATGATGAAGAGTTACATCATGTCCTTGTTCAACCTTAAGAAATTATGAAAGGAATTGACTGAATGTTACTCTATTGGCATGTTACCTTGTTAAAGAGATGCACTTGCTGTAAGCACAAATCCAGCTGATAGTGGTGCTGCTACTACAGTCAGCATCTGTTTCAGCAAGTACCTGAAAGCAGCTAAGTGAACAACACGCTGCTTCTCATGCACTGCTTCCTCCTTTCTGTCTCACTCCTAGCTGCTCTGATGTCACTTTTGTCTCTAAAGAGGTTGTCTGTTATATTTTGGAGGTTGATGTAATTTGATCAACTCTATGAAAGATGATGCTAAGGAAGTGACAGCAAGTCAATGGATGGTACCATTCCCAACTTGTTATCTGTCTGAGGCCTGGCATGAGCCAGAAGAAAATGTAAAACAGCTCCCACAGGGGCAATTCTTTCACCACTTCAAGTTCACGTAAAAGCAAGCTTCACACATATACCTAAGAGATTTCTGTGTATAATGATAGAAAGTATTAAAAGTATTCTAACTTATTCTCTTTGGTAAAGTATGTACCACCTAGCAGGAAAAAACAGCATTCAATTATAAAACTGTATAGCAACTTGGGTTCAAGATCAAATCCAAGGTTATCGTATGTTCAAACATCAGTTTACTCTTCAAGCCTAACAGAACGGTCAGGACAAGTAATTTTGTGGAACACAGCTATGATGAGAAGTGCCTGAAAAAATGTATTTCTGTTATATAAGTACTTCACACGTATAATTCAAAACAAGTATGTAGAGTGAGGAATGCTTTAAAACCCATGAGCATTTGCCCCAACTGGAAAGTGACTTTTGATTTTATGTTTGCAAGCCTTTGGTGTGCAATCTTTGTACAGACCTGATCCCTTGAACAACACCATTATAACTGGTCGCATCTAGATCTCAAAATACAACATCTAGAAATGTGAATGTTACAACTGACAAAACAATTCTACAAATCCCACTGTGTGTCAGCCAGCTGTCACAGAATTTCAGAGTTGGGTTGGAAGGAACCTCCAGAGATTGAGTCCAACCCCCTCTGCTAAAGCAAGTTCCCTACAGTAGGTGACTCAGCCTGTCCGCTGTTGTTGTGAATATGAAAAATAGCATTTGAAATCTAAAAATAACTGGAATCATTATCTTACAGGTACTGTTATCTTCAAATTCAGTCAGATGACCTCATTCAAAGACAATGGATCTGCTTACTTGAGCAGTAATTCCTGAGTACAAGCATTTGCAGTGACAAGACTCAATTCACAGCACAAGTTAGTTTTGGAATTAAGTCATTTGTGTTTTACTGAATTTCATATAATGCAAACATCCCAGAAGTGCGTGTTTTCAGCTACCACTACAGGAAGAAGTGCAGCTTATCAGAAATAAATTATTGAGAATAAATTCCTAAGACCTGGAAAAATGCATAGGCTTAAAATGATGCTTTCATTTCTATTTTAAATCTATGTCTAATACCTTCCTCCCATTTCTCTTTCCCTGGTGTGACTAATGTCTTTTTCTTACTGATGGCACTTTTATTGATTACATTTTTTTTCTTTTTTCTTTTTCTTCCTTTTCTTTTTTTTCCTTTTCTTCCAATAGCTTCACTACTTCACAAATGTAGAAACAAACCCTCTCCTTTCCTCAGAAAAAGCCATTTTTTAATCTGCATGAACAGAAAGTGAGGACCATTATTTCAAATCTTCACAATGAATCCCCATGTAAGCTGGTAATCCTTTTTCTCTGAAAATATAAATGTACTAGCTAGTTTCAGGGCAGAAGGTGGCAATAATTTGCCTACAGGAGTATACCTCTCCTTTTCCTCCTCTGCTCTTGTTTTCATAGAAATATTCAAAAAGAAGCCTTACAAAGTGATATGGCTTCTAAGTTGATCAACATGATTTAAGACTCCTCTCTGCCTTCTTCATGGAATATCATACTTCCGAGGTGCAAACAGTTGGGCCTAGCGATGTCTCAAGCAAACCTCTTACAAGGGCATCATCAACTTTCTGAGTTACAGGACTTCCATTTAATAGGTTCTTCCTGAGGTAGTCTAAGGTTAGCTCTGCATATGAATGTTTGCACGGAACATTCTCCTTTGCAGACATAGGAGGAGGTCTGCAATATTTACCAATCACATAGCAGTGGAATGAAAATGTTCACATTCACTTTAATAGCTTCCACACAATTCTACCCTGCTTCTCTTTTTTGGCATATTCATTTCACTTCCTGAAAACGCACTATCTAATAAAACCCTCCTACAAAAATACAAATTCCCTCATGAAATATGCATATGTAGAATGTGCAGTCTTTCCCCCCATATGCTATTGCTTTTCTCTGGTGCACGTAAGAGATACATGTGAGATGAAGAAGCAGAACAGAATATCCCCAGCCACCACTGCACTACTCTTTCTTCTGACCCTGGCAAGAACTTGATTTTGCTGCCTCTGTCTTGAAGCGACTTGGTTTTTCTTCTAATGGGGGGAGAGGGAGAAATGGTAATAGCCATCCACACACAGCAAGGATATCAATTCTTGCCTGCTTTTCTTTGTCTTTTAATCAAATATTAATTGGTTACAGCCACTTCACTACTCACAGAAAATATCTATCGGTAATGAAAACAGTTTAATTTTCTATGCCTCTAGGAGTAGCAAAATAAAGACTAATCTCGTGGTGTGAAAACTCAGAAAATAACAGTAATAATAACAGTTATAATTATTATTATTATTTACAGATAGTAGCTAACCCAGTTTTACTTAGGTAAAGCTGTTTTATCCTGTTAACAAGTTAGAAGAATGAATTGCAGCATTCATACTGAAAATTCTGAAGCAAAAAAATCAGATCCCAGTATGTTTAGAGCTGATAATCTTGCTCCTCACAGAAGCCCAGGACAGAGGCATGTCAGTGTCTGGAATATGCATCACTATCTTTTTTTTCTTATCTGCATTCTGCACTGAAAGTTACTCTTTGGTTTGAGTAAATATTATTGCCCCTCTGTAAAAACAGAGAAAAAGAACCTCCCAGAGTTAACAAGATACAGCTTTGAAACACTCTGTAGCCTTAGTTTTAGAATGCATTTGTCTTATTATTCCTTGAGTTTGAGACTCAGATAGTCCACTGAGATATCTACCTAGAAATCTACTTTTGGAAGTCTTTTTTCTAAGCCAGAAAAGGAAACTGAGCATTGTTAATTTGAACCCAAGAAACCAGTTTCAACTCAGCCACATTCATTACTCATATTTCACCTTCAGAAACTTTAAAATGATGCACTCTCCAGCCATGAAAACTGAATACAAAAACTTTAAGCTGAAATACGTGCTGTAACTGGATAAGGAAAGACTTAGTTCTAAGACTTGAAGTTCTTTTAGTTGTCAGTCATTCATACACAAGAAGTCATACAACTCATTTGGGAAATAAGACTGATTTCTCTGAATGAACTCCATGCAATGAGTACTCTCTTTAATAGGGAATGGAACGTAAGACCTTCTCATCCATCACCCCCAATAGGGCTGTTAGGTAAACGTTCAGATTCAGAACCTAAGCTATATCCTAAACAAGGCAGACTCTTGACTGAGCTTGCCAAATTCTATTTATGTAATTAAAAGTGTTCTCCTGACTCCCTTTAGAAATTTAAACAACAGTCAGTGTAATTGAATGTGCTTTCTTTTGCCTACTGAACTTAGAATTCCCTCATCAAGATAATGGCGCTTCCTTAGAATTTGCCTTGGGCATTTGTGCAAGGTCAAAAAGACCTCATACACAGGGATAAACCCAGTTTGAATTACTGCATCCATTCATGCTCTAGGGGCTCTGTGACCCTGTTAGCAACAAATCAAAAGCAGTGTGTTTGGAGGTATAACATTCAGCATTTTAGAAAACACAGAAAGAGAGCATGGTAAGAAAGAAACCTAAAATGCAGTTACACCATCGTCACCATGCGTGTGCTACCACACTGCTAGCACTTGTAACAAACAGGAGTCATGCACTTGTTCAGGAAGCAGACAGAACCATGTTAGTACAGTCAAGAATTCACACTTGCCAAGAGATGCCACCTTGGTGCACAGTGTTGTCTTTTTGATGACTACACTGCAAAAGAGAAAATCTCTTCCCTTGTCAGCAGGGTCTGAAGAACTGAAACTAAAATAGTTTCTTCTGTGAAGTCCTTTATTAGTGGAGGAGTTTTAGAAGCTTTAGTTGGTATCAAATGAAGTTGCACTTGGCGGGAACTCTAACGCTACAGAACTTTTGAAAGAGGTACCTGAAAACCTCTTTTCAACAGACGAGACTTTGTGTCTTAAATAGTGGCGCCTTCGTGGCAGCAGTTAAGAATTAGTTATCAATCTTTCTTTTGTTGAAATTACAGCCTCATTCATTTTAAGGCATTAGATAAGAGGACATGTCTGCTCTGAAAGGGCAGCTATCCTCAATGCAAGTTACAGCTCAACCTTTGCCGCTGGGTAGCTGAGTTAGAAATCAGTGGCTTGCATGGAAGCATATTGTAAAGCTGGGACACTGCTGTGAATAATGAAGCATATCAAGTGTTTTGATAAACCAAAGGAATCTAAAGGGATTTTAAAAAGAAAGAGAGGGGACATTAAGGCTTGTCTTATTTTCTGAAATCTTCCATTAGTACCCTCACAGAGACCTGCTCCCTACATCTCAGACAACTGACTTAAAATTCCATTTCAGAAAATAAAGAACACAATTCCATCATCTCTTCAAACATTTGGCTTCATGATGGAAAGCTTATATTCTTAGTGGTTTTTTTTTTTCCCCCCACTAGAGATTACTCAGGTGTATTTTCTGCTAGCATTTGTTATTTTATTAATGTCTCTGTAATACCAGTCACCATTATAAAAGGAATTCCACTTTTTTTTTTTTTTTTAAACACGATTACTAGTCTTGATTTTCATCCTCAGAGCAGAGATAGTTTTGAAGGAGCCTAGGGAGTAGGAAGGAATACGACTCAGACACTGCAGTCAATTGTTACCTCTGAGCACATACACTTAGTTTGCTTTTCTTTGATGCTGCTGCCAGTTTTATTCACAGGCGTATGAAAAAAAGGTCATGACATTTAGAATTACAGTACGCTGGAAATTAAATGTTCCTTTACATTTTTAATTTCTGAAAGTAATTTATTATGGAATAATATTTGAAGATGATTGAATGAATGTGTGAAGATTAACGTGAACTGCCTTCAAATTGGAAGTTCACAAGCACATATATTTAAACTTGTTGTATAATAGGCATTAAAAAGTTTATGCAGTAGCTCTAAGAGCCGCATTTCCATTTTGCTGGAAGCATTTGCACTGTAATTCTCCTTAGTATTTTTCCACTGACACATCTGTATGGAGCATGAAGTTTAGCTCTATCATTTTCTACTTAAGATTATTCTTTATTTGAATGGATTTAACTAAATAAAGAGTAGAAACAAAGTCCCAATTGTTGACTTTTTTTTTTTTTTAAACAAATCTTTATATAAGAAATCAACCTGCTGAGTTTTAGTCAAATTCAGCAATATTGATACAGCGTACTATAAGAGGAAAAGAGAAATTGGGGTCAAATCTAGAGAAAGCATTATGACACCAAGCGACGTAAATACTACCAGGAGCTCCAGACTGGAGGTTGAGGAAGGGGACCTTCGCTTCAGCGCTGCTGGGACCAGAGTGCCTGCAGGGGACTGAGATGCTCTGCTATCAATTGCATTTCACCTCTCTCACATCACCTCAGGTAATACTCAGGCTTGCTTCTCCAAAACTAGGTGACACTACTTGCTGAATCATAGAATGGCCTGGGATGAAAAGGACCACAATGCTCATTTGGTTCCAACCGCCTGCTATGTGCGGGGTCACCAACCAGCAGACCAGGCTGCCCAGAGCCACATCCAGCCTGGCCTTGAATGCCTGCAGGGATGGGGCATCCACAGCCTCCTTGGGCAACCTGTTCCAGTGCATCACCACCCTCTGTGTGAAAAACTTCCTCCTAATATCCAACCTAAACCTCCCCTGTCTCAGTTTAAAACCATTCCCCCTTGTCCTATCACTACCCACCGTAAACAGACGTACCCCCTCCTATTTATAAGCCTGCTTCAAGTATTGAAAGGAACAAACAAAGGAGTCATACTGAAGGCCATCCTGTAGACAACTTTTTCCACTGGCAATTGAAATGATGATTCTAGTATAAACTTGAGGAAGATCGGTTGTCACCAGGCTGGAAGGGGCAGACACACATCATACAGACTCCTTCAGTCCAATCTGCAGTCAGAGGCACCACATGCATCATGACTAATGAGGGTCAAATTCCAGAAAAAGTAGGATTTCAGCATCCAGCCCTGCTATACACACATACAACGTGCACACAGTCACTCCCACACCTCTACAAGTGGCCTTGCCTATGGCAATATAACCAAACTCAAGAGTAGCTCCTTTGCACACACTTGGTGCTGGAGATAACTAGTGTATTGTTTTGACCATTTCCATACACATCTGACAGGGATTTCCTTTATTTCCCACGTGACTGTGCTTCTCCAAGCACTCCCTCCATGCCACGCTGAGTGGCAGCAATGAAGCATTTAATATCCTTGGCTCTACTACTATCACCAAGGCAATGGCACGAGTACTGTTATCCCAAGAGGGACTTCGTGAAAATGCCTTCAGGAAAGTTGCTCTACAGATCACCCAATCTATTAAATTAATGCTTTGTTGGCCAGAGTTAGAGTTTTTGAGTCAAGCAAAACAAAAGCCTATGTTTTAGAATACATATACCCTGTCAAATTGCATTTATCAAGATAAGGGTTATTAGAATCTTTTTTCTCTCGTGTGAATGAAATTGTAAGCTTAAAATGTCACTGAAGATTTATTAATCTGATACTCTTTCTGATAAGGGCAACAAAGAGGGCATACAGGGAGAAGAAAAGTATGTTTTTGACAGACTGCAAGGAGGGAAAAATAAGTATAAGGCAATTTATCAGTATGCATTCTGTAACCAAAGATTCAAGTCACATAAAGCAATATTATTTATATATTGATTTCAGAACCTTGCCATCTAAAATACTTCATTTAAGTCTTCATAGCTTGGCAAACAAAAGTGTGATTTTCAAGAAACAGAGCAAACCTGAATTTTCAAGATCTAGACTGGAGAATGATTGCAAATACTCCAAAAACCAACTCCTCTTCTAAATTGCCTTTCCCATAATGGAGTAGAACTCTCAGACAGAACCTGGCTGTGGCACTGCTGCTGGAGTTGGGCTTTGAGTGCTTCTCCTTTGAAAGTGCTAATACCCCTTGGATGAGGTCACCCCAAGAACAGCTTGTGCTTACTTCCCTGGGGAGGTCAGTTAGCTCACTGAGCTTACAGACCTCAACACAGAGCTCAGTGGAGAGCTGGCAGAGAAAATACTGGTGCTGAGATATCAGCCTTCAGTTTCATATAATGTCATTTTCAGTGTGCTTGTTGGGGCAACGCACACATTTATCTTATATAAAAATCAGATAAACATAGCATGCGACTTCCAATGGCAACATCAACAACAAGGCTAATAATGATAATATGGATCCCATATTATCAATGAGCATGAACATATGCCCATGCAATCCTAAATGACTTTCTGAATAAGAATACAGGCTACTGATAAATGTGTATCTATTTTACTTACATACAAAGCAATAACCATTAAGTCTCTTTTTTTTTTTTTTTTTTTTTCTTCTGTGATTCAGAATTTCATTCAAAATATTTTCACACAATACACGAAAATCGTGAGCCAGAACTCAGTTTTCCTATGAGACTCTGTCAGGTAGATGCCAGTTCTGCAGAAGCTGAATGGAAGCATTACATTATACAAAAAAAGTGCCGTTGTACTTTTGATTTTTCTCAAAAAGCGTTCCACATGAAAACTACCAGTTATAAAAAGCCTGTATTATGCTTTTCCTGAGAACACAGCAGGAAACAGCTTAGCTGTTGTCATTTCATCACCAGCTTAACTCACCTGTCTTTTCTGTCTTGTGCTTTGGACCCTCAGGCCCTGGGAGGCACGGGCAGGGCCCTTCGCATCGAGCTGTGATGGTTTTGCCAGAAGTACACGCATGAAATTCCAACTTGCACTGAAATCATAAAAAAAGCAAGAATATGTTTTGAATTAGGACAAGATATAAAAGCAGCAGCTGTGGATTAAATGAGAAATTGCATCTAGCCATAACAGCATTGGACAGATTGCAAAACTTCTATCTCTATTGAAAATGCCATTGTTTTTATGGTCACAGCACAATAATAGCTACTTCCTATGCAGTCTTTTGCATGACATTTCTAAATGTGCATCATAAAGTGTTATTATTCCCTGTTTAAACGTATGGAACCTGCAACACAGCAACTCTTGTCAACTCCTTTCAGGTCACTGAGAGATCAGTGGCAGAGATGGGAAAGAAATACATACCTTCAGAATCCCAGCTGCTTCCTATCCTGCATCACTTTGCTTAAGGTATGAATCTTCAAAGGGGTTGTTTCACTTATCACCTGTATATTGCTTGGTACTAATACCAAATTTTTTGGCCTTTCAGGATCTGGGAACACCGACTTTTGCTGAGAGCAGTGCCCAGGCCTGGTAGCACCCACAGAACGACACCAACCCTCGCAACCGTGAGAATTAAAAGAAACCAACTTGAATTCAAAGAAAATGCTTCACTGAGAGATGCAGACACTTGAGGATGAGACTGGTCCTTCCACGTCTGCTGCTCTCAACGAGGATGAAATTCTAAGCGACTCCAACCAGTAATTATAAGCTGCCATAACTGTTTACAGCACTGTACCTAGAATTAGCTGTTCATTATTCAACCAACTCCAGAAATACAGGAGAACTGTAAAACAACCAAAGACTGAAAATTAAACTAGAATCATAGATGTTACAAGAGACCTCCAGGATTATCAAGGCCAATTGTCAGCCCATTACCATACCCACCCACAGAGGAATGCAGTACATTTCCCTATACTTGCATATTATTGCTGGTTCCTCTCCCTTCCCTAAAACCTCAGCAGATGGGATTTACAGCACTGCATCCAGACCATTTAGGACAGCAGGACATGTGCAGTATTGGACAAATGAGACAATTCAGAAGAATTAATATTGCAGGAGCGTGCTAGTTAAAAAGCCCTGATTTATAGCACTCTGGCTATTCACAGCCTTTGCTGTTTGCATTACGTACATTTTAGTGCTGACTTTTCTCTAAGAGCATTGTGCCTGTGTGGCTGTCCTCTTTGCAGTTACTGCCTCAAGGATACTTTCCCCAGCCTGAGCCCAGCAGCATGATCGCTGGAGACCAGACTAATGTACTAATACAGCAGAGAACAAGAGGACAGCACACAGAAGCAGAAAAAGAAACGTGCCAAGCATTCTCTTTGGCTGGATACCTACTGAACTCAATTCAATCCCATTTTCTTTTTTTTCCCCCCTTCTTCAAGTACTGATTTTAACACAACATAGCCTGAGGGCTTTTAATAGAGGAGGGAGCAGTGCCTGCAGCCCTGAGGCTGCACTGCTCCCTGCAGAGACTGCCTCCTGCCAGGGGAAATTGGGAATGCTGGCCTGCAAAATCCTTTGATAAGTCTGAGTTTTATTATAGATTAATTCTTTTCCACTGAAAATTAGATCAGCATGCTCACACAGTATGACACCGCGTGTTTTCAAATGTAAAGCTTCTTAAAGGGCTGAGGGACACATCCCACAGGTCCATGGCATTACTTCGATGAGGTTGCAGTGGGCAGCCAGAGCTCTTACAGCAAGAGCCACTGAACAGAATCACAGCATCATCTGCTTTATTTTGGTACAGTGGAAGCCAAGAGAAGAGAACAGGATGTTGTTACAAGATAAATGCCTCCTGCTTCGAAAATACTGCAAATGTCTTGGCTTCGCCTCTGTTTATTTTTGTTAAAGGGGCTCATCTTTGCCCAAGCTTTAATCTAGCAGCAGGAGCCCATTATCCTCTGCCTACATCCTATTCTGTTGACATTATCTCCCAGCCATTCTGAACTTCAATGCACCCTGGTGGCTGCATGCTCTGTGTGATGTTCTGCCCTTCCAATTTAGGAAGAGCACAGACACAAACATGTGCAAGCTTAGCTTGCACTTTACTTATATTCCTAGCAGTTCCTGCAAGAAATAAGTACTTATTTTTCATCTGTCTGCTCCGTAAGCACATTTGCTTAATCTATGCTGTTTGCACAGCACACACACACAACAGAAAGCAGATCAGAAGGAAAGGAGACCAGAAGAAAAGAGAACGCTCTCTGCGTGCACAGTTCTGAAGATGACAACTTTTTCTGCAGCACATTCTGATAGTCAGTGTATTATTGAGAACACAGCCATAAATCGTCCTGCAGCTGGAGTTGATGATTTAATCCCTTACAGAACATCAATTAGTTACATACTTTATTATGCATAATAAATGTAAATTATGTATCTAAGCACTTGCAATTATACTTTAAACACCACCTTTAAGATGCTAAGGCCTATTGCAAGCTCATTAGCATATGTAGTTAAGAAAAAAAGAGCTTTATACTCAGAAACAGCAAGGCAGGTTTTTCCTCATCCTTAGGACTGATAAAAACAGCTACCAAAAAACTCAAAGCCAAGCTCCAAGCATCAACAAACCCAAAGAAAAAACCCACGCCGCCCTGATTTCAAAGGGCAAGCTCCCTGATCTGAACATGCAGGGTAAGTAGGAGACCTGAGCTTCAAAGTCACGATGGTGCAGCCACATGGGTATACTGTTTTGCCCATGTTTAACCCCACACTGCATACCCATCTTTTTGGAATGTTCCTTTGTGTATTTATTGATGGAACTGGTCTGGTAGGCCAGTGCTGGGGAAAGAAGATGAAAGAACTCCATAGTTTGAGTATACTCGAATAACAACTGATTACTTTCCAACACAGAATCACCTTATATAACTATCTTCTCCTTTCCCAAAGAAAAACATGGAAAAACTGTACTTTTCACATTTAATGAAATAATCCATGCCGGAACAGCTCATGTGAATAGCTTCACATTGGATTTAATGACATTACTTAACCAAAATTAGTGATAGTCAGAGAGCGAATGGCCACAGAAAACACCTAATGGAGTATCAATGAAGTTTTCAGACTACTCTGGTGCTGGACCAACAGTATAGAAGGAGACTCTTAGCTTTCCTCAAAACACAGGAACTACACTTCTAAAAACAAAACTCCCTCATTCCTCTTACAACCCTCCTCTCCTTTTCTCATACGCACACACAAAATACAAGGTATAGGACAGGACACTGACAAGTGACTCAACCCATCATGGACTTCAAAGCCAAATGGATGCTATGAGCTTTGCAAACATACACATGGAGTTCCCTGCAGTGATCCTACAGACAAATCATTAGGAGCAGTCCCACAGTTTAGGGCTCATCCTTCTGATTCTAGGATCCAGCCTGATGTGGTATAAATGGATCTGACTTAATCTCTGCTGAGTGTGCCAAGCTTTACGTTTCTCTGCTACCTCCCTGGTGCTTGAACTGCATTTATTTACTATGAACCCCAAGGCCCACATAAACATCTCTAAACTATTTTACTGCAAATGGAAAAGCAGCTCTGTTATTTGTTGCTAAACACATATGGATATCAATAAAATATATGAGGGGAGAAACAGTTGAACATATTCATGGAAAATTCATAAATTAATTTATTCAACTAAGATGAGGGAAATTATAGCAGAGAGTGTTTTGGCTAAAGTGTTCCCCTGAGAGCTGACTACTCGTATAATGATTCCCTCTTTATTGTCAGTGAATCTACAGCAATGCGTTTTGCATAAGCATTCACATCTGAGGGAGAAAGAAAATAGCTACATAAAATTTATTCCCAGCTATTTTATTCTTGCCTGTCAGTCTCCATCCTGTGGTCCCCGCTGGAGGAGAATCTGGGTATTTCTTTATGATGCAATAAAACAACGTATCTGTCTCTCTTTATACTGGCTTTTAAGCTTTGGCAGCCAGGTTTGGATCTAACCTGCACATAAGTGATATTGCCAAATAAGTTTCTGTGGTCCTTTATGCAAGGGTGTATATTTGACTAATGAACACCTGCACAGACAGTTTAGTGCAACCATCAGACCACATTAATACCTTGAAGAGCTTTGCTTCACGACACAAGAACTTGAATATTTGCTTAAAATGCAGCAGCAGAGGGGTGAAGCAGGGGACAGCAATTCTGAGGCAGGCAGGCAGCTGCTGGGCATGGGGAGCTGGCATGAAGCAGCACAACAAACCGTGCCTAGCACTGAGCAGTGTGCCCCTCCATGCCCTGCTGTGTGGCCAGGATGGAGACTGACAGCTCCCTCTGTCACGACAAAACTGTGTATTTCATCACCATGATTTTAATTACAGTGCACTCAGGGCAAATGCAATGAGACTGTAGCTCTGAGGGCACTGTTTAGCAGGAATGTAGATGCAGCTGCAAGTTTCAGGGTCATATATATACAGATATATCTCTATCACTCTGGAATATATTACGTGGCTAAGGTTGCTGCTGGTTGTAGGAACACAGAACTGAGAAGCAGAGTGCTTTGCTCAGCTCAACACCCCAAATACCACAGAGGAAGATGAGAGAGAACACTGTGCTCAGCAGAGGATCTGAGACTCTGATTTGATCATAACATAAAAAAGTTCTAACACAAAACCTACCATTCCCAATTTCTTGTAGTTATGCTGATAAAGGAAAAAATGTTAACTTCTAAAGTTATACTGCTTCTGTCATTAACTGAAGTGTGAATTAAAAAAGGAGAGAAGAGATATAAGCATATTTTCTTTGCTGCAAGCAACCAGCAGACAATATACATAATGGAGATAAACTCCTGCGCCATCTCTTTCTCAAAAGACAGACAAGATTGGAATAGGAGGTTAAATTTTATAGGATACTAATTAAAATGTATGTTAAAACCTGAAATACTACATCTTCTGAATAGCAGCAGTTTTAAAACGTATTGCTGAGCAGTGCTCTCACTTGGAAGGCCCTGCAGCTTCCCACATTTCCACTGAGAATTATTTCCATGCTGTGATTGTTTTACGGTGCATCTTTTGTTCACTCACAATACAACGCTTCCAAACTTCACATACAAAAGCTCATTATTTTCTAACTTATCTTTCACCTGCCATCAGTAGAAGCTAAACCTTTCCAAAATTACAGCATATGTATTTTTTAAATCTAGGTTTTCTTTGTATCTGTATTTTCTCTTACCTATCTGTCTTAGCAGGTAATTAGAATCCATTGGAATTCAGACACCTATTTGAGAGGGGCTGTTTGTTTACATGCTTTAGAGCAATGTTTGCCATTGCTTCCTTAGCTAGGGGCTCTTATCACTATTTGCTTCACAAGCCTCTGCTTCTCCTTCCCATCATGAAGAAACAATCACTGTATTCAGAGCACCTTAGTCCAAGAGACTTATTTTACTAAGAAAAGAATCAAAACAACATGGGATAATAACAAGTTCAGTATCTTTTCTTCAGCTGCTAAGAGGAGAACACTACATGATACACAGCCATTGCATCCTGCTGAACACATGCAATTAATGCGAATCCTGCACACTTCTAGGTTCTGTGAAGCCCAGAATCCCAAAACCAGCTGTCTAGCTGGCAAGGCAGCATAGTCAGCCATATGTATTCAGGTTTGTAAACTAATACCAGCATCCTCACACATCTTTCCAATTCATGACAGTGGTCCTGAAGCACCTTTCCCCCGCCAATCTGTAGGAAGAGTAAGCTTGCTGCTGCATGTACTCTGCTCCAGCTGCTACTGTCATAAAGGGGAAGATGGAAAAGTCCCCAATAATTTGTTTTCTGTTACAAGAGTTACCAGGCTAACACACAGTGGTTTGCCTTTGCAATAAAAGCCATACAAAGTATCTTAATTGGGAACTCTGTGCTCCTTATTAGAGCACATCTGCTATTAACAGGAGTTACACATGTATGTCAGTGGTGGAATAAACTCTAATTAACACAAACAACCTGTTGCATAAATATACATTGAATCATTTTTAAAACATACACTAGCTGTAGACCTTTAAGGAGTTGTTATGGATCACTGACTCAGAAATCCTCATTTCTGCAAGAAACGATACGAACCTCACTGTATCTCAGGTAAACTGCAAATATTTGACAAGGTTTCTCATTGCACACTTGCTGACAGGTTGGTGGTTCATAACTTGCTGGTAAAAGAGAATAGGCTCCAGCTGTGAGGTCACAAAGAAAGAGCCAAGGTTCCCAGGTATAGACATTAATCAGGTTGAGGAAATTGATGCAGCTGAATATAGTAAAGCCAAAAGGTCACATGAAGCAAAGTTTGGAGGACCACAAATTGCTCCATGCTCCACAGCTCTGCAGTCCTGCAGATCTAAGGAGGGAGAGATGCAGGTCTTTGCCCTCAGGGTAAAATTAACCACAGAGCAGAAGGAAAGTGAGACCTGGGCAACCTTTAAATACCACTCTAAGTCAGGAGGTCACATCATTCCTAGTGCCAACTGCAGGTACTCCAAGCACAAGGCTCAGTCCCTAAAATCATGCTTGTCAATTTTAAGACTATAAAATGTAACATTTAAAGTTGGCTTTTTTTTTTTTTTCTTTCAAGTTCCAGTCATTGGCAATCAGTTGCAAGTTTTCACTTCCTACAGCGTTAAGTGTAAGCAACTGACTACCAACTCCTGAGCAACCAGAAAGACAGAAGGGTCATCTTCTAGGAGGAGACATTTTTCCCCATCTACAGCTTCAGAAAACAGTTGAGTTGCAAAAGGCAGCTCTCATGTAATTAAATATGGCATTAATTTCGTATTTTGTGGCCTCTCACTATAATTAGAAATGGCTTAAGCTTGAATCAGCAGAAGAGCAGAAGGCACCTCCTGGTTTTTTATCAAAGTCAAAAATTTGTTTTAGAACACAATGAGCCTGACTGCCAACACACACAGGGTCAGTGCAGGGTGAGCTCTGCACCTGAGTTTGTGCTCTTCTTTGCTTTCAAATCAGTGCACCAGAGATCCTTAAAAGAGACTCGGGACTGCTCACAGAACCTTCAGAGTGAAGGACTCCCATTCAGAGACCAACTGAGCTCTATCCCTGAACTGCCATCAACACGATTCTAAAGGACAATTTGGCTGACCTTCCATACTTGTAATTGGACTCACAGTAGCCAAAAGCTTTGCATTTAAATGCTATTCTGCTGGTTAAAACTATCCAAGGGAGAAAACTACAGACTTGGACAACACATTTCCCAAACTGACACATGAAGACACAGACCTATTTCAGTGTTTGAATGGCAGGGCTGCAAACCAAGGAAATTATGTACTACTGCAAAGCACCCTTGCAGACAGAAAACAATCAGCTAATTTGGAGACTTCTGGACAGACCACGAGGGCCAAAATTCTGTTCTGATACAAAACAAATTGCCCTGAGAAACAGCTAGCAAATAAGCTCAATGTGAACTAAGAATCTTAAAAATGCAGTAAATAGCATCAGCTAGATAGGGTATGTAAGGACACAGCACTGGATAGAAGACATTCAAAGGACCATATATTACTATAATGCAACAACAAATAATTGCTATTTTGTGAACAAAATAAAATAGTTCTGCACACCAAAATCTAGCACATCATTTAGAAATCAACTTGGTTTTTGCATGGAATTTAGATGCCACTTCTGGAATTATGGAGGTCAAGGAAGGGAAGGCTCAGTTGGCTCACGATGCTGAAAGAACTTCAGGTCCTTACTGGAGCAGCAAGGGACAAGCAGCACTGTGATGGGAAGCAAAAGAGCAAATTCGTAAGAGGAAAGATTTGTGCAATGCTGATTTTGACTTTTCCCTCATTAGTTGAAGAGGTTAGCACAAGTTATAAGGCAGATGAAGACAAAGCACCTCTGTCACAATGAACAGCTGAGTCAAAAGAAAAATATCCATTCCCTCTCATCCCTGAGATCTAATACCAGCCTGGGCTAAACCAGCAGATTACTCTGCCTCTCCTCTGTCTTCCTCCTGCTAGCTATCATGCAATGACAACTGCAAAGTATGCATGTACTTTCCTTCCCTTTCCTTCAGCAAAGCCACCTTCTCAGACTGAAATCCAGACACTTTTGGTGGCTCTTCAGCATCAAGTACCAGGGTCACACCCGCCCTCTGAACACTCTGAAGTGCTCTGGCGATGTTGCAGACATCCATCCATCCAGAAGCAGCTCTGCACCTGACCTTCCCTCTGCAGCAGCCCCTGTGGCTCAGGATGTCTGCAGGATGCTCTGCTGCACAGTCATTCTGTACACCTGCTAATTACTGCTATGGAGATGCTAATTTTTTTAGTCAGGAATATGTGCAGGACTGGAACCTAAATCGAGATGCGGGCAGCACTGTTGGCTAACTTCAACAAATGTATCTTACTGTCCATATTCTATATTCACATATAAAAGTACTTTGTCTTCTCTTCCGGCAGGATTTCCATAATAGCTCACTAATGACAGGCACTTGCCAGCTGTGCACAGCAGTTTTTTTTTGTTTGTTTGTTTTTTGGTTTTTTTTTGCTTTCCAGTGTAGTCTGACATCCTAAAGCATGGACTTCAAACTCACTTTTCTACTACATTTGTTCTCTTATTTCTCTTTACACTTTATATTACTTTTCTTTCTGTGAAATGATTCTCAATTCTAACTCTCCATAATTACAAGCTGAGAGTTCACAGCTAATAGTATTATTCAAAGAAGAAAGAAGTTACTTTTTTTTTTTTAATAGACCAAAGCCATCTTAGTTTAAATGAAGAAAATCACAGGAAAACAATTGGAGATTTGGACCAATCAATGCTGCTTGAAGTATACTTGCCATGTAATTGAGATGCATTCTCATTCTGTAGCCATTTAGTGATCACAGGAGAATGATGATTTGTCATTTTTACTTGCTTCAAATTACTAAAGGCAATTTAATTTCTCTTATGGAGACAATGCATCAGATAACATGAACATAATCAAAAGGTAATGATCTGCAGCTCTACACACACACACAGACACTCCAGTTACCAGTTAAACTGCCTACATATGGCAGAGCGAAAGCAATGCAGGACATTCAGACCCCCAGGCACAGGGCTTCCCTGCTCAGACAGTGACATTTTAAACAGAACAGTTTAGCCATACAACTCCATCAGTCCAGATTTCAGATAAGGCAACAGTTCATCTACTCAGTCACTCTCATATGTCTGTACCTGGGCAGAAGCAGCAGCAGCGTTAGGTGGTAGTAAAAGGTGGGCAAGTTCCTTAAGGCTTTGCTCAATTAGCATGCTGGCAATATTTTAGTATCTCTAAAATCTCGCAGAGAACACTCTCCATCAATTAGTTAATACAATTGTATCATCTTCAGCACACATTTGGCTTAAAGCAAGGAGTTAAGCAATGGCATTAGGTTGGAGTCTGCAACTGCAAATACACTGCTAAATACTTAAGATATATGATGCATTTGATGGTGGTATTCCGAGTAGATATGTACAGGCTGATAATAGTTCAGAAATACATTTCCTACATTGTCATTTTCCCTTTGAAGTATTTCTACAAATAAGTCAAAGAAAAGTTGCTATTGCATCGGCTTTGGCTCCTGAAGTACCAGTGAATCAGTCTCAAGCCTTTACAGCATGCATGCTCAGTTCTCACATGATGTATCATCTTCTAAGCAAACACTGACCTTCACTTCTCATGGGCAAAGACAATCTGCTTTTTTTTTTTTTCTGATCACTATTAATAAATTCCAACAGACCAAGACTCCCCCAGAGGAGTTACCACACTCCTTTCCAGTTAAATCTATCAGGTTCAGTAGTTCACAGCAGACTTGTTCAGGTTTCAACAACTATGATATAACCCTTGCAGCATCCACGCTTTGTTACTGGATGTTCAAAATGTTTAGTATTGACTAAACTTTCAGATCTGAAAATTTATGTTGCTTTATAAATGCAGTAAATCTGAGGCTTAAGTACTAATGCAAAATAAGCAGCATTCTGCAATGCCGCTTCTGTCTGCTTTCAGAACAGGAAAAAAATTAAGTCTTAAGAACAACAATCTATTTTTAATTGACTCCTCAGAATTTACATTTTGTGAAAGAAAAAACAAAAACAAAAACAAAAACAAAGTAAAAGCCCCAATGGTGAAAAGCGCTGAAACAAAACATTTGGCAGTTACTAGCAAAGAAGCTTAGGGAATATAACTCTGAGCATAGCAACCAATAAAGAGTAAGCTGGCTTCAGCTTTGAAGTCAAAGCTTTCAGCAATGCTTCTGATTTCTAAAGACTACAATAGAAACAACAAAAAAATTAAAAGAAATAAAAGCAAACCCCAGGCCTAGTTTCCTGCTCAGTGAATGGACTCACTGTGAAAGACGCCCATGCAAAGAAAGCAGAATTAGTTTGTTTGCTCAGAAATCAAGTAACCACAGCTAATCCTTTTGCAGTATTATCCTATTTTGGCCTTTAATAAATCTGCTTTAAATTAAAGATGTGCCCAAGCCAGAAAAAACCACCTCCTTTGATGTTTTAAATGGCTCAGTGTTTGCTGCTTAAAGCTCAAAACGTGAATTCCAGAACTAGAAAAATTAGTTATTTTCCAGTGCTAAGAGGCAGACACCTCTCCTAAAGTTCCCAGGATTCATAACTTTCAAGCAAGCATTAGCACATCCTCTGCTCGAACAAAGAGGGTAAGGATTCTGGAATCTAATACCCTACAGAGCAGTTCTCCAGAAGCAGCTAGAAGTCCCCATCCAGCAGCACCTCTGACATCACCTGGATACCGGAACAAGGAATTTTACTTTTTATTTAAGTGGAGGCATGAAGAAAACTAAATTTATGCAAATAATACTATTCTTTAAGCTAGTAATTAGCTATAAGCAATGACAAATTCTCATTCCACCTTCCTGTCAAGAGGACAGCTTTTAACAATTGAACTTTGGCAGATGATTCATAATGCAAATAAGGGATTTTTTCAACCATTTCAACTTTGCCTGCAGTAGGAAAGAGTTCAATAATACCAGCTGTACACATCAAACATCCAAACAAAGTGATCAGGCCATCCCTAAGGCACAGGTAACTGCCACAAGAGACACAGGAGTGCAGCTAATTGAGGGCTTTTTAAGCTCCAACCATCATATGCCAATTTGATTTGGCAGCCAAAACTGTGATTCTAATCAAGTTAGAAAAGGAGCCCTGTGATTACCATCATCAAGAATGTCAGCTTTCTCCCAAAGAAAAAAAAAAAAAATATCAGTATTTGCAATCCCTATTTATTGCTAATTTCTCTTAAAGAGTTCTCTGGCTAAATGCAAAAGAGTTCATTGCATAGGGCAATCAGCTACATAAAGTTCAAGAACAGAAAATGACTGAAACTCAGTTGTGTTACACTCGGATGTTCCTCCAAGAAAATTCTCACAGCCTTCAAGAAGCCTGGAATGATGGGGAATTTTTCTGAATTTTCTTTCTTCAGATGGAGGGGTCTGTAGACATCATGGATAAGTGCAAGAATGCCACGTGCCTCATTGAGCTTTGGCTCCTCAACCTGTATGATTCGACTGGCTCAAAGGTAGCAATGGGAGGAAGCCATAAGGCACAGCAGCCACTGACATCAGCACGTGACCATGACACCTGCCTTCCCTTCTCTCAGCTGTAACACATCAATCCTACAGAGCCTGAATCAGGCCAATCTAAGAATCCTTTTAACTTTGGAGTAAACAGGACAGAAAACCCATCTCAAACATTTCTGGTGACTTAATTCAGCCCAATGGGAACCTGCCTTCTGGGTCCTACTGCACTATGAATTGACAGACAGTAGTGAATAAGACTGAAGGGCGGTACTTCAAAAGAGTTTCAACTTTTAATTATATATTTGCTGTGGAACAAAACAAATACTTCCATTTCAGACAAGCTGAATAACAACTTACTCTGATCTCTTGTAGCTTTCACCTGGAGCAGTACATACTATTTCCTTCCTTGCATTCTTCTGAATTCTCATTAACCTTTTTGTCAAGGTTGCATTAAACATGTCTTGTTAATTCACCATGTTCTTCGAGAAATCTGACATGGAAATGACAAATGCTTATCCGAAAAAACACTCCTGGTTTAATGAAGTGCATAACAAGGAACACAAAATTCTAGTTTATGACACAGGGTGAATTTGAGCTTTATTACTTCAGTGAGTTCAGCACCAAGAGCTGCTCAAGCATCTGTCCTTAAGGGAGAAGAAGAAAAGGTCAAGGATCCTGGAGAGACTAGAAGGCTTCAAGGGCTTCTCCCAGAGTTGGAGCATTTCTTCTGTTCCAACGTGGTACTCTAAACTATGTGCACCTTCTAAATAAAAGCCTTTTACAGTTAACATACACTGCCCTTACTCTCACACTTTCCATAGGCCAAGGCACTGAATTTCTGAAACAACATCTCTTATCCTTGAGGACATTCCTAGCAAGTAGTCACAAGGTAACGCAATGTATGAACTTTCATATTTAGGTAGGTTTTTTTTTTTTTTTTTTTTTTGTGAGAAACATTTCTATCTTGCATAAACACCAGGCAGTTAACAAAGCATTTGTTAGTTCTCTAAAAAAGATCCCAGAGCAGTTTAATTGACTGGTATTGATGTACTACAGCTATCCCATTAAATATATTCTGAAAAATATTCAGTAAGACAATTATGCAATGAAATTAGCATTTATATGGTTCCTTTCATCTACAAAGGAGCCCAAGTCCCATGTATTTATGAGTACAAATAATACCACTGCTGAAGTGCAGCCAATTCTACAGCAAAAATATCAAACACTGTACCAGCACATGACATGATGTGTTGTATGAAGATATTTAAAAAGCAGACAGATGACAATACCCAATTATCCAGATTAGAGTACTTAAGAGTACACACTAATACAGGGGCTGACTTTCATTTACCTGCTCAGTACAGGTAAGCCTTCTGATAATATGCTTGCTTTTCTTACATACCTTCCTTGGCCAAGCAAAGTAGTTCATGGACAACACATTAGATGCCCACAGACCACCTGTCAGAAACCATTGCTTGCTTTATAAAAAAGAAAATCAACCAACACAGCAGTCCTTCAGGATCTCACTGGTTCCGACTACATAAACTGGCATGAAGCAAGTCTCATCCTTGTACCTTGGGATGCAGACTTTTTATTGGCTTAGCCTTGAACTGAAAAAGATTGAGTAGATTTAATTCAGAAAAACTGGTGTCTCTTAGCAGGAAAGAAATTATTTCAAGTTGGAAAAACCTATGACCAACGAGTTCTGTAAAAACAAAGACAAACCCAAAAAACCCTCCCAAAACCAAACAGCAGCAAAGATAGAGCCCTGTGGCCTATACTTGTAATAGCTTAAAAAATAGTAAGAGTTGTTCACTTATTTCTAACAGCTGAAGATAATAAGGCACAGCAGCCGGTCAAAACACTCTTCAGTTTTTCTCCAACAAGCCACCTTAAAACTAAGTTTGCTCATATGATTTTCTTAATGTAAAACTGCAGAAGCTGTTATACAGTCTGGACTGTAATACAGCAGCAGAATTAGAAATTTTATTAATATATTCACTGCCTCCAGAGGGCCAGTGTGTACGTAAGGCTTGTGACACAGACATTATTTTCTAAGGTAAATCCATAAAGAATTGGTAAGACTTATTAGTAAAACTGAGATGTTATCTCCCAAAGAACTCCCAGACTCCAAAGGTTAGAAGTGTTTTCCTGAAATATGTACAATGACCTCATAAATATTAATAGACCCTTCAAAACTGGAAAACACCACCAATTCCAGCCTACCTGTAACACCGCAGGATTGACCAAAACAGAATACAAGAACATTCCTGCAACAACTTACGCCCATAGAAGCTAGGATAAAAATGCAGTTTAGAAGTCATACTGCCATGCTTCAAAAGTCCATAAAGAATTCCTGGGGGACACATTTACACTCCATAACAGATTCAGCCTAGTGAGATGAGTTTAGTTTTCCTAGAACATGCTACAGCTCAAGAATCATAAAATTCACTTAGATAACAAACCAGTTTTTTTTTTTTAATTGCATCAGATAACCAATCATATCCCAACAATCTTCATATTTCTATCAGCAAGAGATCTGTGGGTTTTTTCCCCCCCCTGTGATTCCCTTTGTAAAAGCTACTTTACAGAAAAACAGGAAAGCTTTCCTGTTGTATATCCTGTGCATTTTGTTGACCAGCTAGTTACCCAATCATTGCTACGTGCATTTTCCCATTTGCCACTGATGCAAACGTTGCACTTCTTCCACACGAATGCTTGGAGCAGTTTACTTGGCTGCAGTGCTCCAGACAAAAATCCCTTTCCCACTCACAGATCTGAGACATCTCCTCAGAAGAACACACGAGTTGCCCTTCTAAACAGAAGGGCATCGCTTTTGCTGCACTCTCTAGTAATACTGTAAAGCATTCAGTGATGACTGTGATTTTGGAAACAGTTTATAGAATACTTCAGTATTAAGCCTCGAATCCATTTTTTGCAGTTGAAAAAGAGCTATTTGAGGTTTTACCACAACAGTACCCAAATTGTCCAGAGGATGTCACTTTTGAAATGCAAAGAATCGAGGTACATTTGCCCAAACCCTGGCTTTGTGATTGAAGCTCCAGGCACAGCTAGCCACTGCTCAGAGGGAGGCTGGAAAATTGGGTCCTCCAGGCAGCATTGGCTGAATACCACAACAGCTCCAAATAGTCCAACAGACACTACAACACCTTTTTTTCACCTGGATTTGGGCTACAGATTAATCTGTCCCAATTGCCCCTGACAAGACTGCTTGTCTAGTGAAGTCTTCAGCCTGTACTTTGGACTAGCACCATGCCCTAGCCAAGACCTTCAAAACATTCACAACACAAGCTGTCAGGAGTGTTACACTCCCTTGTCACTATCTAAGTATGACTGATTAGCTAAGATCAAGGCTAAACTCAGCCACAGCAAGGGCATCTAACATGAATTATACAGCTGGCTTTCCTTCCTAGTCTCACAGCTACTCTAAGGAATGTGCTTTCCCTGCATATATTTCTATTTTTTATATCCACACCATATTCAATTCTATCAGCAGTTTCCCAGAGCTGACTACGAAAGAAGTGACTGTCCGTGTGGAGGAAGAACAAGGTGTAGAGAACGCCAGATTTTGGGAGGTGGTAAGAGTGCCCTCCAGGACACAGCCCAAAGCTGAAGGTGTGAAACGAGAGAGCCAGAGATGAACAACGAGCAGAAAAATCCAGACAGCACCCTCAGCAGGGAAAAGACAGTGCCTCAAACATAGCAAATAAAGCAGTAAATCCCAGAGAATAATCTGCCACCCTGAAAGCACAGCACATATGCAATCTTAAGAGTTTTTTGCCCAAGGGAAGGAGATACTGGAGTTTCAGTGTCAGCTCACGTCTCAGGTTCTCCTCTAAAGATATCTTTAAGTTGGTCACTCAATTTACTGGTAAGCTATAAGATTTGATAATACAGTAAAGCTACCCAGTACTTTTCCTCTGAAAAAGAATTAGATGATAACATTTCAGACGCTGATGTTCTGCGTATGACTCATGTCAACGTAGAGATAATCAGCGATAATGAAGAGAGATTTTCCCTTATCTGTTTCTACAGAAATTTATAAAGTTCACTACAGACGGTTATTTAGAAATGGTCAGGCTCAGTCAAAGCTTCCTCATTCTGCAAGTTCTATGTAGACCATGTGGGTTCTCATTCTTCCAGTGGTGACAAAGTTTATGATAGTGCATCAGGAGAAAGACATAAAATAAAACTATTTGAAATTTAATTTCACCATTATTTCCATTTTCATCAAATTCTAGCACAGATTGAAGGAAGAAAAAAAAGTAACTTTCCATTGAGTGCCCACTAATGGAAGGTTTGTAAGTTAAGCTAAGAGAGGAGTAGTATGAAGCATCCCCATCTAGCCCCAGTACTAAGCATCAACATCTATACAACCTCTATCAAACCTGAACAGCATTTGCATATGAAGACTCAAAAGGTTGACTGCATCTCCCTTTTTGGAGAACTGTAAGATTTCACTACACCTCAGGTGCATACATGAAACCTCAATCCATGTGTGTCTGATAAGAGTTACTGGATGAAATGAGCAGAATTAGACCAGCAGGTAAAACTAACTTTCCATTCAATGCATGCTGCATGCAAACAAGAGTGTTGAGAGATCCCCTGCCACCACACAAAATGGTGCAACCTACAGAATCACAAGCCTTCACACTATTCTTCCACAACCCTATTCAGCTTTAGACGGACCATGTTCTTTGTCTCCAACATCATCTTCTGGGTAAGCTGCTTCATGGTAGTCAAAAGCTATGTCAGAGAGCCTGCCAGTGACCCTAATTCAGCTTGAAAATAAAACATCAGGCATATCAGATAAGCATTCAAACTAAACAGAAGATTTAGAACATGCTTTCAGATTTAAGGAAAAGTGTAGTCTTTAAATTACTGCTCTGAAATTTACTGGCTTAAAATGAAAGACCCTATGGCATCCCATCAAAGAGTTACATAACTCAAAAGCGTTTCCTTTGCTCAGTGTTGCCTGTGCAAGATATATTTAAGCAATAAAGCACACTTCCAATACTAACTCTCCTATACAGTCTCTGTGATGACAGATTTCAGTTTTGAAAATAGTGATGTCTCTGTACAGCATTCCTCTTCCATTTTCATTAGAGGTTTTTTTTTTTTTCCCCCCTAGGTGTTTTCTACCATTTATTTGTTCATTTGAACTGGAAGGCTTTTGATACTAACTTCAGAGGATTCCGGCCATGATGAACATCCTATGATCACAGGTCTGGTATCCTACACAAACACACCACCAGCTAATGCAGTGCATCAGCTGAAACAGCTTCTCACTTCAGTCCCCCTGCAATTTATATTGGCTACGTATGATCAGTAAACGTCTTCAATCTTTCAAGCTTCTGACTGTAACTTACAGCATTTAGCCCCCTGGGCAGCAGGTGCCTCTCACCTCTTAAAAATATTAAACAAGACCAGAATTGGAATTTCTGGCAAGAAGTTTCCATTAGTGTGAAAGGCAAGATATTCCTGGAAAAACTTGTTAATGGATTTTTGATCCATGCCTTGATCTACAGAGATCTTTTAGTACTTTGTCTACCCTAATTTGTGCTTAAAACACATTTTCCCCTTCCACCAGTACCTCCACAATCCCCAGTAAGAACACCTGCAAATGAAATTACTTTGCACTTTTCACAGAATTTGGCTTTATTACTTCAGATACCCTGCTTGAAGTTTATTAATTGTCCAAGTGTTGCTTTTTCCTTGCAATGATGTCGTTTCCATAGATAATTAATTCCATTGACTAATTCTATTTGTTTCTCTTAGAGAACATTATTTCTGAGGCAGCTGAGAGAAGTAATAACAATTTATGCCTTTTGTGTGACCTTTCATTTACAGCTCTATTCTAGCTAGGTCAAAATAAAAAGGTTACCCATAAAAACAGAGAGGCTCTTGATTATAATCTGTGTCAAGATGTCTCGAATAGGATTACTGATGCATTGAATCTTAATCAAAGGGTGAACATGAAGTGTGCTTTAAGCCACATTTAAACAGGAGTAAAGGTTTGGACAATTTTTACATTTCCTTTTAATGTCCTTTTATTTCACTGGAATCATATCTCATTCCCATGTGCAATTGCTAGCTACTAAAGGACCACCTCTAGCCTCAGCTTTATCTTTTGGTTTTATCACAACTACACTCTGATACTGGAAGATAAAATTATGCCACAAATATTGCAAACTGGTGACAAGCAGGTATTGCAAACCCATTCACAGCTGTAAGGGGAGCATGTAGAAGCCATGTGAAGCATCATGTTGATCCTTCCCTTTGCCTGGTAAAAACTGGTGGAAGTAACGGGGCAAAGACACTGGAAATATGAATTATGGGAGCCAGTATTTCACATGTTACAGTGGGGTTGCAGGGCAATTTTCAAGAACCACGAGTGCACAGACAGACAAGAACAGGACAAAAGTAATTCCCTGCCTGAGTGCCACCAGCAGGACCAGTCCATCCACACAGTGCTCAGGTGTGCTTGGATGTGAGTGGTGGAAGGGATGGGATCAAACAGAGGACTTACATGGTGCTGCCATGCACTGCCCCAGGACATGAGATCCATCAGCAGAAGTCCTGCAGGACAAGCCCTGGGATGTGGGCAGAACCCACATTAGAACAGCATCCTACCAACATTTTCTTGTCTTCCCTATCCTGCACAGAAATTGGATGAGAAAGCTTGTGTAACAGCCCGTGCCATCCCTCCTCCGAAAGCCTCTACTTCTCTATTATTAATCCCTTGCATTTCAGAACTCACTCTCATTAATGAAATGCAAATGAAGAGAAAGCTCTGTCTAGACACTGACTGAAGAAAAGCATCTCCATTCAACTTCGGAAGTTTTTAAAAGGCTTTTTACCTTTCAGTGTTACCCAAGGAAACTTTTCTTTAAAAGACATTTCAGCACTCTCTCTCCCCCTCAAATAGCTCATTTTTAAAAACTCTTTTTTGACCTGAGAATGCAGGTGTTTAAAAGTCTTTTCAGATGCCTGCTCTATCAGTCTGCAGAAATTCCAACTGAGGTCACACAACCAGCATTACTGAAATCTAAACTAGGAAGCTTCCCTTTCTCCTTTATTTCCCCACCTGCTCATTATAATCTACAGGAAAAAAAGTGAGTAACAGCTATCTAGACTTAAAGTGACCCATTTCACATTCTTTTCTCCATTTGAACAAGTAACAACAATGGAAGACAAAAGATTGTATTAAAAGGAAAATACCCTCCACTGCCACACATTTAGAACAAAATACATCTTTTTCCCTAAGCACAGGAAAAATCAATACGAAGTATGCTTGGACCAAAAGCTGCTTTTACTAGGATTACAGTGCAATACCAAGTAGAGGCATCTTGTATTTCTGACAAACCATGATCCTCTCTCCCTACATATTTATTCACAGAAGCAACACATTAAAATGAAAGAAGGAGAAATAGGTATCATTGGAAAACTGTCTAAGTTACATGGAAATAAGAATTAATGCATATAACTACAAAGAGCTTAAATTATTTTCACTGCTTTTGTCTATTAAGTTTGTCACTGATGAACAGCAGGTGAAAGTCAACCAGTCAAGCTCTCCATCTCTGTTTTATTCCAGGGAAGAAATCTCTCAGTGGGTCAGAGGAGCCTGCTTGTATCATCTAATTAACAATGACTGCATACAGGTCCAGTATGTAGAAATTATCCTGCAACCAATGGAACTACAGCAGTCTACTTTCTCCTGCGAGTTTGTCCCTTACATCTTCCCACTCGCACTGTAACAGCATCCCCACTTTCCTCTCTCTCCCACAGACTCTAACCCAAAGCCACCTACCCCCCACCCACCTCCCAAGCCCTCTGCAGTTGATCACAGCAATGCTCACAGGGTCATCTCCAAACCCTCAACTCCTTCCTGCCATTTCCTGAGGATAATATCAACTCAATTTCTTTTTCACACCAACTACACTTAATATGATGCGTTTACTTTAGGCATTACTGTTTCAAACCCAGTTTATTTGTACATCTAAACACCACAGAATTCCCAAATATGAGAAATGCATTCACTTGTGCACTTCATGCCACACTGACAACACGTTGAGTAACATCAGCCTCGAGATGCACTTTCTGGTCTATACTAAAGGGGCACATTTGAGTGTGATGCATAATATAAAGAAAATACACAAAAATCCCATTACTGTTAATGGAGACTATATGCGTTGCACCTCCCACATGCTTTAAAAATGATGCCTCACAGAATCACTTTAAATAACCCACATTCTACACAGCATGAACCTGTTATCTAAAAACTATTCTTTTGCCTGCTCTATTATAAAGGGACAAGAGACAGTTTACAGAGAAAAAGCCTCACAGCTTCAGCCTCCCTGACTTACAAGCCTTTTCTTATTTCTTTCGCATACTAAAAATATATAGCAGTCTGCATCACTCAAATAATCTAATTTTTCCATCCACCTTCATTAACATTGCTGGCTGACGCCAATTACAAATGCCTTAAGGCTCCTAGCCTCATAAGCATTGTGTGACAGGTCAGATTTTATTGTTTGCTCCATCCATCACTACTGACACAGTAATTCAAAGTACACAAGACACAGTCTACTTGCTGCTTTCTTCTTTCTCCCTATGCAGCTGCTGCAATTTTAATGTAGAAGCTTATTAAGAAGTACATCGTCTTCTGTCATTCTGTGCTGGCTTCAACCACATATTTAAAAAGAAAAAAGCCCCAAGTTATGTTTTTCCTCTAATTACATCTAATGCTCTCTCCTTTGGGGTTAATGTGCTCAAGCAAGTCATTGCTGGTGATGTGCTTGAGCAACAAATGCATTTTATAGCAGTCTAATGTAATTTGGTAACGAGTATTCAAAAAATGAGAATTCAGCCACAGAACCACCACTACCAGGAAAGACATCTCTGAATGACCTGGAAAACAAACTGAGGTACTTGATTTATAAAACACAAATTATATTGCAATGTCTTCCAGCCTAACAACAGGTACCTAAATTCATTATTCAAGATGTTAATGTGATGCAGTCACATTAAAACATGAGCTGAAGATTAAATTAAAAACATTCCATAGAAGAGTTGTTTTTCCAAGTTTTTGGAATACTGAGCAGCCAACAGCAGGGACGTTGTATATAATTCTAATTACTGGCATTAGTTATCTTACTGCTTAAAATAAACACTGCTCATTGCCTTCAGTATAGTAGAGCCATTGAATCACCAAGAAGAAACTCAGTAAGATTAACATTAGGTGTTCAGTGAGTTGACCTCCTTCAACACAAGTCTTTGCTGTGTAAATAAAGTAATCTAACTGACAAACAAGAATCTAGATAAAAAATTTAGCATACTATAAATTCCTCTAACAAAAGCTGGAGATAACTCAATGTTTCATAATGGCTTGGTAAAGAGAATTTAGAATGTGTGACTAAAAAAAATAATGCAAAACACCTCACAGTTGTACACCTTATATTCTTCTGATCTAGAACAAGTGAGATGTGAACATGAGCAGCCACATTATTACATGGCAGTTCTAAATACTAAACTCTAGGGTTATTTATAGGTAAGTGAAATTAATATACCCATTCTAAAGATACTTTTAAGTGAATCCTACCAATCAAATTGCAATATGTTTAAATGAGTTCCACAAAAGCAGCATAGCATGCTCCACAAACGGTGGTTCTTTGGCTTATTTAGAGATTATCCTGTGGGAGCACAGATGAAAGTCAAGGCAACAACAACAAAATCCTGCTCTTCTACAGCACACACAAAAAGAGGTCTTTCAGTTACCTTACAGAGTCACACAAGGGTTATCAGTCATTAGGGAAAATGGACTTATAAAGAATTTAAGGCAACTGGATGTGAGAGAAGCAGCTTTATGCCACCTGAAGCTTCATCTCTTTCTCTCACTCAGTGATGGTAAGCATTCGTTCAGAAATATGAAGGTTATTCACTTCTGCACAGGTTCTTATGCTGCACTTCTCAGCATGGTATTTATGTTCCCCTACTGCAGCTACACACGGAGAATGTGTTGTGTTGGTTTTTTTTTTCTTTAAGAGAATTCAGAAATATTTTTTATAAATTCACTACCAACATGAAAAATTAGTCAATCTTCATTTGCACAAATGCATCAAAGCTTCCCCTCAACACTGAAGGGACAGCAGCAGTGTCTGAAGGAGCACTGTGCCCTGAGCCACAGCAATTTCTCACTCATTTACAAATACTCTAACCTTGCAGCATGACCAAGTAGACTTTACCCACAAGAACTGCCCAGAGCTCTTTTCCTCTATTTGTTGATTCAGAAGATTGAGGATTATTTCAGCTGTTCTCACAATCCATACTATGCCAGGTGAAAATTTTTGTGAACACGCATATGTATATTCTTGGGATTTAGTTGGAAAGCTGTCTCAGAAGTAGCCACAACACACAGATCAGCAGTTACGTAAATCTGCTTGCTCTGAGTTATGATATGAAACTGATAGAGGATTGTCTGGGATTTTGAATTTACTATCTGACATCACTAAAAAGCAGACATTTCTCTACCTCAACAAAAAACTAAGTGGGATTTGAAAGGAAACTCAGGAATTTGCTCAATCACATGGTTGTTTGACACAGAAATGCCTTTGATAATAAGCTAATCAATGACCAGTAGCACAGCTGGAGTGATGAAAAGACCTGTGGTGCTGGAGCACATTGAATCCATCTACGAACAAGCACTTAAAACTGGGGACAGTAGCTCAGCTTAGATCGCAGAGCAGGATTTTGTTTGCTTATTCATGACAACACATTTGAGTCTACCACTTTCTAACCTTGAGAGGATAACAATATTGATAGCAAATACCTATACCTGTTTTATCTTGACAGTACATGTCACCAAAAGTCTTTTAAAAAGGACAAGCATCACTGTAGCTCGCCACACAAAAACTTGGGAATAGAGCTGTGCAGGAGTGATTTACTGTAGTCTCCCACAAGTGCTCGGCACTCAGGACATGGATTTTCCACATCTAATTTGACACCAGGGAAACTCAGACTAAGAGGTGAAGGGATAAATTTTCCAAGTCACAGATGGTGCTTAAATGCCATCTGTGCCTTTCAAAATCCACCCTTGGGTAAGCTGATGAAAGCCATCCCATCCTTCCCCAAGTAAGAATTGAGACCAACTTCATTCACAATTCTCTGCTTCTACCTTGAAACCATGCTGAGAAAAATACGTAAATAAACAATGGGACGTCCTGGGATAGAGAGCACTTGATCAAACAGCATGACTCAGTTCATGCTTCAGGCTGAATGAACTTTGCAGCTGCTGTAGGCGTAGTACAATGCTCCATGTTTTACCTTCCAAAGGACGAGGTTTGGTATCTAGGACTTGTTTATGCAGTAACAAGTTCACGTCACTTTTGGCTTGAGTCTCGCTGCCCCAGGTCACGGGCAGAGGGAAATTCTATCTTGCTGGGAGTACAGAGTCCAGCTGTGACCTACACAAGGGAATTCCTCACTCAGCTGATGATCAGACAGATTTACTGCTTGCCAAGCCTGTGTCTTCTATCAGGAATTGCATTAGCTGTGTTCTCAGAAAGGCTGAGTACCCATCGCATAAAACACAGGCAGTGTAGCCTGTGCAGAAACCACAGCTGAACAGCAGCACCCCATGCTTAAGGCATGGATAACCCAGCCAACATTTGGATTATGAAAAATCTGACCATACTGCACTACATTCTCAATGTTCAGACACTACAAGTGCTCATTTATTTTTCTTCTGAATGCAGACTCCTCCTAGTTAAATGCAGCAGCTCTCACAATAAGCACATTTAACTAGCAGCAGCTGGTTATTTTGGCCATTATTTTGTCTCCCATTTCAAGATTGCTGGAAAATTATTTCTCTTGCATATCTCTTAATATCAAATTTGTTACCTGATGTTATGACAACAGGAGGTGATTTTTCCATTTTCAAACAAAGGCACGATCACAGATTTAATTAGTTTGCAGTGATTTAATTAAAATTTGCAGAACAACAATGTACCTAATTAGAAGCATAATAATTATACCAATGTACCTTTCATCTTTGAAGGCTACATTAGTCATTGAGGTGGTATGTTTTGTAATTTAAGACCATTCTTATTTTCATTTTCTGATTAGTTAAGTGCAGTCACTGTCATGTTCAGGTAATTGCTTTATTAACTAGCTTAATTAAACTTCCTGTAAAACTGACAGCTACACAGTTATTCCTAATGTGCTGCTGACAAAAACATTAACTAATTACACAGTGCTCTTTACAGAGCTTACTTACCTCACCAGCTTAATCCACTAGTGCCTTAAAGAGCTTTGAACACTGACTACAATGTACTGTAGAAATGTTTTGCGTTGTTGAAGCACTAAGCAGAGCTCTTCATACGCAGGAAACAGCAACCACTCTTTACAAGTTTATAAGAGTGCAGAGGGTGCACATTTGTAAGAACACTCAAGCAGGAAGAGGACTCTGAAATTTTAGCCTAACATAAAGCAGTGGTAGTTCCAAATTGGCATAAAGCTGATTGAGTTTCTCTAGCACTTCATCCTGCAAGTCCAACAGGCACCAAGACTTATTGGTTCAAATTGTATACGAGGACTGAGGAGCTACAGACCGCATCTCCCATCTGCATTCAGTGTTTGCCATATCCAGACATGGAGATGTCTGACACAACTTCAGAATCACACCCACCATAGAACACATTTGTTATATGGAAAACAAACCAATAAGAAAAAACAGACCTTGATTCCCTTCAATTTCAGCAGTTTACAAAGCTGATAAAATATCACGGATCAACAACCGAAGCAAGTTTTGAAATGGTTCAGAAACAAATTTTAATACCTAAATGATGCAGACTATGAAGCAGTACAACTCTCATATATGAAAATAAATCTAAATAGAATTGGTTTTAATAAGGCTTTTTTTTTAAAAAATGGATTTTCAAGAAAATCTGCTATGCTGGCGGATGCTTGAACCCAATGCAGGATGACAGAGTAAGGAATGTGATTCAATTTCATGCTTTTCATATGCACTATCAGTTGCTGAGTGCCTCTAGAGATGACCAGCAGTAACACCACGTCCCAGGAATGATGTTCAGAAATAAGCCACTGCTGGGTCTGTAACATTTCCCTTGCTGCTGTGGGAATGGCTGTCTTTAAAGAATCCTAATCCCTTCAGTCAATGGGGATAGGCACAGATAGTCCCCTGAATCATTTGTGCTGTAATTAATGTAAGTAAAATGCTTTCTTCTAAAACACCATCTCCAGAGAAAGCACTGGAACAGTGAGACAGCCTGAGGATTAGTAAACAGTGCAAACCAATAGGATGACAATGCCTTTATTATGTGGCTATATAGTCTGTACGACTGGAAGATTTTGCTATCCAGGCAACAGCAACTAAGACATCATTCGGAAGAATAACAATTAAAAATGCATTCTAGGTTCCTTTTCTGGAACTGAACCCTTAATGATTTCTTGAAGTTTCATGAAAAATCGAACAAACCAAACCAGAAGTCCTCCATGTTCCACATGCTTTATCAAATATCATTCTGGATCAGGTTCTGCAGTCTTAATTTTGCTTTAAAGGTCTGAAATTAAACTTTGAAGAAATAGACTTCATGGTAAAAAAAAAAAAAAAGTAAAAAAACAACTGAGATAGTGGCGATGAATGCAAAATGTACAAAAATGATTTAAGCAGGATGACCAAGTAAGCATCAAAGGCTATTTACTATAGATTTGCTCATTTTCTATTCTCTAGAGTCCAGAGGTAAAAAGGTGATTTCAAAACAAGCTTAATTTTAATCCCTGATGCCAATTCTGCATTGCAAAATAAATACCTGAGAGTATTAAGGAGTAGTTTATTTAACAGGCAACTTAGAATCATTTAATGGACACTGTATGTGCACGAAAATTTCTGCTGATTTGCTCCTTTGGCTATGCAAATCCTTCAGCCAGAACAGGAGACAGGCTTAAACGAATTAGCTGTGGCAGCATTTTAGTATCTGCATCTGTTAGTGGATGAAGTACCCAAGCTGCCCAACTGAGAATGGAGCATAACAGTGCACCACCATGCCTGTGTCACAGCAGTCAGTTCTCACCCCCTTGATCTTTTAGTTTCCCTGGATATTTCAGAGGCTCTGTTTGGATTTTAAAGGGAAGTTTTACTGACTGTCATTTTACCTTGAATGTAGAAAGAGAAGAATACGTTACAGGCACTCCCTAAACATGACTTCCAACGCCTGAAGCACTGTTTATGGAACATGCATCTAAGACATGGAAGGCTTTATTTGATAATAAGAGATCTGGACTGCTGAATGACTGTGAAGACACTTTCTTTCATTGAATCAAGCCCTAAGGTGCTCATATTTTTAGTATAACAATGAGCCAATTTATCCCTGCTGGGTTATGGGAATTTTCTTTTTTATGGTACCATATATACTGCACCTGGCACACGAGAGCGTTAAAAGATGTAAACAAATTGCTATATGTTAACAACACAGTCTGAGAAACAAATAAAACCAAGGAGAACTGCCCATCACAGAGCAATGACACTGCTATGTTGTTTTAACAGTTGAGGACCAAATGTAAAACAAGAAACACTCTGAAACCTTGAGTGAGCACCACATTTTGGACAAACAAATTTGTTGTGTTGTTGTGTTATTGGAAGCGTTCTACTTCACTAGCAAGAACAAACTGTTTTGAGAAACACGAATCACGACAGCCATAAAATCCTGGGTTGTCATTCCAATCTGACGTTTGTCAGATGTGTAAGAAAATGTCAATTTATCAGCACTTTTTACACAAGAAAGAGCTGAAGCAGACTCTAATTTAACACTGCCTATTGGCTGTAACTATCACATCTTTATATTCCATCCACAGCTAAAAGGTCTGCAAGGCACAAGCAGAACTTACCTTGGTAGTGTATGTATGTCCATCGGAGCCGCAGACAGGGCTGGCATGCACAGTGGGGCATGGCTTGCATTTCACCATGTTAGCTGGTCCAGCCCAGTGCTTCTGAGCTAAGTTCCCTTTCTTTTGTCGAATGCTGTAAAGCAAGAGACATCAGGTTTTTTGAATATGCTTGTGTGAAACAGAAGAATTCTCTGAAGAAAGCACAGCCTAGTTTTCAACACAGCAGTCATTTAAAGCAAGTGAATTAAATACAGCTCCTAACAATGCTTCTAAAACACAGCATATTCTTGCAGACAATCTAAGTCATAAATTGTTATCCACTATTAGACTAACAGTGCTCGGCAGGTTCATTCTGATAGCATTTTGTTAAACCACACAAGAATTGCTGAAGAAGGCGGCACCTTCATTGAGTTGCCAAATTCAAGCCTGTAACTTACAGCCAGGCAGCTCCATAGATGCCTAACACTTCTCCTCTTCAGGGAACAGAAAGTTATTAAAAGCATTATGAAAATAAATTATTGTTAAGGTTGAGTTCAGATTAAAAGCAGGCTGCAGCAATTTGAGAGCAAAATCGCTTCAAAAAAGATTACATTACGGTAATAAAAATTTACAGACAGATAGAAATCAAATAACTTTGTACATGTAGTAGCATTCTTAATATTTCAACTTCTGTACAGCTGCTATGCTCAGACCAATGGCAGTGCCACCAGGAGCACCAGAGTGACAGAGAGCATCTCCAACTACACAAGCATTTGTTCCACAATGAACTTGATTATTACATTAAAAATGAGTATGAAATGACATCTGCTTTGGAAACTCACAGCAAACCACTTGGAATTGATTCTGATTAATGGCTCATTTTCCTATATTAACGAACTACTTGGCTGATACAACATTTACTAATTATCATCAGCATACTGTTGTAAGCTGATTCAAAGTTCACTTCATAAACCACAAGCCAAAGTTACAATACAGATAGGTTTAGGCCACGAGCATTTGTCTCTCACTTGATAAAAATTTACAAGGAAAGGGAAAGCATCACATCAACTTTGCTGGAGACTTAAGAAAAATAACAGCCATCTGTTCCCATACTACAGTTAAAAAAAACGATATGATACAGTGATTCAGCTAGAAATCTATCCCAATGCACTGCTGAACAACCTTATCACAGTTTTAGAAAAATATATACGGATATTTTAAAAGCAATTTCACTACAGCTTGCAATTTGCAACACAATACTGACTGATGTAATGACACATTCAGTTGCTAAAATAATGAAAATTCTATTCTTTCATCTGGGTTCAAGTTTTCTCCCAGTCTAACCTTTGTCACAGAGATGACTAGATCTGTAAAGAAGATTATGTCCACAGAAGGAATCCAATCATGATATCACAAACTATGAAAATAGAAGCAAAGTATTAAAGACTAAATTCCCCTGTTATTTTGAAGAAGTTTTCTTAATCCGCAGAGCAGCATCCTTCTTTCAGATGCATTCTGCCTTGCTAGGTTACCAGCACACCACATGCTGAACACCACAGATATGGGGTTGCTTAGCTCTAAAACTCCACAGATACATTCTCTGTGGTGCTGGGGCTGTACGAACCACATCTTTAATTTTTCTGACTTCTCCATAGTCCTCTGACCTCCAACAGTGTTCTTTTACTAAGAGTCAATGCAAGTTTGGATGTAGCAAGGGACACTGATGAACGACCAATGGAGATACAGGACACAGAAGTGCTGCTCCCCCTTTGGAGCCTTTGCCACGATCTCAGAAGAAAAGTCTTGTCTGACTTTTGAGCAATTTTACATAAAATTCTATGTCACAGAAAAACAGTTAAGAAATGCTAAACTTGAAACATTGTATAATGCTGTAATCATAGAATGGCCTGGGTTGAAAAGGATCATCTAGTTTCAACAGCCCTGCTATGTGCAGGGTTGCCAATCACCAGACAAGGCTGCCCAGAGCCACATCCAGCCTGGCTTTATGACGGAAAGCACAGCCATCCTAGTGGGATGGCACAATCCTAGGCTGCAGCAAATGTGAACAGCAGCCATAGACACAGAAACCAAAGAAGAAAAACTACTTACCTGTGGAAGGCCTCTGGTGCACAGGGATCTCCAGGGAGATACCCTCACCTCCACTGCCAACCCTTAAATGAGGGCTGGGAAGGGGCGGATCCGGGCTCCATCCCTTCCAGTCACTCAGCTGCATTGCATGCACCTGAGCTCTCCTGGGCTGGCCCTGCCTTCCCACCAGCTGCTCAATCACTGCTTCAGGCAGTGGCTTAGCATTTCTGCTACAATTTCTCAAAGCCATCAACATTCAGGATGAAGACGAGTGACTGAACTAACAAGCACCTGATCAAAATTAAATGCTGACTGAAGTCCTTAACTAGACTGATGTCACTCAAAAGCCTCAAGGTCTTGTGATTTGTTAGACAAGCCTAAAATACATCACACAGTATTTGTGGACCAAGGTATGTCCCTTATACCCTTCACAGAAATGCCTTCTCCAGGAAGCTCAGCCTGACTTGCACAGAACTATAGCCTCCATTTCCCTGCTCCTGTTTTGGCCATTTCAACCTTGGTACTACAAAGCCACCGTTTACTACAAGATTTTTAGAGAGCCAGTCATGTTTTCCACTCTTCCATCCTCACTTAAAGACATAAAGTAATTAAAGGCTGTCCAATTCATGTTATTTCAGCAGATAACGAAGTCTGGCTTTTTACACCATTTTACTGAAAATAAAGAGAACAAACACAGCCTCAGGACTAAAGTCTGTTCCTAAAGTCAATGGTGAACCATGCAAGTGACAGCTTAACCTACTCACATCTCCTAACCAGAATGGTTTCACCTGTACTCAAAGCATTTCATTTACAGCGCTGGATGGGCACAGCACTGCTCCTCCCCATTTCATCATCAGACTCATTTTTTGATATTAAGGGGAAACTTATTCTCTCAAAACAGGGGAGTACTTAATAACAGGAAGAACTCACAGTGCAGTATGTCCCAAAGCATTTTGTTCTTTCCAAAGGAAAAAATTCAAGTTAGCAAGTTTAGAAGCAAGGGATTACTGCAAGAAATCTGCAATGATTGCTACCACCTGGGCTTGTGATTTAGTTGGCAGTGCAGCCCAGTGGCCATTTTGGTTGCAAGAAACAATTTTGGTCTCAAAAATAACCTTATCCTTTTAAAGCTACAGCTCTGCCAAAAACATCAGCACAAAACATCACTGCATTTGAAGAAAGCCACAAATTGTTTGTTTTTCAGCTTGGCTGAGTAAGAAATAGTTGAAAGTTTTCAGTGGATGCCCAGATCTCCCTCCTTGCCTTCAATGCCAAAAACACAGGTAAGCAGTCATATCCAAGAAAAGGTCATTTTTTTCCCCCAAAAAGTAAGCTTTTTTTTTTTTTTTTTTCTCCCAGAGTGCCATTTTGAGAGGCAAGATAAGAGTTCTGGAAGCTGTTCTAGCCTCTAACCCCTAACAACACATCAAACATCCAAACAAACAAATTAAAACCTAGACAAGAATGCTGGCTGCCACATGCAGACAGCATGCAAATCCCTTCTCAATGGAAGGGCACATTCACACACTCCTGGAGCATGTTTTGCTATGCTAATCATCTTGTTTTAGAGTAAATATGTCAGGAGCAAGGCAGGCCAAAACAAATTAAACCCTGGTTGTTTGTTTTTTCCTGACAACCAACTTTAATCCTGCTTCATGACTCAGAGTTGAAAGGATCCACTACAAATCACTGGAAAGTAACCACTATGCAGAGAGAACAAATCGAGGGCAAAAGTCCACCACGTTTATAAAAACAACTAAACCAAACGTATTTCATACTCTAGGAGGTATATGTGATTGTATTGCCTGAGCTTTAATATGAACAGAAAAACACTGCCCACCTTCACTTTTCAGGCTGATGTACTGAAAAATGGAAGATTTAAGGAGCAGTTAAGCTTTACAGAACTTAATATCCAAAAAATTCACTGCATAAAGAAGCTTTAGCATCTGAAAACACAGATTGACTCAGCTCCATTACTCACCATACAGACATAATACTTACCACGTGCTGTGAAAATGTAGGGGAACCTCATGGAGGAAAATGAAACATGCAGCAAGATTTCCAAACACCCTCATTCCACCCCACGCTCCCCTAAACCACAGACCTACACTCCAGCACTACTCTTCCTATCTCAAACTTCTGTTGCAGAAAAGACCAGAAACTTTGACTCCACCCAGAGTTTATTGCTTCCAGGTGTGCCTGGGGAGCCAGAAGCCAAGCCCCAATTAGAGCTGAAGTGTGCAGCTGGCAGCCCTGCTAATCCCGGAGCCCCATCACACCTGGCACACAGCAGCGGCTCTGCAGCTCTTGCTGCTGGGACAGCCTGCCAGCAGGGTTTGAGCTCTGCCTTCCATTCGGCAGAAGTTTGTCTAATTGAACGATCAAAATGTTGCACTTTATGGTTATGGTTTTCAAAATAATAATAATAACAAAAAAAGTGTAATTCCTGACCAACAGTGCTGCTTGTGGTTCTCGTTTTTGCTTGTAACAGTTCTTAGTGTGTGTGTATATACGAAAAGCCCATTGGCAGGCCAAGACCAAAATGGAGGCCGTTGCTCAACAATGATATTTTGTGCACAAACTTTTGCAAAATGCTTTTACATTTTAGATAGGTATTAGGCAAATATTCTTCAGTTTATTTGCCTTGGATGATGCTGGGAAAATTTAAAAACTTTTTGGTGTAAAATTTTTATGGGGAATATTTTGTCTTTTAAGGTCACACTCAGCCTTGTGTTCAATTGGAAGGGACCAACAAACAGCATCATCTGCAGTATGGAGATATGCATGTATCCATGGAGTATGGATATATATGCAGTTGAGCAAAAGGTGTAAGAAGTAAGCAGATTTTCACCCCACCCTTCAAATTATTGCACAAAGTTCATTTTCTTATCATTTACTGAATGAATTGGTAGACTTGGAATCATTTATTTGAGTAGGCAATGATGTCTCAGCCCTGTTCTGGATCTCATCTCTCCTGTTGGTGGACTATAGGTGTGCTGGATATTGCACGATATAATTATGCAATGTATAAAGACATGAAGTTAAAGGTAGCGCCTTATAGATTTGATATGGAATATCTCAATTTAGAATATCAGCTTTTAACTTCAAGACAAAAGCTTTTAAGAGGAAATGAACATATTGTGTTTTAGTAAGCTGCATATTTTAGCTACATAAACTAATGACAGTAAGTCAGAAAAAAATCAGAAATTTTAATATGGCAAAGTATATCAATTTTTTTGCTTCAATAAATGTGTCATTTCACTGCCAGCTAAAAACAGCCAAAATATCAACAGATTATACAAGCAAGACCGATTCTGTGCTTTTATGTAATTACATTTGATCTTCCAAGTGCAAATTCAATTCCAGCTGTCAATGAACTTTAATATTAATAAAGAAATAAAATGCACTAGATTTCATGCTTTTCATCCAGAATGCCTACCATCGTTGTAGCTATATTTCTTCTCCCGTATTTTTCATACAAATATAAAGTTTAAAATGGAGATTATTTACAAAATCTACGAAATTTACTTTTCTTTCCCCCACCCCCAAATTTGCAAGATTAAGGCTATGTTACTCCTGTTCAAGACTGGCTATTCCCAAAGGCATGTGCAACAGATTAGCAGTTAGTTAGCAGTGATGATTTTGGTCCACTTAAGTCAGGCTCCTTTGAGCATGGGCTGGTAGTTTTTATTTTGAAAGTGCTGCCAAAGTTTTGGGAGGAAGCAGACAGTAAGTAAAAAGTTCTTCCTTTGGACTTTAAAATGTACTTAGTAATTTTACTGGACAAGAGAAAGACACTTCTTTACACAAAGGAGTTTTTGTTAAATGAATTTTTAAAGGTCAGCTGCAAATAGTGTAAAATTTCTCAAGTAAAAATAAACAAGTTACACAATTTCTTCTAACAGAAAGTGTCAGGTAAACGAAATAGAGAGATTGGTACTGTCTCTACTGATTCTTGAAGTCACTGTTTCAGTGATTCTACACAAGCAAAGAATTTGGCTCAATACATGTCCACATTACCCACAACACTCACCTCTCTGTTTCTGCTTCCTACAGTAATACAGCTAATTATTTCTGTTCCTATTTGAATGATACTGAGCTGGTTCAGAATTTTTTTTTTACTAAAAAGGCCTTAATTAGAAAATATCAACTGAACAAAATCCAATTATATCATGGTGATTAACTGGAATTACTGGATGTTTCATGAAATTGCCACTGGACATCTACATGGAGTGCCAGCTTATCACAAATGTAATGCATGTGGATGCCCCATCTCTGGAAGCATTCAAGGCCAGGCTGGATGTGGCTCTGGGCAGCCTGGTCTGGTGGTTGGCAACCCTGCACATCGAAGGGGGTTGAAACTAGGAGATCACTGTGGTCCTGTTCAAACCAGGCCATTCTATGATTCTATGATTCTGTGATTCTCCACACAACCTTTGTGTGACCAGGAGTAATGGCCATGGAGATGGTTCTCAAAATTTGGATTCACTTTATCTTTCTTTCTTTTCAGGCCCCATCTCCAGTCAATGGCATTCATGCCATACAATGATGCCATACATCACATACAGCCACACGCTGTAATAGAATTAAAAATTTCAGTGCCAAGTATTTGTGCTTTCTGAGAAGCTGGCAGAAGCTCTAACAGAGCACACTCACATGGCTTCCTGAAGCTTGAGCAATTTACTGTTGAAAGAGTGTACTGCCTGTACCTTCCCTATGCCTTGTGCAGTTTGTTATTGTCTTCCTGAAGGAGGTCTATCACAGTAAAGATAAACCGTGTAGTGTCTGGCTATTTTGCCTTTCCTTTGTATAAGCTGTTTCTCTTGTTCTTGAGGAAAAGAATGACAGAGCTGAAATTTGCTAGCTTAAATGGCAGTGCTCTCTTCCTCCTTGTATCATTTTTGTGTTCTGCTTATTGGAGCCAAGAGTTTGGCCTCATTTCTGCAGCTTTTATATTTTTGTACATGATCTGTATATACCCTGAGCCACAACCAAATTCCCCTTGTATTCAACATATGCAAATAAAGCAAGCTACACACATTACCCTGAAAAAAAAAGTCACTAAGCTTTTGAATTAGACGTAATCTCCTTATTTAATACAAACAGTGTAAAATGAGAATGGACATATGCATAGAGTCATTTTTCTACTTGGCACTTGCACTTACTTTCATATAGAAATAATTACAACATACAGGGCTGCCTTGGCTTTTCACTGTCATCCTGTTGGGCTTAGAGGCTACTGCTTTCCTTGATTTCATCATTCAAAGAAATAATTTCTATCTGATTGTACTAAAGCTCTTGATTACTTTTTCTTGCTGCCTTTGTATCTCCCAGACACGTGCGTTTCCTTGGTAGATGTGTGAAGATTCTTAATGGGTTGGTGGTGACTGAGTGTCTTTTTGGCAAAGCAGAATGAGGTTTATGTGAAACTTTCTTTTGCAGTAAACAGGAGGAGAGAGAACACTGACTCCCCACTTGCTTCCTGTGCTTTCAAACAGTGACAGCAATGAGATTATATCGGGAATTAACTCTGTCCATTGCTGGAGAGCACCAGGAGCCATAGGACTTTCTCAGACAGCAGGCTGTACTTGGAAGATAGAATTGGAGATGAAAAGTTTAGGCAAGAGCGAAAAGGAAAATCCCATCTGTTGAGGTGAAAGTGTATCTGTAGGTGAAGCATCATTCTGATGAAATGCAAAACAGACATTTCCAGAGGAAGAAGAAGAATTCAAGAAGATATAAGGAAGAGTCAAGCTTTTACTTTTAACCACAAGTAAGAAAGCAGCACAAAATTAAGCACAGGGGAAGCAATGCATTGGGAGGAACGTATCAGCTAGATATAGGGAGCGATGACCGTTTTGTTATAGCAAGACGTTTTACAAGAAAAGGTCCTGACGTGTTTTGCAGGTGAAAAACCCTGAAGATTTTTTCATGCATCCTTCCAGACCCAGTGAGCAACCGACTCTTGAAAGAGATCAAAGGGTCTTGCAGCCCAGGGTGCTCAAGGTTATTGGTTCTGCAAGATGAAGGAAATTTTATTTTTGGCAGTTAATAAAGGATCAGAAAATTTGGAAAGGCTGACATAGATTCAGAGGTCCAAAAAGGCCAGAAAAACTGCAGCCTGTTAGGCTGACTGCTGTATGCAACACTGTCGCTGGATCTGTGAGAACCCTCCTGTCTGCAACTGCTTGAGCAAGGTCCTTCAAACAGCAGCAAGGTCTGTGTCTAGACAGCTTTAATGGGGCATTTAAATAAGGACAGTGTTAAAAGGCCAAGACAGCTGGTTCTGCACAGTATCAGGATTGGTCAGTGCTTGCATCCTTGTGGGGTGTTAGTACATGGCCTTACTTGTTCCTGGACTAAAAATTGGGAGATTAAGCAGTTATTAAGGTCATTAGAGATGTATGTGGATTTCTGCCTTTAAGCACTTTAATACATAAAAATAGTGTTTAAAAAGTCCCCTGCCTTCTCGGCTAACAGATTATTTGGTCTACAGGCAATTTCATTTTTAATCTCAATTTTTAATGATTTGCAACTTTTTGCCTAATTCATATGTTCTACAGCTGCACAGATATGGAAGCTGGCAAGGCACTCAAAGGAACAGAACCAAAACAAGAAATCCACACAAACATAAAATCCCGGTGTTTTTAAAGTCATTTTGGTCTCTGGAACAAGTAACACAGCTTCTAAACTCTGCCTCTGTTCTCATGAATTTTCATAAGAGAATTATTTTCCTTTTCATCGTTATTTTTATGCTAACATTAAAAGGATTTTCTGACACCAAACTATGCAAAAATATAATGAAGTGCCTTGAATTCCCGAGGAGGAAAGGACATAGCAGGAAGTTCACAATTAAAGCCAGAATCTTCTCTACCACTCCTCAGTTAGTAGGAATCTTTAGCAGCCATTTCTGAACCCTGGATTCTGCGCGCTGTCTGTAGCCATGGTACTTTGCACAGTGTGCTTAGAGTTGAAGCATGCAGCAGATTTGGTATCTCTGTTGGCACTGACTTTCTTCTTTGACAGCCTATGTCAGTTTTCTTCCCTGCTAGTAGAAAAGAACACTTTCTAAGAGGATGCAGTACCTTTTCTCTGCCCAATATGTGATTATTTTGATATTAAAATATTGTATTGATCAAGTCTGCCTCCTTCTGCTGGTGGATCTTGCCAAGATCAGCCAGGGAGCTGAATTGCTGATGGCATGTGAGATTAATCTTAGATGTCACATTTGGTAGGGAAGGAAAACTAATCCTTCCTCACTATGTCATACTTCATTCAATTAGACACCTTCAACATTGTTTTCACCAAAGCTGAAGAGCAGTCACTTTCCACCATTTCTCTCCCACTGCTCATATTTCAAGTTACAATGGTGGGCAAGGAGAAAGGTGCAAGTTACTTAGGAAGGCCAAAATTCATGGCATATTTCTTGGCAGCATTTGACTGCTGAATGTGCCGGAGATCCTGGACACACAGGCTTTAACACCGACCTCTTTCTCGGCCAAGTGCAGGTGACCAAAAAGTCTAACTTCACCAAACCCCAACATCTCACATCCCTGCAGACATTGCTAGTTGGCAGAATGAAACTTTGGGACAAACAAGTGGGCTGAAATAGGTGGCAGACCCATCACAGGATCTGTATCAGCTCTGTCTTTCAGGACAGTTTATGACCTGGCTTTATTTTCTAGCAATAGTAGTATATCAATCACAGGCAACATATACCTACACATCAAAGAGTCCTACTGCCCGAAGAGGCTGAAGTGGTGGGTTTCTTTTTTTTTTCTTCTCTTTCCTGAATCATAAAGGTTCCAAAACCTTGTTGTCACTTTGCAACTATAGGGGGAAAATCAATGACATTCTCCCCGACGCCCCCACCTCCAATCCAAGCATCTTTAGACAGCTCAGCTGTGTTCTGCTTCATTATGTTGATTTTGCTTTTCCTAAGGCGAATAACATGCAGTCCTCACCAAAATTGACATGTTGCTGGTAGGGATGAGAAAGCAAATGCATTTTAAAAATATAGTAATATTCTTTGCCCTTAAGGCACTAAACCAAATGTTTCTTTTTAAAAATGACTGCACTGTACTTCTGTTGTGTGAATACTTGCTAACAGTGTAACAAACAATCAGTTACAAGCTGTGCTAGCAAAATATTTGCCCCTTCTGACACATTTTATTATGAGAGAGGCTTATTAAATTCACAAGAAGCCTACAGCAGATTAAACTCTTGAGGATTTTTACAATTAGCATACATTACCTAATATTTCATATATGGTTTTTGAATAGAATTGGCCTGTCAAACAACAGCCAATTAGAAAAAAAAAATCAATCCCAAAGCCACCTCCAGAGTGTAGTCAAAATGCACTATTCAAGGTTGGTTCGGAAAATCATCAGAATGCAGTTTCCTTTGCCAGAATAAAATGAATGTTAGTGAAATGCATGCTAACCAAACCAGTTATAAATATTATAAGGAGCTGGGTAATTTTAAAATCCCATGCTTCTTAGCATCTAAATAGGCTAATGCTCCTGTTGCTTATTCAGCACTGCGGATTTGCAGAGCTCTGTACTATGAATGTCTAAACATTCTGATGAATTTCTCAACGTATTCAGCGCTGTCCGTCTGGTTCTTTGATGGTGGAGATTGAGCTCGTAATATCTACATCATTCCCAGCTTCTCAAATGAGGCCATCAAGAACATTACCCATCTTATATCAGACTGTATCTTAATGAAAGGCGACTAGAGCTTCAGGAAACTCCCAAACCAATAGAAAGAATTTACATAATCATATTAATTTATGATACTAACTGAATGCACATGATCCAGTCTAGGGACAGCACGTGCCAAAACACACCTTGAGGTGAAATTTGAAGATGAACACAATCGACATACTTGCAGAAACTGCAAGATACACATTTCATGAGCTACTTCCACTGAGTTATTAATGTTTCTCTATACTGTGACCTTAAACCATGAAACCTATCAACCATGCATTACAACCATCCATCCTTTCCATGTTCCTCAAATATTTAACTCCAGAGGTTTCTGTATGGAACTCCTGTATGGAACTCCATGGAGGCTCAGGCTGTCATTAAATTGCAATTTAGACATATATTTACCCATGAAAGTTTCAGCATTTTATAGCAGATTTCTCAAAAGCATGCTATATCATCTGAGTCTCAAACAGTGATATAATTAGATATACAGCATTACATTACCTGGTACTTATACGGGTTTTGTACAAAAATTTAAAAAGATTTAAATATTTGTTGCTAATTTATTTAGGAGGAATCGATTTAGTGCGGATTATGTTGGCTGGAAATATGCCACCTTACTTTGAATCACTCCTTCCCATCTGAATTTCACTTCAGCACTTATTTCCCTTTGTTTATCTTGCTGTGATCCAACACACGTCTGTGTCCTTTCCATTCTGATTTTGTCCCCATCCATTCTTTGTGACAGCTTTTGAGAGACCAGTGGACTGAGCAAGGATCCACATTTCTTCACCTGTATCAGTTCATTTGGTTTAATCCTGAATTAACAGTCTTCATAAGAAATGCCTGCTCCTGCGCACATTTCCTTCTGTACTAAACTCTTTTTCTGAGCACCTAGATAGATTTCACAACAGCCTATCTCCACTGTCCTCCTACTAACTACTGAACCCTTGTACCCTGTTCTTGTTCCTTCTTCCCACTATTTTCTGTGCTGCCCTGGTAGAAAGCTAGGGACTGCACTCATATTTTTTGGTAGCACTTTTTTTCCCCCAGTGTTCTTGCATTTCCTCATAAAGCACTTTCATTCTTTCAACATCTCCTGGCTGCCATTTGCCTTCTGCCTCGTGCCCTCAGTCTCCATCCTCCAGCCCTATTTTCTCAAGATTTGGCTGACTTGTTTAAGGAGAACTTTATAAAATTGTTAACAATTGTGGTGCTCTTTCCTACTAACTCTTTCATTTAACTATTTTTATTCCAGTCCTTCAGCCTAACTACGCTGCTCTGACCTCCTCCCAGCTGATCTCCTTTTCCTTCCACTTTTCCACTCATAGCTCTGAAACTTCCTTCTGCCTCACTAAACCTCAGAAATTAGGTCCCTCAGTGAAGAAGTTATTTCTTCACTTAACTCTTAACTATTCTTTCCATCTCTGCTAGGGAGCATCGTATTAAGTATTATATTCTCTCTAGGTGGTCTCTCAGTGTCATTTTGATGCTTTGCCTCTCAGAATCCAGTCTTATCTTTCTGCCTTATCAGACTTCTACCTGGGAAGTCTGAGAAGCTCTGTAGGCTCCCTCTGGTTTATTCTTCCATCTATTTTTCTTATTATTATAATTTCTTCTCAGGAGTGTCTTGTCCACATCAGAAGCTCACTATATCAAAGCTAAGCATGGAATTGTTCTTCTCACATCAACTTCTGTATTTTTTAGTCAATTTCAATTCAATTTAGTGGGTGAAACTTGTTATGAAATGAATAACTCTCATTGTTTCACCGAAAACTGGAATATGAGTTTCTGAAAGGATGATGAACTTCGGTTCTACAGGCAGCTGGTTAAAAAGTAAAGCAAAAATTTCTGAAATAACAAAGGAACTAATTAAAACACTCTCAGACGTCTGAGCTCTTTCTTTGCCAAGCTAAAATATTGTTGCAAATGAAAAATTTATACACAGATAAAACACAGCAGCTCAAGAAATTAACTATGGATGATGTGCTAAGTGGGAATGACCACGGTGTAATTCAATTTGGCACCCTTGGGTTTCAGGTAAACTGGATTAGCTAAGACTAGAAAAGTCTGTCAAAGGACTTGAGAGAGATTTAAATCCAGATGACTACACAGAATAATGGCACACAGCATTTCAACATACAGCAACAAAGAATGGACAGACTAATTTATATAACGAAACTCCAACATGTCCTTTCTGTTCAACATGGACCATCAATTTAAATGCCAACAAAGAACAAAGAAAGAATGTACAAAGAAGAGGAAAGAAAAAGCAAGGGACACACAAGCTTCCTGTACTTCAGGAAGCCACCATCTGAGGCAAAAGACTGGATGCTATGCTGAAAGGTTTGTTTTCCTAATGGTACTTTAAACTCTTTTTTAACTAACTCTCTTCTCCTGGCTTCTTCAGTCTTTAAACAAGGGAAGAAAAATCTTACATTATGCTTTATTATTGAGTTACAATAACAGAACTAGCACGTGCAGAGACTATTGGTTCTTATTAACTTTATACGCTTGGAAGACACAATTCTCTTTAGTAACTGCACACAAACAGATGAATAATACTAGCATAAGCCCTAACAAGGCATGCAATAACAGGGCATGGTGCAGACAAGGTAGTTTTTGAGGCATAATGCATGGTGTGCTACTGCCAAGTAATTGAGGGTTTGAAAGAGCCTTTCTCCCACCAGAAGATGTTAAAAAAGAAAACTCCAACTCAAGCTTAAAAGTTTCAAGATTAACTAAGAAAAAAGAAGCTTGTATCAATTGGAGTGAACCTTTTTGTTTATTGAAGATTTTCTTCAAGGTTTAGTCTTTCTATTAAGATTAAAAAATGCTAAAAAAATCCAAATTTGCGAAGAGACCAGAATAAAGTTTCTCACCAAGAAAAAATACGAATAAATTGATGTAACAAAAAAAGATTACATCACACTTTGTATTTTTGAAGCCTTTTGAGTTTTTTGCTGTTGGAAGACTCAAAGTCATTGCCAAGTGAAACAGGAGAAAAATCATCTGAAATTTTAAGGCTGCCATCTCCATCAGTGACAGTTTAAATGCAATTTCAGAACAAAACCAGACGACTTTCACTTTGTACCATTAAGGCAATTTACAAACAAAAACAGTTCTTAGAGTGATCACAATCCCAGGCATGCACAAGATTTGTGAGACCTTTTTTTCGTGGATGTTGCAGGCGGAGCAGCAACACTTTAATGCTCCTTTTAATGCTCTGAAGCATTTGCTTTTCTCAGAAAAGTAAGAAGAGAGATAATGATAGAAATTACCTATTTGTCAGCATGCAAAGTTAATTCTGAAAAAAAACCCAACCCACCAAGCCCCCACCAAGGAAAATAAAGAAAAGGCAAATTGTGAGCTATTGGGAATGCCTGCTCTGCAATGTCAACTTACAAAAGATATTATCTGAGAAAATGGGGAAGAAACGAGTCTGGGAATTTATTTTTAATAGTTGGCATTTGACAGAGATCAGTGAATACCCAGCAAAGAATTTCATTTTTCAGAAGTCATAATCCAGTTTCTTCATCTCTAACTGTAGAAATAAAATATGAAAGAAGAAATGTGAGATCACTTCTAAGTAATGAAAACAAGAATCAGAATGTCTCCGGATGCTTTTCCAGGAGCAAAGCCACACTGTCTCTTGAGATAACCATAGAAGAAAACAATGTCTCATTTCTCCAGCTACAAAAGATAATTGAATACTCAAATCATTTGTGAGTAACTTTATGATACAGACTGTTGAAAATCTTTAGATAAAATGAGTTTGCCATGCCATCAAGATAGGAGGTACTGATTAAATCAGTCTGATTTTACTAAATCCTCCAAGGATGTACAATGGAAAGTCTTGGGAGAGGACTGTGTTTACTCTTCCATTAACAACAGCAGTACAGACTCAGCAGAGCCAGGGTCTCAGGTGAATGTCATTATCATCAGGCTACTGAGTTAATTTTGTGTAATTAATTAAATATTCATTTGGTCAGACAGAGACAGATACCAATTTGACAGTCCAGTGACTAGGGCACTCACCTAGGCTAATGAGATGGAATCCCTTCTCTAATTAACATGGAGAGAAAGGAATAAAAACTACAGACTTTGAGGGAAAGTTATAAAACATAAACCAATCCCACTTATCAGAAGAACCAGGAGACACTTCTACCTGAGAAAGAAGGCTTGAATCTCTCTTGTACATTTTACATTTGAGGTCTACTCCAACCTACTTACATTTCCAAACTAAGAGACTTTCTTGTTCAAAACCTTTCTGTGCATTCCAGAAATCTTCTGTTGAATTGACAGGAAAACCATTTTGTCAGAAAACTCTAGAACATGTCTACTCAATACTTACAGCTGAAAAGCTGTGTTTCAGTTCCCACTTACTCAAAATGTGCCAACGTGAAAAAAAAAAAAACCAACACCTCAGCAGGGAGCTTAGCTGTGCAAACTGAGACAACAAAATCCGTACAGATAATACTATAAAATTAAGAACTAATCCAAGAACAAAGGGAGCCTATCCACCTCATGATGCACCACGTTCATTAAAAGTAAGTATTGCACTTCTAAGAACTGTAATTGCAGTATTTCATTTCATGAAGCTGGCAGTTGCACAGTGACTGCAAGCACAAGTTGTCACTTCCACCTCCCCCCCCTCCATTTGCTAATAAAAGTAGGAAATAAATGCCTGGATTCTGCTGGAAATTTTGACTTTCTAAATTGCAACCAAATAACATGTATTTATTTACAATGAAACTTTCAAAATGTCATTGTTAAAGTAGAGGACATAAATCCGATAATTGATAGCAAAATGGAGGCTTGATAATTCCCACTTAACTAACTTGCAGACTTCCTAGTCTTTCTGCACCTGCTCTTCCACAACAATTTATGAGCAGTGCTCTGCAGAATTGTTTCTTGGTAATTACACTTCATTAATGTTACACAATCTATCAGGATATATTTTCTATTTACTTATTTATTTTAGACAGCTCTACATTGTAGCCAGGCTACAAGCTAGGTGGCTTAGAATGAATATACAGCCCTTGATAAAAGATAAGCAGTCTCAGGCACTGCCTATTCACAGCCTTCAGACCATCAGTTCCCCCAGCCCAAATCCTGAGGGCTACAGTCCTGAAGCAACAACTCTTCTTAGTGTTAAGGAGCCTTGATGTGGCTTGTTCAGTGACAAAATTTGGTCTTTTGATACTGGCATTGAGAATTTAAGCACTGACTTTCACAGCATATTCCAGGAAGGAAGAATAACAGGAAGAAGGGACACAATGAAAAAGAACTTTCCTTTTTAGCTTCTGAGATTCAAGAACAACTTCTGAATTATTAGAGAGAGTTTTGCATTGCTAATGTGAACTCCTGATTACAAGGCATACATGGTATAGTGTTTCCTTCCTTGAGTCCCCTAAAAAATGAGCTGAACTCTAAGAAGTGTAAAATGTTACACAGACATACAAAGATTTTTCCCTTCCCATATTTTAAGATATTTAAGATGCTCACAGGAACAACAATGCCATATATTAAAGTACTAGTCTAAATCCAGAGGTACAAACACTATATAAAGTGTCTTCAGATACTACTCTTTTCTGCCTGAAAAGTTAATGGCACAGCACTGCCTTTCTATTATAAATTTATAAGCAGAACAGTAATGTCTGACCAGACATATTCAGAGAAGCAAAACATTTTGGGTTGATTTCCAGCATCATTAGTACTCTCACTGTACAGAGCTTTAAAGAGATTGTAGTTCGGTGGCTCGTGTCCATAAATAATGTCAGTCATGGTTCACTGGTTGAATTAATCTGATGTAAAATGACTAAATTGAAAATCTGTAGGTTGAGCTCTTGATGAGTTCTGGCAGAGCTCTAAGAAGGCGATCATAAGCTTATAAATGAAAGGAGAGTGATGGAAATTGAAATATTAAAGAAGCAGGATGTAATAGATTAAAAGTTAATTTTGATAACGTAACTTGTACCAAATAAGAAAATGAATGATGCAAGAAGCTTCTTTTTAACTGTTTTCACAAGTTTCTTTCCAAAGTAAGCTATTAGACTGAACTGCATGGCTTTGAAAGGGTGAGTCCACCTTTTTTTACCTTCTTGAATAAGCTGTCACCCATGGCTTCATTGCTTATCTATCGCAAACCAATGTGGGAAAGGTTTTAGCAGTAGTTTGAAGCAATCTCTGACTCAAAAATGAAAGCCAAAATACTTGCTGATGAATTCCTTGGCCATGGCCTAGGGTGGCCATGGCTGTGACTCGATCATTTTTCCTAGGGAGATTCTTTGCCCGATATGATGGAGGATCGTAGGCATTGAATAAGATGGGAGATTCAGCAGATCTCTGCTGAAAACCACATCCACCTTTAGATGGGCTGTTTTCCTTCCTGACATCATGGAAAGCCACGAACTGCACTGTGAGAAGCATGAAAAAAGTCTGAACCTAAGTCATTAGAAATTTAGCCTGTTGATAACACTATCTATCACTACTATTGAAAGGCTCTAAAATAATAATTGGAAAATCTCCAAAGTGTTATGGTAAAATACAGAAGTTTTATGAGCAATAAAGATCAGTGTTTGGTAAGTTTAAAAGTTAAGTCTGCATCATATTTAAAATACGATTGTATAAAGCAGCACATTGACCAGCATCAAATGAAGTGCAGCATTCTTTAAGATCTAATTTGAAAACTTCATACAAAATATATTGTTTGTAATATTCACTGCAATTGGATATATAAAACCATTTATCAAAAGGAAGATTTTAAAATGCAGTACATTTAATACATTTTCCAATATAATGGCATGTTGGAAATTGAAGAAAAGCTTTAATAAAACTCTTTTGCTGCAAATAGTCCCAATCTTACAAAAACATGCCTTTTTTTAGCACTAAAAAGACTTTTCTGTGGAACACATTCATGTCCTGGGGCTTCCACAGAAAAACCAGCAATAAATTTAGAATCTCCAGTAAACAGATTACAATATAAATAGAGAATAATTTTCAGAGCATTGGAGGTCATTTGTAAACATTAAATAATAATTTCTGACTCACTGGAGAACTCAACAGATTTAAGACAGGGAGAAAGAGTAAAGCTATACAAATTCATTAAGTATTACAGATTTGCTTCCAGCAATTCTATGGTTAAGATTTTTAGCATATAGAAAACAGAGAGAGATTAAGTCAAGAAATATAAACTAGTGGGGAAAAGATAAACTTAATATTCTGGGCTGCGGTAAACCAAGAAAGACTACAGAATCCAGGTCCTGTGAGGATTCATGTAGTCATAGAGAAAGTCAGCCAGCAGCTCAAGGTAAATTGAAACCTACAAGGTCTACAGGGTCAGTGGTCAAATATGGTACTGCTGAAAGGTATGCTGAAAGCTTGTACAGCCATCCTTTTGTGTCCCACAGCTGAATACAGATAGCTTCCTGTTTGCATTTTAATGATAGTGATGAAGATATTTTACAGTTGTTTGAATAAGTATTGAAAATCCAAGAACTGCCCAGCTACTCCATATTCAAAGCTATTATTTTCTTACGGGGCCAGGATACACAGGCAGTGAGTCCCACCAAACTGTATTTGTTTGCTCATTATTCACGTGTTGGCAAATCTCTTGACATTTGCCAAGCAGATGACATTTATACAACTACTGTTTTCATTTCTTAGTCACTCTAGACTGCATAAGGAGCTTTCCAGACAAAAGAGCCAACATCTCTTATGCTTTATATAGTTGACAGTCCAGGTCAGTCATAAACAAATGCCATGGGGAGGTGATGGAGCTTTTAACTCAGCCTTCCTCCAGATAACTAACAGACAGCACAGACTGAACTTTTAGAAAAACTCGGTTGGAGCCTGAGATTTTAAGAAGTCTTCATGGGAAACAAGAGCATTTGGAGGCTAGATTAGCTTTGGATGCTAACTCTTGACAAGCTGCATCAAGAGGATTGTATATAACCAATTCTGCAGCCAACAAAATAACCCAATGAGACAGTAAAACTTTTAAAGAACAAATACTGTATTGCCCTTATTTTATCCTTCATATATTTGAGTTTTCCTGCTAACTTTGTTCTCTTTTAGTCTGCTGCACAAACATGTATTCCTATGTTCACTTGCAGACAGGCCTTTTACACCATCACACACTTAAGTTTCATAGTAGATCTCAGAGCTCTAAATACTGAATTTTATACATAGTTCATGTGTAATGCTTAATTAGATATAGTCTCTTTATGCCAGGTTCCCTGCCCACCCTCCTTTTGTTAGGATGCAAGAAAAATATGTGTTGTATAGAGAAAATTTGGGTGGGTATTGGATGTAGAGAAAGTCACTTTAGTAAGAACGATCCTGCAGCAAGTGGCATCAAGATTAATTTATCTCAAAGTACAATACAGCCAGTGACAAAAACATTCAATCTTATCTCCAAATCTCTTAGAAGGAAATAAATTTGGACCAGTAGCGTTGTGGAGTTAAAGCATCTGGATTTGTGTTGGGCTCTTTAAAGTCAATGAAAGATTTCCAATGAATTCAGTAAGCACGGGATTTTACTCAATTTTTATTTTTATTTTTTTAACAGAGTAACAGCCATTAGCAGAAAAACATGGGATTACAACTATTCTTCTCTTAATAAGATTTCTTTAGAAATGAACTTCATAAAGATCAGGTTAAATACAAGCCTCAGTCAGCAATAAGGGAAACATACTGGGTTTGGAGATCTCCTGGATGCCTTCACTGTTTCTGTAGTTTCCTCTCTAATAATGGGGGAGATGAAGTTATGATCTCAGTACTGAAAATTCTAGGTTCCACCAAAGTACAAACTTCATGGATAGCAAAGGAATAATAGAGAGGAGCTTAAGAAATTTATTTAACTTAAACGTAATGTTTCTATTTGGGGTGAAACAAATGCAAAATGCTATGTAGAAATCCTGGAAAGAGCAAATTCAACATAAATTTACACAACTCTGGACTGAATATCCATCCAGAGATACACAGAACATGAAAGCCAGAATTATTATTCAAAATGCTCAGTAGAAAGCCCAAATGCAATATGGACTTTCAAACTGCAGATATGGTACATGGCCCACAGAAGGAGACTTAAAGCAGGGAATGGATGGAACAGGCAGTTAAAGAGGAGATTGATTTAAGAAATTAAGAATAAAGTCTCAATAATCAGTAACTCAGAGGGAATATTACATCTAAAGATGTGTAAAGACTTTAAATATCAAGATGATGAAGTGATAATTTTGGGTTTTATTTCTTTACTGAACTCAGCAGTCAAACCCAATTAGCTCTGTTATGGAGGAAAACAGTCATAAGGAAACTCTCTTTATGAGGAGCAAAAAGAAAGAACATTTGCTTAGTCTAGCAAAACCAGCAAAGATGATTATTTCAAAATAAATACTGAGGAACCACTTAGGAAAACTCCAGAAATTTTAGCTGGCTGTGAATAAGTTTAGGAATAAAATTAGCAGATGTCTGATCAGAGGACTGATGCTAAGGATTCTTCCTGCTGGTGTAGAGGGGCAGTAAATCTTTTCATCTTAAGATAGAACTCAGTAGGCTAATGAAAAAGTTTATATGATACCTCTGCAGAGGGATTGAACTTAATGAACCAAGAAGTCACTCTGGTGCGTCTTTATATACTGCTGAAAGGAACTATTATGAGGAGGAATATCAGAAAGCAATATTCAATCCATCCAATAACATTGTCTTTGACTGCACAAAATAAAATATTTACAAATGTTAATTAAAGTTTGAAAGGTAATTGGTTATTTCTGGTTCTGCTCTGTGTAATAACTTTCTGATGATAGCAGAGGTATCCAGAGGAATGGGTCTGTTTTTTAATGAGTGCTCTGATATCGTTCTAAAAGGAGCTACGCAGCAGGAGAATGTCTCAATGACCCTTGTATTTCCTCTTGTACTTTCAGCATCCTCGTGGTAAAGCAGAGCACAGTATGACAGGAGTTGAAGAGTCAAAGACAATGACTCTAGCAGTAAGACATCCACCTCAACAGCCATGTGCTCGGTGACTGTGAATGAAAAAAGTAAAACCCCTGCTGATAGCAGGAACAAGTTCATCTATTTCCATTGCCAAAGCTGACAATGATGAGGTCTACACTCTCTAAAAGCCATTTTAAAAGAGCTGAGTGCAATCTTGTATTTCAAAAATTCCTCATGTCCAATAGGAGACAGTCACCTTGCACTACTCTAATGAGTTCTAAAGCTGATGAAGCATGACCAGCAATGAGTTAACTGTTCTGGGAAGAGAAGTACAGAGAGGCTAATTGGCTTTGTGATGCAGAAAGGCTGTTGGTGACAATCCTCTTGTTAGATGTTGAACGATTTCCACAGGAGATATCTGCTCTGCCTGAACATACTTCAGTAAATTTGCAATTTTCTGTGAATGTCTGAAAATGCATTGAAACATCAAAATGCATAATGCAAAACAAGGAAAATGCTTGGGTCTCTCAGTATTTGACTTCAGCTTTAAAGATGAATGCAATACTCGAAGTCAAGAAAAGTGGAGGTCTCTACATGTAGCCATTTCTTCCAAACATGGCTGATGTTCAAAGGTCTTACTTTTACTTACATGTGATGAAATAGTCCAAACTTAACAGTGCTGAGCTGGAGAAAGTCAGAAAACAGCCAAGTAGGTACATGACGTCTTCTCTGTTGAAAGGAGAGGTCATGGACAGCTTCCTCCAGAAAATAATAACCTGGAGGAGCTTTGTACAGGAACTGCTGGCAGAAAGGCAGTTAGCCTCACGATTCAGGAGGGAGTTTTCATCTTGACTGATGAAAGCTAGTCTCTCCACAGACTCCCTACAGACTCTTTAGTTAAACGTAATCTATCCTAGGCACAGCTGAAACTGAGAAATGGACCGCTTGCAGAATGAGACCTACACTTTACAGATTATCCTGTTTAGTAGAGTAATATGTGCTTTTAAAACTAGTGAGCGCTGTGCCAATATTTAAGCGTTCTTGGACTGGATCCCAGGTTGTTAGAGACTGTCTAGGAGGAAAAGCTGTTGACCTCTAGGAGTTCATACTTAAATCAAAATTTTCACAATACAAATAAAAAAAATAATAACTGTAATAGGGGATAAAGGATAGTATCAGGCTCTTACGCTGTTATCCCTTAATATTCAGCGATTCCCTTGTGCATTGGTAGATTGATGGTGCACCATACCATGTGCTTTCTGTCCTATTAATGGGCAACATAGCCCACATAAGAAAAAACAACATTCTTGATTTTCACACACCTGTAACTTCTCTGCTGCAAAATCCAAGGTCTTCAATCTGTAGCAGAAGCATGCCTGTGATGACAGGTGGTCCAGAGATGAAATATTTTACAAAGCTTTCAAATTTTCACCAAAGACTTGTACACATCACTTGCACACCACTGGCACATCACATTAGGAGATGTACTTTGCTCTGACCTCAAAGGCTCCATTCTCTTTTGATTTTCCTGGATTCTCATTTATTTTTTTGGATAAACACCATGAGCTGCAGTTAAACCGTGCAATGTACCGTGAGTGATTAGATATTAGAAAGAAGAAAAGATTTCACAGAGTAATGCAAAATAATTTGTAAATTACAGAAAAGAGGGGGAAAAAAAAAAAAACAAACCAAAAAAAAAACAAAAAACCCCAATCACTTTCTCCATTCTGTTCATCTCCAGAATTCATATTGATAGAGGATTAAATGAATTCTCCAAGACTCTGTCAGAGGTACCGTTGGAATACAAAGACCAAATTTTAGCATTTTCCCCAGTACAATATATTTGTTGAAAAAAACCTAATGCAATATGTTGGTTTTTATGAGTGTGTTTAATCAAATATTTCTGTGCTTCCTTCTGAGGCAAAAATCTATACTAGTAGATTAGAAAAATCAATGTGCAGCAATAAAGGTGGATAAAATGTTAAAATGTCTTGCATGAAAACATTTTTTTCAGGGAAAATTAAATGTAATGACTCCAAAGCAGTTTGCAGACAGAAGTAAATATTGTTGCATTGCTACATGGGAACAAAACCCAACAAATTTGGAATAATTTGTTCTATTTTTTCTAAAAGAACAGTCAAGTGCTTTTATTTCCACTCTGGACTAAGCAGTTGTCTTCTATTCGTTCTGAAAATGTTAATCAACAAGAGTCTATTTGGTGCTCACAAGAAAACCACAACTGTGAATTCACCCCAAAACTTAAAAAAAATCCTAACAGCTTTGGAGATATGAACAATAATTTGGATACTTAAGTTTTCTGTGTCCAGTGCATACATTTACTACTTAATCCTCATAATGATCTTATCATTGAGAAGTATTTATCTTGAATTACGTGAGGAGTCCCACATCTCATTGCTAAAGTTATGGATTGCTCATGGAGGAGCCTTGATTCTCCAGGCAGAACTCAGTGTCCCAGAACACATCTTTTGGCAAGCACCTACCCAAAATGGACGAGTGCACTGTGTCCTACTGCAGAGATTCTGAAAATAAGTGTATTTTTCATCAGTTAAGGTTTAGTATTAATTGAAAGAACAGTATTGGTATGGCAAAATTTCTAAACTTTATGCATAATTTTGACTGTCTGGCATCTGCAAGTTTACTAAGAAGTGCCAAGATTTCGACCAAATAGGGGAGAATGGGGTTTATTAGCAAGACACATCCTGGCCCACTTCAGCATAAACTGAAAGAAAAGTAGTGTTGTGCAAAGTAGTTGGAAATAGTTATACTTTGCTTTCAGAACATTTCGAAGTCATAAAAGCTTATTAGAAAAACTAATTGAATAGCCTCCAGTGGAGAAAAGGAAAGCCAAATAATCATGAACAAACTGCAGAATAGTTCTGCCCTATTATTGTCTGAGTTCTCTGTCCTACAGTTTGAGAAAACACCCAGTAAAACCTTGCTATTAGCACAAACATATCAGTAGGAATGTGAACTGTTACACTTTGAGATACCCTTTGTGAAATGCTTTTTTTTTCCCAAGCTGTACTTAAATAACGAATGAACAACAATTATTTTCTGAATCAGCATGAAAATGAAAAGAGAAAAAAACAGCAACAACAAAAAACAACCTGTAATCACAGCAAGGCTAAACAGGCAACAAAGTGGTTATTAGTAGATCCAGAGCTAATTAATCATCTCCCAGGTCTGATTCTGTTACAGCACATCGTATCATATGGATTGCTCATGCATTCAGGCTTTGATACACATTACCACATAAATCATTCAGCACTAAATGCCACAAGCTTAGGAACAAGCCCTCCCTCCCTTCGGTCAGGCCACTGGCAATGTGGGAGTCAGGCTTGCAGTGCAGGAAGACATCAGCCCCAGAGGAGCACTTGGTGTTGTGCCAGCACCTCGTTAGCATCTAGCAGTGCTGGCAGAGCATGAAAGCAAGAGAAAATACAGGCAAGCGTAAGTCAGAGAGCAGATCAAACAGCAGGGTCAGGGTTTATAGGCTCCATTTAGCGCATTTTAAAGGGCAACTGTTGGTCTAGCGTACAGACATCAAGGAATAGGGCTGCTTAAAATTCCTGCATGCGTGCACAACTTTCCAAGAAACACCTAAAAGTGCATTTGTTGTGGGGCAAAGATTTTTTCTGCAATATTCCCAAGCAGTTTGTGAAAGCAGGTGGGTCACTGACATTCCTGCAATTACTAATTTTCTTCCCTTCTGAATTGGATACAACCTGAAGCACGTAATTAGCACACAGAGCAGCAGAAGTAAAACATGCTCAGTTTCATATATGAGGATCTTCTGCAGGACTTGTTTTTGACAGGGCCAGAAATGGAGTACCAACGGCAGGTATTGTGCGGAAAGACAGGGAGATTTGCCTGCTCACTGTGACTGAGTGAAGCTGCCAACATTGATGTGTTGGTCAGAACAAGGCTTTGATGTGAAATTTAGAAGAACAGATGTTTTATCTGGGAGCTTCTCCAGATCTTAAAAAAAAAAAAAATCGATATTGGCCTCTTTTGTCAGCAGCAGTGGCACGAAAGGACTGAGGAAACACTGAGTAAATAGCTGCATTTCTAAGTCACAGCAGAGAAGCAGCAAGGTTGCATGATTAGCTCTGTGAGTGACTACAGCCATAACTAATTGCTGATTGCCAGCTAAATGGACTGAACAACACGGTAAGCCCTGGCCATGTTAATATGGCCACTGGTTTTCATCTCTGCTCACTCCGTTCTTTCAAAAAAAAACCCCAAGAATGCCATCTCTCCTCAAAGGCAGCTATACTAGCAAAGCCAGCTGAGACGAATGGCATGAAGGTTTACCGGACTGCAAATGCATGACAGATCTTTGAGAGATATTAACTACTGCATTATATGCAAAACTGGACTAATAAAGACTGTTCCTCATAGATCATGTCCAAACTGAAAGGAGTGTTAATCCACACAAAAGATTTAGAAAAGCTCTATCATTAGTCCAATGGTTATTAAGCAATATAAGAGAATTCCTTCAAATTTATCTTCTTTGCCTTTTCTCTAAATGACATCACCAATTTGTACTGTAAATGCCTGTCAAAACTCTATGATCTGTCTGAAATACCTCTCAAAATGCATTCTTCCCAGTCTTCGAGCACCAAGGCTGTGCATGTGGCTCGGAGGAAAGGAGGAGGCTGCCCAGGAGGGTTCAGACAGTGTTTGGAGCTCCTTGATAACTTCTGGGGCATCTCTGGGGCAGAGCCACCCCAATCCACCTGCACTGAGCTGCTCTCCATGGACCCATCCTATGTTCCAACCTGCAGGGCCAGTGGGTCCAATTTTTGTGGCATCGAAGTCTCAGCTCTGTTAGTGAAATATATGATATTTGTGCTGCCAGATGCAGTGAGCTATGCCCTAAAGCCCTATGGACTGAGTTAGCCATCATGCAGCCAGGGTCTCAGTACACAATAACAAGTTTCCATTTAACTCAATTTTTTACACTATTATCTAATACAGTATTATTTCTGAAGTGGTTTAAAAAAGTGCGTATTCTAGCAAAAAGGAAATAAAACAGCAATAACATTGTCTTGTCACTGGTGATTTCAAAGTTAGCTGCCTTATGCCTGGAAAAATGCAGTTTCCTTGGGCTGCAACTATTCAGTGGGCCAGGTAATCAGGTGATGTAAATCAGTGGAGTTCTGTCCGGATGCCTCAGCAATAATGCAAGATGTTGCTCTCATGATTGCTTTTTGCTGAGCCTACTTGCTTTGTAAAGCCACTACAGCAAGTTGATAATGATGCATGAAATGGAAAATCCTTCTGTGCACACCCAAATGCTCAGTGGATGGGCAAAGCAATCACAATGGTGCTCTGTTATTTGGTGGCTCTTAGTACACGTGTGCCCATGCTAATATATTCTGGCATTTGCTGATTTCAAATAGGTGCAACTCCACCTTTTAAATGCATTTATTCCTGATTAACACATCCTTTAATATGACGGGAGACAGATGTACAGCAGAATTCAGGTCACGCACTGAATAAAGAACACAAAGTTGTGGGACTGAAGATGAAAATCTTCAGTGGTGTCACTCCACTGAGTTAGATAGCAGGGAATTTGGCCTGGTTATGTACCTCATTGACGTGTCAACCCCTTGAGGCAACGGTGGCTGGGTATTTTGAGAATAAAAACACTTAAACACTTGCAGCATATGTGCCACTATCACACTTCAGCAGTAGTTCTTTCCGTTCTACAAAACTTGCAGGAAATTGTTTGGAGAATTTTCAAAGTAAGTTCTCGAGAGTTTTTTATTCATCTCCATAGACACAGAGCTACTCAAAGGTTATCTGAAATAGCTGCAGGCAGCAGAGGAATCACAGAGAGATCACATGAAACATAGCCTGGTTTCTGGAAAAGAGGGATATTCAGCTCCTCTTCTATACCATTGCTGTGCACCATTTTGACCACTTCTGGGACACACTGAAAATAGCTCAGAAAGCATCTTGCTCAACATTTATATCTGTATATCATGATGACTCCTATCCAATGCAGATGCCACAAATCCATCTCAACTCAAAAATGTAAGCTACATAATGCCAAAAATGTCACCAGAATGTAAGCTTTGACACAACACTACCCCTAAAATCCTCAGGAATTCATCACATATGGAAAACTGAAGATTAAATGTACTGCCTCATGTACATTACACCATTAACTTTGTTTTGTGAATCTAAGATAACATATATATATTTTTTCCATTGGATTAGCTTCCTCAACCAAGCAGTAGTGAGATAAGATGAGACGTAGTACTGGCAGAGGGGAATCAGATCATCCTGAATTTAGTTCTGCTTAAAGAGTTATGGAACTGCAGCCTTCACTGGCAATGACATTTAGGGATATGAGTTGTTACAGGAAAATTTTTCTTTTCCTTCTAAATAGGAAAAGAAATTGGAGATAAGTTTTCAAATTATTTACTCAAATGCACTGAAAGCAACACAATGTATTTGTCTTAATATACAGACAAACCAATCACATTTGCTCATTACAGCAGTGCAGATTTTATTTGACAGCTGTTGGCAAGAGAGAGGGTTTATTTCTCAGTTTTTCTGGCTCTTGGACTGACTCTGGAGATACTCAAGCCCAGTTTCCCTATAGCTTGTTCTACTTCCAATGAAAGGCAATGTTAATTTGTTTCCTCTGAATTTCTTTATAATATCCTTCATTCTCGATTGTAGCATATTTCAACTTATCCTTGGTAGGCTTATCTTTATTTGCATCTTCCTCACTGAAGTTCTGTGGTCTAATATGAACATACTGGCCAAAGCTCTTAACATATTAAATCATTCAATTTGCTCTCAATTCAGTCATTCAACAATACAGTGTGGAGTTTTCTGTAATTATGTGACTTCGCAGGGAAATACTCTGCAAAGTTCCATCATTTTTTGGTTCCTTCCCAAATATAAGCAGAAGCTTGATTTTTTTTTTTTTTTTTGAAGTTCATCTGTAGTAATCTCTTTTTAATTGCTTCTCATTTTGCTTGTTCCCATCATTCTGGGCATCTGAAGCCATAAAACCATCAAACAATGTAGTTCCCTTACCTGTGTACCAGCTGCTTGCGGCTTACACAAGTGGCAGTTTCATAGTCATGAGTGACACACACTTTATGTGGGCTGCACTTCACCTTCAAACACGGATCTTTGGATGGATCAAGAGCTACAAAAAAACAAACATAGAGGAAAAAAGTTAGCAGTACATACGAAATTACCTTGTGGCTGACAGATTACAAGTGTCCTGAGGAAATACTCAGCCACTTTGCAGTATGTGCCATTGTTTGCAGACTGTAAGGTAAATGGAGATGTGTAAGTAGAAGTATAGAGGGAATACTTAAAGATTCTTATTACTGAATAGCGTTCTGATAATAACTTGGCATTAAAAATAATACTTGACATTGTACTTCAGGAAGAAGCTCTGGTATAACAATCTTCTGTTATGCTCTTTATTTCATAGAAAGGCTACGATGGAATAAGACAGCCACAAGTAACAATAATACCAATAACATTATCCTGGACTTTCATACAACTGTTATCAGCAGCAGTTCTGCTGGAAGTGGGATTAGTGAGCGTGATGAGTTACGACGTCAGAGTAAATATGTCCAAGTTCTTGTCTTTGTTCATGCTCCCTAAGGAAAATTCTTCCTCCAAAGTTGCTCCCTATTCTCCATCCTTCAATACCCAATGCTCCACCACTTGGTGGTTGCACTCCAGCTTTGGTCTGAAGCCTTTATTCCTCAAGGAGCAATCACTGCTGCTTTGTCTCTTTCTCCAGTGTGGACCTGAAGTGAATAATGCTGTACCCTAATGACAATGCAAAACAGATTTAAAGGACTGCAGATACAAAATAATTACCCAAACTGGCACTCGGATAGAACACAAGGATGAACACAAACACCTACATGTGCGCACACACTGCTCATGTGAAAAGCTTATTTGAAGACTGAAACATCACAGCAACCTACTGCCATGTTTCAACAAGAGGTTCCTGCAAGAATTCCCATTTAGGGCAATGAACCAAATCCCCCTGAATACAGTGAACACTCTCTGAAAAGAGGCAGTGAGATTCCGAGGGCTTCTTTATTTGTTTCTCTGTACACAAAAATCACTCTTAACAGTAATGAAGAAATTAGAATGTGGTGTGTTACACTGAGTCTTGCTAGAGCTGCACACATGCTTTCCCTCTGCTCTTGTAAGTGAAGGTATTAAGCACGTATCAGAGGACTCAGGTGGTAAAATTAGGATTTGTTTAGGATTATCCTGTTTAGTGCTCACAGTGAGAGAGCTGGAATCAGTGGAGGCAGGAGCTGCTCCTTTGCAGAGGGGGGATGCTGGTGCACGAGGAGCAGCCCTGTAGCATTCTTCTGGGCCCAACAGAAGCTCAATAGCTCAAAGCAGACAGTATTTGCTGCCCTGCCTACGTGCAAACCAAGCTGCTCCTGCCAACTTTCTATAGACTGCTGCCTTAAGTGAGTGCTGATTTGGTAATCTTTCAAATGAAAAAAGAGAAGTGATACAGTGCTGTACTGGATACCACTTCAATTACAGCACTGATCCCACCAGGGAAAATCTCTTATAAATACTTTTCTGCAATCAAGTTCTATTTGAAAGGCTATCTATCTAAATTTATTCTCTAACAAAAGGATGCTTCTAAAGACCAGCAATAAGTTGTATCTGCCAGGAGGAATTACAAATATTCCAAAAATGGTTATGTGAATACTCAGAAGGGAAGTCACAGCCATATGTAGAAATTTCACCCTGAAGCGAGTTTTAAATAAGCTTTTTTGGATATTATTTTGCCATAGACTCAACTTTCTGTTCATCTGGAAGGTGTCTTTAAAATCCATTTTCCTTCCCCCTTTCCATCCCACATGATGGGTCATTTTTTGAATTGGGTAACTCAGTTTCATTTTTGGAACCATGTAAAGATCTTACTGCAAGTTATGGTCATGAAGCTCAGAGAAACTTTCAAATGATACTACTTGAAGTACAAGAAGTTATGGTTTGCTAAGCACCAGATTTCTTTATGTGACAGTAAATACATACCCAACAAGCAGATAACACTTGTGTTTCTCTTGCAGTGCTGAAGCCTTGCAGCTGTTCTGCAGGTTTAAACAGCAGTAGCTACAAACTCTTACCACATTAACACCCATCACACATTTTCAATGGGCATTTGAGCATCACCAGTGTACATATATTTATTTTGATGAAAGGCACAGGGAATTTGCAAAAACAAAAGTGTTAAAAGCTTCTTTTTCTTCCTTAAAAAAAAAAAAAGTCATCAAAATTGACAGAAAAGTGAGCAAGGAAGGAGAACAGACCGTCTGTGTCCTGTACCACAAGCAACCCATCAACAACACCCAAAGAGTTGCTATGAGGAAAATACAGAGAGAGTGTTTGAGAAGCCTGTCTGCCCAACTAAGAGACCAGAGACTGAAAATTCAGGGGTGCTTTGCTTTTGGTTTCTGGTGTCTTTTGTAACAGTGACACGTGAGGAGAAGCAGTGATTCTGGTCCCAGCTCACCAGCCCCCATCCGCTGCTCATTACATCCCCAGAAAAGCAGTGGGTGAGACATACGTCCTTAATCCTTTTTCTTCAGCTCTCACCAGAGACTGAAACAAAGTCTGAGGCAGATATCTATAAGAAAAGCATTAACGAGCAGAACTTGGTTAGCCACTGGTCTGGTTTAGCCACTCTGTATTAACACACATGCACGTTGTCTGCTTTTGCTGGAGACACATCCTAGATAAAAAATACTGCATCAGTGCTGCAGTCCTACAAGTCACACCCATGGTGCAGACAGGAAAGGTATGCTTGTTTTCATCCTAACCTTGAAAAGCTGGTTTGGAAATAAAAAAATGGTCCCACTCAAACAACTACAAATGTTGTTTGAAGAACAGCAATGGTAAAGGATGTGGTTGGAAACACTAGCAGCTGTTTCCTTTGAAATCAGGCCTAAGAACTCTCAAGCTCAGTGTCTTCTAAAATATGAAAATAAGAATAATAATAATGCCAATAGGAATACATAAGGCTTTTAATAAGCACTCGCTGGATGAATTATTTCATTCCTGATGGATAATCTCATGGAGATCCTTAAATGGACAACACTGTGAAAGTGCAATTAATCATTTTTTATAAGCAACCAGTTCAAAGAAGTTTATTAAATGCAAACAGAACTGTGGACTTTGTCAGAAGACAGCAGACAACCCCCACAGTCTAGATTATTATTTTTTGATATATTTTTTTTTAAGGCAGAATGTATGACCTATTTGAATATAAGAGGTCAAAAAAGGGATTTATATGTCTGCCAAGTTTCTCAACATGTTAAATAAGTTTAGAAGGTTGTTCTACTGCTTAGCCAGACAAGCCCTAAGGAGAGGTCTTAATAAGAAGCAATTTCTGAAATATGCTAATCAAAGATCATGCCTTGTTAATCAGATTTCTACATGACTAGGAGCAGATGCTCATCATCTACAGAAGAAAAGACCCTTGGGAATAAGATGAAACATAACAACCATATTTGTCATCACAGTTCTTTGTGTCCTAAAGCAATGAGTACAAAGTTTTTGAAAATGAAAAGCCAAAAGTAGAAATAAAAAAATGAAAGTGGAAAGATGAGCAAGGAGGAGAAAATTAAAGTTAAGTTGTTTTATAGATGTTATTTTATCAGCTTTAAAAATCACACCCATCCCTTTTCTATGTTAGAGTCCACATGAAGTTACTCAGGTTTGTGGGCAAGAATAACAAAAACACCTTAAGTCTACTTGCACTGTGTGAATATTTTCCCTGTTTTCCTTTATGCTGAGACTGCAGGAGAAGGTGACTTGGTTAGTTAGTGTGACCTAATGGTGGCTGAGGATTGGTCCAAATTTTTTTGGGGTGAGATAGGTGTTCAAACAGAATTGGAATTAAAGGTTTTGTGTGAACACAAACATTTAGATGGAAACTCATCTCAGTCCCTCTGTCGTTCTGTGAGTCCAGGTTCCATAACTTCCTGTCCTGATCTTTCCCATGTTATCCAAATCCTTGCACACCTGATCTCCAAGGGTATGTATCCATCCCAGGGGACAGCTGGCTGAAACATAGGGAAACACAGTACTGCATGTCTCTCAGTATGAACATTTTTGGAAGTTTTTCATCCTCTGAAAACTCCTGGCTTTTTATCTTGGCTCAGAAGTCTTACTATTTATCACTTCTATTATCAAGATGTTTCTATGACCAACATTTATTGTCTGGAGCTTCTCCGTCCTGGTATCCTGAACCCTGAAATCTCTTCCTATCTGGAAGGGCAGAAGTGAAGAGATATTTAGATGGGCTGAAGTTTTTACTTCAATGGTTACAACTACTTGTAGGAAAACTGTACTTTCTTGGTCTGGTAGCTATACAAGTCAGCTGATGGCAGTGCACAAGGGAAAAGCTTTCACCTCTATACAGTGACCCCAAACCTATGGCAGGCTATTTATACAAGACGCAGGAATCAGAATTCCTGCTATTAAGAGGCAGAAGATTTGCATTCCTTTTTTTAAGTTAAGCTTTTAATTATGCAAAGCAACATGAGATATCTCTTCAAATTATGTTAAAATTCTCTGGTTCCATTACAGACATATTAGAATAATTGGGAAAAAATAAGCACAAAGATTGCATCAGATCATTAACAACCTCCTAATGGCACGCTGGCAGCTTTTCCCAATGCAGAAAGGACTACGAACACCAGTTGCATGCCAAATCCTTTTCCTCGCTGCTTCTACAGAGGAGACCAGAGGACATTTGTGTCTGAACTCTGTATACACTTTTCTTTCTCCTCTGTGTGCCCTCCAGTTGAGGCTGTGAGTCAGCAACACAAATCAGTGTTGGACAAAGACCTAGCAACAGCGTTTGAGATACTTTTCTATTGCATTTCATATCTGTATATATTACCACTATAAAAGAAGACTTATGACTTAGAGGAAACTCCGTAGTTCAGATAATGGCTGTACAGGGAGAAGTTGCTGTTTAAGGCTATGCTGTAGCCGTGGGTCACGTGTTAATCACAATAAATTTATTTTTCGCTCATTTGACTTTAAAAGGGTGATAACAAATAAATACTCTCAGAGCGTCACAGCAATGGATGTGCAATCCTGCAGAAACTGCATGACTCGTTCCCAGCAAGATTTATGAGCTTGATTTTGTTTTTATGACCATTTGTTTGGGGGAAGAGAATAATTTGAAACTCATGGCTGTTTAGTGGAGCTGAAACAAACTACACAATCAAAAAGAAATGGCATTATGTAAATATTGGGGTTTTTTGTTTGTTTTCAAGACTGCCTAACAATAAGTACTATCATCACTCAATGACAAAAATACTTCTGCGTAATGAAATGTCAAAAGCAGTTGCTTTTATGAAATCCCCTTGAAACCATTCTCAGTATATGAGAAGAACATCTGTTGAGAAAGGTACGATGAACTGGAAAATGGGACCTGCTGTCTTCAGTACAGAGATCCTGGGGCATATTGTAAGACAAAAGAGACTGATAATAGAACAAAGCCTCTCAATTAAATGATGTGTTACACTATAGGTGTGTATTCCAATGTCGTTATGTATTAATTGATTCCAGCTAGGTGTGCAAACAGCAGGTAGGGCCTGGCAGTGACAAAGCTGTGGAGGACAGCAGGTGTGGGCAGGGAGGAAGGGGAGGAAGGCTGACCCTCACCCAGCTTCCTCCACACACAATAAGTGAATGGTGAACTTCAGATCCAAGAGGAAAAGTTTCAGATCAGTACTTTGTCTCTACCAAAGAGAAAATGTAATCAAAAGCAGCTAAGCAGTGACTTGCAGGAATTATTCTGTTCTCCATGAAGACCGTCCTATAGCAAACCTATATGAAGCCATGAAGCCAGCTCAAGCATATATTAATAAAAAACTCTCCAATCTTTGCCCTTGATTTTTGCTTGAAAATCAGCATGTTTTCAACACATGATAGCCAACATATGGCTAAAAGAAGGCTTGATTTTAACATTTCATCTGTTCCATAGATTTACCTTCTGTTCAGCTTTAAATTAGATGATGACCTTGTGCTTTTTTCTGCCTATAACCTTATGAAAATAATGTTTTCCTATTTTACAGGTTCATAAGTGGCCACACTGAGTTGCTTAAGACTACCTTGTTTATTGGAGCTGAGTGTAACTTCTCAGAACTGCCACTGGTAATAATTCTGGTTTTAAAATGTGTTACTTAATAAGAGAATATGAACCCTCCCCTATCAATTGCAAGTGATTACCAATTTTTAAATTCTGTTTCTGCAAATCTTCGCATAAATCAGTGTGCTTCATTAGAGAGAAAACTGGTGTTAACCCTCCTCCACCTCTAGGGGAGAACATGTCTTCAATTAACATTCAGATATTTAAGCCCCTCTTTCTCTCTTTCATGCTCTCTCTCCATGTAATTACTCAGAGCAATTTGCATACATAAATCAATTCAGTTGAAAATTAATTACCGTGGGCCTGCATGTTTCAGACATGTATGAGTTATTTTCAGTAAATAAGATTTCTCCAGGCAGTTAAACAGTAACATCCTAAACTGTCGTCACTGCACAGTATTTTTGCACAGCTTTGGCTTGGAGAACCCTAACATGGGAGAGGCTGAAGATGTTGGGATAGCAGACAAAAGCATCAGTTTTCATTTTTACAAGCACTTCCAAAAATCTTTCCTTATGTAACTGACATATAATTTCTTTTGACATTTGCAAGGGCTGTGCAGGTGAAAAGGTGCTCTAACGGAGTCTACAGATTTCCTTTCCAAAGCAAAGATAAGAACCTGAGAAGTACGAATTTCCTTGAAAAATATACAGAAGTCTGGTGCTGTGAAAATACATGAAGAAAAGAATGAAAAAGAGAAAAGCGTAAGCCAAGAAATGTGCTTCCACCTACATCAATGTAGGTATTTGGTTAGTAAAGACACATGTAAAGACTAGAAAAGACCAAAATTGGTTTTCTAAAGAATCATAAACAAGAAGCTCCTAGTTTGATTTCTGGCAATGAATAGTTATGATTTATATCTCAATATACTGCAAAAAAATCTCAAATATTTCTCTACACTGGGACAAGTTTTTAACATTTCACATACTTAGGCATGTTTAGCTAATACATTTATCTTTCCAACACCTTCTTTGGAATCTGAAAAAAAAAAAAACAGCATGTATCTGCTGGAAAAAAAAGAAGCTGTCAAATCCAGCTACGTACTTCTTCTGTTTTCCAGCTATCACAGGGTGCACTTTGTACAAGAAACTCTCCAGCCTCTAGGGCACAAGTTCAACCAACATGCAAGCAGAGACCACTCACACTGGTTCAATAAAGTATAAACTGGCTTCAGTGCCATAACATTGCTCTGTGTTCCAAACACTTGGGCTGTATGATGATTTTTGCTTGGCTGAGTTAGAGATGAGAGTTGTGTTTCTGCATAAGGAGAAAGTGAAGGCAGAACAAACCTAAAAAAAACCACAGACAGAAGGACATCAGTCAGACGTTCCATTCAATTTTTAATTCCAGGAAGTATTAAGGGTACAAAAATAACCCCATTCACAAGTGCTCATGGAGCTTCCATAGATGTTTAATGACAGGAGATCTATGGATTTGGTCTCAGTGTCCCAAGAGCCCCTGGAGTGATGCAGCATCAAGCTTTCTGAGATAGCACTGGGGAGCTTCAGATCGTTCTAATCTTTAGTTGGTAGAACATGAGAAAATGAAAAACCTTTGCTTCCACCTTGCAGGGAGGACTCAGTTCTATAATAATGGAACCTCAGCATAGGAGCAGAATTAAAAGCATGGCTGTTTCCTTTGGTCAGCCTCAGCTCTGTTCTTGTTTTACAAAGATACCATATAATGATGCAGCCCAGCATCTCAAAAACCCGGCATCCTGCTACTCGCTCTAAATGACCTCCACCCTACCAGCTTTCCATTGCTCTGCCAAAACAGGCATAGCTGTTTCTGTAGGAAAGCTACTAATGAGTCTGCCTCCTCTTCGGTGCCTCCAAGCACACCTGTACCCCTTCTGGACCAAAAGATGCTTGCTTATATTTTCAATTTTCTAGCAAATGAGTGAGAGGCCAAGAGAAGAAAAGCACATGGATATCCACACTGGTAGAGCTCATTAGCTGTGAAATAATTATAAGTCATATTTTACTTTTGTGTGATGCTGAGGCTGCATTTTCCCTATGTGTGATCAAGCATGGGTCCCATGATATTGGGTGATTCTCAATCTCCAGATCCTGGTACCACAACACAACTTCATTTCTTTCTCTCCAGAAGTCAGTAAGAGTTCATTCTCATTGCTGCTGGGGAAATATTGAAAATATAAACTGTAAAGATTTAAAATTCATAACAATAACCAAAACTATAGAAAACTACAAAAAAAAAAGAAAAGATATTTAAGATGTGTATAGTTGACAATCCCATGGTAACTCTGAAATGTCAGATACAATTCATCCCACAAACTGACCTAGACCATTTTTGCTTTTAGTTACACTAGAGTAAATCATTTATTCAGTATGATTTCATTTAATACAAATTATTTTACTCCAAGGCCAACTGAAAATAAAACAGTTCATGCCTTCTTCTGAAAGTAATATTTTGAATTATTCATGCATAGTTAGAGACACACCTTTCCCATTTCAGATGAATACAAACAAGTATTTGGATTTGTTCAGGTGGAGAAGTTGCATCATATTTCACAAAACATTTCCTCAACAGCTCTGCAGCAGTCATAATCTATACTTTAACTGAAGCAATAAAATAATGGGGAAAAGATATCAGGATTTGATTTGGATAGATAGTTTCTGAGATACTGAACTCTTCCAACTTTGATTAAAAACTATAATGCATTGTAATACTGTGAAATATGAGTAGAAAAAAATCCAAGGATATAATTGAAATAAATATCTCTGCATATAGAGTTCTTCTTTCTAGAAAAATATCTCCTACCAATCAAATTTTATCATTGCTCAGTATGTATTTTACGTCATTAAATCTCATGAATAACATATATGTTAATGAGTTTATTTTTAGATGCAATGCAGAAGCAAATTCTGAATGTTGCTGGAAATAACAAAAAATAAGGATCAAAGGATTGCTTTTATGAATCAGTATTCTAGTAGGCACAATTATAATTATTTCCTAACACGATGTTATAGAGATGTAGGCACATAATGGGAATTCTGGATATGGAAATCTGACAAGGTCACTCTGTTTGTCGACAGACAGAATGTCAGTGCAAATGAGGTACATCAGTTCCCAGCCAGACACTCTGGCTATCTTCTCTTAATCGTATTTAAACACTGTACTGGATAATGTGTTCAGCCATGGAAATGAGCAAATCTCTACGTGTTCCACTGGTTATATGCTAAGACATGTGAAACAGAATTTGGCATCACACATTATCAAGTATGGAATGTAAAACACAGGAGTGCATTTTGTGTTTATAAGGTACAATACTGTTAGCATGCTTCAAAACAGTGTGTCCTGGAAGAATGACAACTTCACTCTGTTCTTAGCACATGAACTCATGTGCAGCTGATGGCCCAGTCATTGGGCAAGAAGGAAAGGACAACTTATTGTTGTGTTCTTGTTGCTAGATGATCATTATGGTCCTTTTCAGCCTAGGCCATTCTATGATTCTTTGTGACATGGGGCAAATGAGTTAGCTTCTCTGTGTCGCCTTCTATTTTCTCTTCTAGCATTTAAAATGGGGACAGCAATACTCACCTGTCTTTACAGATCACCCGGGGACTTTTGGAAGGTATCACAGAATATGACTGATTTGTAATGTACCGTTTTACAGCAGCTGAATTCTGCAGAACTAAAAGCCGTTTCATGTTCATTTATGACAGTCTGATTGTCTCCATGGAAACATGGGCAAAACATCATTTCTACATCAACACAGGAAGATTTGTTTCCATATTATATTAGTTTTAGTGTGCACCGAGAAAAACAAACACAAAACCAAGAGATTTTTCCAAGATGAATTTCATTATGAAAAGTGTTTTCAGTCCTATTAAATGGGAGTTGTCTCTCTGTCAACCTGATACCACAGTGGAAAGCCTTGCAAGACAAGCAACATTCTGCAGAATATCCCTGGATTAGGGATAAAAATAGAAAAAGTTTAGAGGTATAGTATTTATTGTGAGAATAAATCACTAGAATTAGGAAGTTATAGGCATTTTAGCCATGAGCCAATCAAGCAGAATGAAATCTGCTGGTACTGCTTGTGGTTGGTACTTCATCTAGCAATCTGCACAGCAGAGAATACAACAGTATAAATTATCTAGGGCCTGCCTCATGTAGTTGATTGTGTAATGTTTTATTACTTTTGAGAGGAATAACCTGAGCAGGAAAAGATCAAGCTCCTGTATGGACAATTGCTTAGATAAATTGATATCCAGAAGGGAATAGAATGGGAAATAAATGAAGAGACAAATGCCTATCCTGGATGGTTCTAAAGTACAATAAATATAAATACAGCAAAGAAAATTCCTTCGTCTAGCATGAGTTAACAGAAACCAGTTTTATGAAAAAGCAATGAATATGTAATACAATTTCTCACTCTACACTGCAAGAGGAATTCTCTAATGTGAAACAAATAAAGTTGAAAATTCATGTACTACAAAATCATTTTTGAGAATTAACTCTACTCTGTGGTTATTTACCAGCAATAGCTGAGATTGTGCCAAAGGCAGAAATGTGAGGACTGAGAATTTCTAAACAATAAGACTATGGTGACTTTTGTGCACAGAGTGAAACGAAAAGGTAAAATAGGCAGCAAACCTCAGAAGTGGAAAAGCACACTGTCAAATGCATTGCAAGACAAGTGGTGACAAGTTAAAGCATTAGCTCTGGAATTTAAGTGGATTGTGGTAGGATAGCAATCCAAAATATGAAGCTGTAGGACTAGTGCATCCCAGAAAATCAACACATAGAGAAGGACAGAAGAAAAAGACCCAAACCATTGTGTTATTTCTACAAGTTTTTTTTCTTGCTCCACTTTAATTGCTGCAGAAGTACGGGAACTGGTGATTAACCTTTAATTCACACAGCCCACCATTCCTTTCTTGGTTTTGAGACTTCAACATTCATTTTCAACAACACATCACCTGCACAGAGCTGCTGCTGAATCAACACACTTTGCACTTAACTTTTTTATGGTTCTCTGGCAAATGCGTACAATGACAAAATTCTACTCTTATTACTGCGTTCCGAGACAAGTCAGTATGCCTCCTGATAAGCATTTGCTGTTTATTTTTTGTGAAAACACAAAAACAACATTTAGAAGGCTTTAAATGAATTCACAGTTCAATCAGAATGCTTTCTTTTTCTAAAAAAAACCCCAACAGAAAACCTGTACACTGATGAAGACATCATCTGATAAAAGAGAAATTACATTTCCGTTGCCTAACACTCAGCTAAAATAATTCTGAAGAAAGATCCTTTACAAAGAATTAAACTTGGAGCAGTTGCTTGCGGACACTCAAGTAACTGCCTGGAATAACTAAAATGCTATTTTGTCCTTTTCCCACTGAGAAAGAGCCCAGGTCGCCTCAGGCAATACAACAGCAAATTTTGTAACTTTGCACACAGCATGGTAGCTAAAATACACTTCTACAACAGAGGAACAACTGTTCATAAGAGAATTGCTTGCTTTCTGAATTACATAGGCAAGAAATTCCATCAAAAAGAGTAAGCTTTCTGAGTTGCAAAGTAACACTGAATTATTCAGGGTTCGTGATGTACATAGTACTTTTTATTAGAACAAAGATAAAATATAGAGTACTTATAAGAAAAGAGCCATATATATCAGTAACCTTGAATAAATCAAACATAAAGTAACAATGGAATTGGAAACTGAGCTTTACTTCTTTCAGGGAATATATATATGTAATATTTCCTGAATCAATTTGTCTGATCTATCTGCAGACATTTCTGGAGGCGTTGCCCCAAATCTGGGACATGAACATTGTGAAGAGCAAGAACCATTGCTGTAATTCTAAATGGTGTAACTCAGTCTTGATCCGAAAAGATGTAAATATTACCAGTATGTGCTCCCCTTCTCGACTTCATAATTCTCTTTTAATAGAGGAAACCTGAGAGGATAAGTACTGGATCTCTGAGCAGAAGGAAATCCAAATATCAGATGCTTTTCCAGTTTCAAACAATATCCTTACAGAAAAGTGACAGTCAGAAGGTTGCAAGACATTAACCATGACCTTCATATTCAGGAAAAAAAAACCAGTTCAATTTATACAAATGTGCCATGATGTTAAGGGAAGACAAACTATATTTCATCTTGATTTATGCATCCCACTGCTTCTTCTGAAGAACATTTTAATCAGCAAATCAAGATTTCAGTAAGGTTACATCACTACAAAGAGGTGCTCTCTATAATGAAAAGAAAAAAAGGGCTGAGAAAGCCGTGCAGAAAGACAAGATGACATCATGCTAACTTTGGAAGCAGAGAGTTGATGTTTCAATTCAGGGTATTTAATTCAACTACGTACGTAATGATGCATTGCTCTTTCATAGAAAATATACATGCCTACAGAAATGTGAAGATGCTCAAAAACATAATGAAAGGAAATATCAGCACCTGAATGCATTATTCTGTGTGCAGGCCTGGTATAACTGAGCTGTGAGGATTTATCATAAGAACTCTGATTAAACTACGGCAAGAGCTGTTGTACTAATGTGCAAGTTCTAATGAGGAAATTCATTTCTCTCTTCCTCATATAGTATCAATTTCATGCCCGATAGGTTTTTAAATGGGCCACAAATCCTCTTTTTTTTTTTTTTTAAATCCAAAGCAATACTACAATATGAGGGCTTTTAATGTGCACTGAACAGTCAACAACAGAGAAGATATTTATTAGGCATAACAGACTCCTTGAACACAGAAGAATCTGTATGAGACATGGTCATTAGGATGTGTGCAGCCTTTACTATGGGCTCTCAGTATTTGCTAATACACGGACATTTTTTTCAGGGCTTGGAACTGCGTGGCATCAAAGTGGCAGTACCACTGTTTCAGCAGAAAGATCCCTCTTTCCCCCATCAGTAGACTGTCTCAGTAGCTCCTCTTCCAAGTTTTGTATCAACCTAATTAATTTAGCAGTTCCTCAGGCTGTGGGATGATTTGAAACTCAGCATGTTCTGCTGCTGGTAATTTGTTAGCGTGTCTGAATTTCACAGTGTTTAACTACTTTTTCAGGTAGATTTCCAGATCATTTCATTTTATAATGAAACAGGAGAAAACTGGAAGGCTGGACTTAGAAGGGCTTTACTGATCCTCACTATTTACATGGCTTGAGTAAGGAAATGAAAGCTTGGCACACTCTTAACTACAAATACAGAAGACTGATGGGCATCGTTACCTGCGGTGGGCTGTCATATTTTTGTAGTGAAATGCTGATTAGTCTCACTTTACTGTGAGAGATCATCATGCTGAAAATCCCAGAGTGCTGGTTCTCTAAAATGCTGTTTATGTACAACTTTCAAACTTGCAGCCTTAAAAAAGGACACAGAATTTTCAACATCTTTGTAGAGCCATTACCTGTATGTATAAGTGCCTGTCCCAGAGAAACTGCAGATTTAAAAATTGCCATGTTCTCACAGATACTTCTATTTTAATGATGAGATTCACAGTCCAATCTTTGGGATCAGAATTTCACATTTTGTTAAATGATTGCTATCACAGGACTGATAAGCAGGCAAGAAAACTTGAAGTCTACTTAAACAGCAGATTTCATCTCTGAAAGTGCTTCCATTTCATTGTTAATGTATTTGGGGGGGAAAAAAATAACCAACAAAAAAGAAATCAACATAAATAGAAGAATAGACATAAAATTTCTTGCCACTTTGGTGATAGCTTGGCAACATATATGTTCTATAGAGAGCAAATAGAAATCAAATATTAGGGACGTATGGGCCCATGACCCCACATCTGCCTGCTGTTAAATTTCCTGTGTCTTTGCTGCTTGTACTTGAAAGTGCTTTCAGAACTAGAATTTTTCTTTCTTTCCCTTTACAGCAGTTTCCATGAAATGAATAATTCACATCCACTTATTCACTTAAAGAGCTGAATGCTGGGACTTGCAACCAGGTAATTAGCTAATAAGGAACAGTGAATTTTTTGCTTAAGCTATCACTTATTACCAAATTGGTGTAAAGATGACAATATGCATTCATGTAGAATATTCATGTAGAAGATATACAAAACAAGCTTAATAAGAATAGGTAAATAAGGATCAAATGAGTATCTTAAGATCATATGAATATATCCAGAGATTTCTATTAAGTTCATCTGGTAGGATTTTGAGTTCACAGAATCCTGTAATATAAGGTAGCACTGACAAACATGCTTTTCTTCTTAGCTTTGAATTTATTATTCTGAAAATTGATGAAATGTATCAAAACTAGCTGGTCAGTTGAATGCATCACTGAAAATCCATATGCTTCAGATCAACAAGTTGCCTACGAAATTAGGTGGAAATAAAGAAATAAGCTGCATTTAGTGATGGGATATACATCACAGTGTAGAAGAAACACTGATAAAGTGGAAGGGAGAGATGGCAATGTCAACCAGAAGGCAGTACTCAGATAAGAGCATATGCTCACAGCAGCTCTTGGGAAAGGAATGTGGGCTTGGAGAAGCATTTTGAAAATTGGATTTGCAAAGCAGGCATCACACACAAAAGGCATGATAGCATGGCACAGAGCTATTCTAGTTTAGGTGTGACAGATAAAGCCAGACTACTACTTGAAACCCCCTGAATTCCTATGTATTTACCTGTCCCTGTAATCTAGTCAATGAGTATACAGTTTATCATCCTGATGTAGAGCACAAAGAATGATTTCCCTCATTAATGCAAATAGAACTTTCAGTTCCAAGCAAATCTTAATATAAGGGTCTGTAAGAATGTGAGCTAGTCACACTAAATGAACCAAGCTGCCATGCTGAGCACTTCTGAGGATATGGCCCTAATAAGCATTTTTGTGGTCAGTTTTAAAATTTGGTATGTTACAGAATTTTATGTTTAAAATGCAATATGTTTAGAATATTCACTAACTAGTATATATTAATCAAGCGTTCTTACATTAAGGATTAGCTTGAAAACAATAAGCTATTCATTTAATGTTCTGGTGAAACAGAGAAATGTTAACTACTGCATATTCCTATCCATAGTTGAAGTTACATTAAAATGAAAAATAAAAAAGGAAAAACAAAAAAGGAGCAAGTTTGGATTCCATGGCATTGCAGGACTATGTGATACAAGAGGATAATTTCATCTCAACAACTTCCCTTGCCTATGGCTTCCTACTTTCAGTCCCCCATCATCTGCCCTATGATATCTGAGTTCTGCACAAAAATACTGTACAGGAAATCAATTTTAAGATGGCAGGATTTGGCATTCAAAGTTTGAAGCTTTGAAATTGTTGATACCCTTAAATAAAAGATAATGAATACCAAGGACAGCATTTTAAGTGACCATGAACTTGCTGACCATATCCCTGAACTGGGTAAGGTTATCTTTGTCACTAATTCAAATTCTTATTCCAGGTGGATGGCTGAATATGTGTGTTGGGAAGTCTGTTGTGTGGAAAGGCATTACACATTGCTTTTCTGTGTAGGGGCTTCTAATGGTGAGAGTAATTGCCATTTAAGAAACACACTTCCAAACTGAAGCTTGTAATAGCTGACAATTTGAAGTGCTTGGTGTTTATGTCACATCAGGGAGTACAGTCCCCTAATACATTCTACACTGCACATTTCCTTACAAACTACATAATTCAAAGGGGAAAAAATATGTAAGATCTTCCATTCGAGAGACTAAAACAAAAACTGAAAACATTTATATAACCTAAATCTGACTCACGTACATTTCCATTGAAATTTAAAAAGTCTAAAATTCTCAAGTGTTCTGAGAACCACTAGCTGGGAAATGGCACTGATGCAGAAATGTCAAGACTTAAACATAGCAGGTCGGAAACCATCTCACTTCATATTAGATTCCAGCGCTGTAGATATCTGAAACTTAGCTCCTCTTCTGACTTGCTTTTATTTTTGACAGCTAACTTAAGATGAGAATTACACCCCAGAGCACCTATTTGCTTGTACCAATGAGAATCAGAAAGCAGACAACTGGATCTATAGTAACAGACATGGAGATGCAGGCAACTGAATCCCATTACTATGATGTACCCTTCTGATAATGCAATTATCTGGAGGAGTAAATATGAGATGACTTTGGTTGGTTCCTATATTATTAAGGTAATGCTATCAAAAGTATTTTGTTGTTAACGATATTATCATGAAAAAAAAGGAGGTTCACATAATTACTTGTGAAGAACCCAGAAATGTCCTTCAGTCATTTGTTTGGGCAGTTTTAAAGTATTTCCCTTGGATGGGGAGGCAGAGAGGGGTATGTTATCTTCAATTAGTCATCAAAAGTTGTTTCAAAAGCACTCAAGATTTATGCTTTGAATGCAGTCTGCAATACATCAACAAGTACCATTCTTAGTGAAAAAGCAGCAAGCTCAGCCACGTAGCTGATGTCTAAGGACCTGTCCCTGTGTATCTTGTGAGGCTGGAGGCTTAAGAGCCTGGTAAGCAGTACTGCAGATTCCCTATTTAAAATATGCTACAGCGACTTTCTTAAGCTAAGCTTTTCTACTTCACTTATCTGTCAGAGCTGGTAGCTTGATTTGATAGATACAGCCTGATATCATTAGTGCTTCAGGAAGATTTTAAATGTCTTTGGTAATCTTTCAGGAATCCCGTGGAATTGCCATAGCTTCACTTGAGCCTGGGGAAGAATGAAAGCATGAGGTTTATCGGTCTTGGGTAGGAAATGCAGAGAATAAAGGTAGAGTTAGACACAGAGTTCTGTCATCTCTGGTTGCCAGTTCTGTGCCAGTTCACTGAAATGGGCTTCTCTGTCACTGAATGAGTAAAATTGCATGCTGCAAAGTTGGAAGCTTCTATACACAGCTGCGTATGAGGAAGACTTCGTTCTCTAGAAGAGTGGCCTCTGCTGGCTATTTGGAGGACTGGGATTGACAGAATTAAGGACAGGATTATTTTATTTGTGCTGTATACGAGAAAAAAATCCCTGTATTTTCACAGAAATGTGAATAGAGCCTTGAATGTGATGCAGTAAATCTTAGAAGAGATGCGGGGTACACTCCTCACCTCTGAGCTCCCTGCTAATCTATTGCAGAGATGTACCAGGAAACAATTTCAGAGCATACTGCGTCTTGCGCTGTCAGTCAAGCAGAGAATAGTACAGTGCCTGTCAGGCAGCACTGGGGCTCAGGAGAACAACAATAACCACATGAAAATTTCCTGCAATTGCAATGTTTAGTGGATTTGGGGAGAATTTCCCATCTATACACAGAACTCAAGCAAAAAAAAGACAGATCACATCTGCCTTACATTCCCCACAAGAACCAGGTAAAAGAACTGGTATTGACTGGTAAGAGAATAATGCCATTCAAATGGCATTAACAAGTCACAGCAAGGTTTCAGTACAATTTGTTTAATGTACATCAGCTACAGGAAGCAGCAGAAAGAAAACTGTGTTGCTGAATCCATGAACAGGCAATTTATGTTCTTAGATAAACTGTGATTGCACATGTGTTTAATATTTGGGGTGATCAATACCCTTTGCAAATCAAAGTTGAAAACTCTAATATTTTCCAGATCTCTATATACAATCAATCTCCAAACCTCTTTCTCCCTCTGTCATGAAATGCTGTTGTTTTCAGGCAACTGTATCTTCAAAACTGCAAGACAGAGAAATCTCCCTTCCCACAGCTATTTGTGAAATCATAATCGTATCAGAATATTTTATGACCACTGCTGGGAGAAGGATCCCCACGCTTCATGGCAGACTTTATCCATAAGATCACCTCCTCAATACCATAGCTCATTAGTGGTTGGTTACCTCAATTTTAGACAAAAGAAAAACAATTAAAAATGATCACATAGTACTCTGAATACTAGCAGTATGAGTTCATTCTTTCTCCTGTTTTATTTTTCTTTATTGACTGTTTCACAAACAAAGAGTTTTTCATGGCACGAATGACCTCCTTTGGTAAAACAAATGGTATAAGTAAAATGCAAAATGATTTTCAGTTTGTTATTCTAATAGCAACAAAAATGTGATTACTGCTGAAGGATATCTGCGCCCTTCTAAATCCTCTGACATTTATGCAAATGCCCCAGTGGGTTATGTTTTTCCTTCTGTGGAGGAAATCTTTCATATCACAGTGCAGAAGCAGGGTTTGCACTCCCACTGAGCAGGTTAAAGGTTTTGTCAAGTTCAACATTAAAGCTGGAGTATCTCAAGGAACACAGCGTATGTAAAAGGCAGATGGAAGCAATCTGAAGGCCACCTGAAATATCTCAAAGCAGCAAGTGGCACATATGTATTTATCTTCCTGTGCACAGTACGGAAAAGAACCAGGGCTACCTGATATGCCCATGGAAAATATCAATTAGCAGGAGAAGTGCCAGGATTTTGCTTTGGGGAAATGTGTGACCAACCTGATTACCATGGATTTTGGGAGCTACTCACTACTGGATGTCTTACTGCCTCAGCAGCTTTGCACAGCCTTCATACAGATTAACATAGAAGGAAGCAATATGGCTTGCCATAATGCAGTTTCACACTCTCCATGTAAAGTTCCCTGCTGCTTAATTTGGCTCATCAGCCACTGTTCTCCTGCCTCCTTCCCTGCACTGCTGTACGGTTCCATTAAGTCTCCACAGTAATCTATAACAATTGAGTCTGAAGTGAGGCTATTAAGAAAAGACAAAAGCATCTTGCCTCATAGCTCTCTATAAATGAAAAACATATTCCTAATTTCACATAGGTATTTCATTTGTTTTAGGCTTATGAAAGGCTCTTACCCTCTAATGATATGAATGGGTGATATATTTCTGTTTTCATTGAGTTTCCGATGTTAAATTTTTCTTCAGCATTGGGTTTGGAATTATTATTTTCTCATATGTTCCACTGAGGATATTTGGTCTTTATTTGTAAATAAATAGAACAATAAGTGAGGAGATAATAATAGTTGGTACAGTGAAGAAGTCTGCCTAGCAATAGGGCTGTCTCTCTGAGTATTGTGGATTATACCAAACCTTGAAAGGTTATAATTGAACATCACTGAACCTATGACGGATTTTACATTGATAAAAAGGGCATGGTAATTAATCACTTGCTTTATTAGAAAGATATGATTCTTTACAAAGATTAAAAATGACTACGAGTGCTGATAACCTGTTAGATCCTCAAGAAGGCAGCTCTGTGAATGTAAGAGACAATAACTACAAGTTATGTCAGCAGCAGAATACAGATGAACAGCAAGGAAAAGGGCAGTGTTAGCATCAGGGAGGAGACTAATGGAATAAAATGCAGTCCACAAGTACCTTGTGTTGAACTAAAGGAACACAGTAATTAGGTATATGGAAATAAAACCTCCAGAGAAAACCCCAACCTCATGGCAAACCCTTTTCAACATTTGTCTTTCCAATATCATTAGTTCTCCGTTCCTTAAACAAAGGATCCACAGAGCTTCGTGCTGGACTATTATCTGCTTAATTAACAATATATTTGATTTCAAGATACTCCACAATTTCCTTCTCATCACCTTCTATCATTTCTCTATGAAACAGGTTATACATAAAACTCAAGCAAAATACAAAAGATACTTGAAAACAAGCAGGTCCTTTGAAACTCTACACGAAACAGAAACATCTTCAGCAACAATTCACACAAAATTGTGTTTGCTTGTTACGACAGCAAATAAAAATAACAGTGTTTTCCTGCGACCTGATGATATCTACTCTGGTGGGTTATGACTGGGTATGGAAATGTGGGCTTCTTAGCTTCTTTGTAACTACTCTTAAGTGATTCTTCCCTTCTCTTGAAAAAGCAAATAGATAAGAGGAAAGAGGCTGTAGAGACTGGAGTTTGTTTGTGGAACACAGAGACAAGGTGTTTAAATTTATGAAGAAACTCAACACCACTCCCAACACGATTGCAGTGCCTACAGTCTGCTAGAAGTCTGTAAAGAGGATTGAACTGGTACAGCAATGAAGCTTCTAATCTTAACATGGATTATTCTATACATTAGCAAAAACCTCTTCTGTATCTTCCAGAGTTAACAACTATTTTGACCATCGCTTATTATGGAATCTGGTTTTTGACATTATTCAGAAACCAATGCAGTGATTTGGCACCAACACTGCTAACAGCTGATTGTGTTGTGTGTGTTGTTTGACAGACCACATAGGAAGACTAGAAACAACTTCTGGCTCTGCAAATGTGTCTTCCCCTCACACCTGGGGAAGAAATGCAATGGGAATGTCACTAGGTTATTAATGACAGAAAACTGCTTCAGTTCACACTTTCTCCTGACTGCGCCTCATTAGCTTTGTCTGCCCACCCATGCATTATCTCCTCATAATTTCTTACTAATTATCTTCAACATCAAAGCTTTTGGGTAGCTTTAATACTTACATACTTCAAATTACATTTTATTTAACAGCAGGCTCTTGGATAGATAAAGTACAGCAGAAAAAATAGCCTATTGTTAAACCAGTGGAGCATGCTGTGCTGTTCAGGACACTGGCAATAATGACTGAAATATTAAAGCACCAACTGCTGGCATCTCCTACAAGGGAGTGTGAAGCATGCGTGAAGGATGGTGGATGGCACCTACCCCAAGTTGGAGGGCTCAGCCTTTATTCAGGTGAGAATGTGAACTGGTAACACAGTTGCAAAGCTGTTAGTTACCTAGATCCTCTATTTGATTCTCTACTCCAAACCTCTGATGTCTCTGTCAAGACAGAGTCCTAACAAACCTGCCGAAATCATGAAAGCCATGGTTCATTGGAACTGCTCATTCTCTGTAGCCTTTATTATCAGGCTTAGCAACTACAAACAGTTCTGCAATAGGTGGGCATGTTGCCACCTCTCCTGCTGCTGAAGCTATTCCACTGTTAGCAATGCACCACCTGCCCAAACATGGGACCCCTGCTGACTGACAGCACGGCCGGCTCTGAAGAGCCAGCCGGGCACAGGAAAAGACAGAGATGACATGAAAACAGATCTCTGTTGCCACTGAAAGAAAAACAGCCCAATTGCTGCATCCTCTGTTCAGAACGCTGGTAAACAAACACTGAAGAGGGTTTTCTCAGCACGACAGGGCACTGTCAGAGCACCAGATTTTTGTGCTGCCCTGTATATGCTGGCTTTCATAAGAAATGCTCAGGATTAAAGCTTACACAAACACTTCTTAGTCTCAAGAAAAGAGCATAGACAAGGCTTCTCATTACAGCAAGTGAAGTTTTCTCCTGAGTTGTTCCAGCAGACTCTCCAGGCATTAAGAATATCAGACAACTTCTGGTTCCATTCATGCAAGATGACCTTCTCCAATCATACATAACATTTATGCACATAAACACAAGTTCTAAATCAGAAAGAAAGCCGTTTTTTTTTTATCGCTCTCAGAATTTCCAACTTTAGCTGCTCTGTGGAAACCAACAGGCAAAAGTACAAAATAAGTACTTTTTTTTTTCTTTTTTTTCTTTTTTTTTTTCATGCTGCCCAATCCTTAACAGAACTGCATAGTCATCACCACTGGAAAAAGATGAAGCTAATAACTTAATGAGGTCTCTAAAGGGTTATGTTTTCACAGACAGGAAAAACACCTAACTCACTCAAAATTAATCACAGCATGCTTAAATAATTCAAGGCTTAAAACGACATCTGTCAAAAGTCAGAAGAAGGCCTAAGTGCACGATTTCTGCAGCCACAATGTTGACTGTGAAAGCAGCTGTGACTGGCACTTGATCTGTTTGCTTACCCTCTCTACACATGGAGTCTACTGGCACCTCAAACCACCTACTGGCATCTTAAGGTTCCATGTGTGTTTTGGCTACAGAATGTCTGTAACTGCTGAGAACTTCTCGGGTTCTGATGGTGGCTTTGAGGTTGCCTTCAAAGGACAACCTTCTGCCTGTAGCAAATTCGTGCCTATTGGCCAAATGCAGTTTTTACACATTTTTCTGATGCATCTGGCTCAAGCCATTGTGAAGGACACTGGACCAGTTAGTGCCATTCAGAAAATAAATTCCTGTTTTTCTGTGTTCATTTTTCCCACCAGGCAGGCAATACATCTCTGTGGACTTAAAAACCAAATGATAAGCTTTGCCAGGTGGCTGACTTATTCAAAGGGTAAACTACCCTTGCAGAAACAGAAGAAAAAATAACAGGGAGCAAATACCACTGGGCCTATAAATAATTATGAGAACAGACAGCAACCCCAGTAAGAGTTCAACAGCCCACTCAAGCATCAAATATCCATGAAGTGGGAAAAGAACCCCTTCTCTTGCAATGTTCAGATGAAGGACAACAACCACTGCTTCCTATCCGGGCCTAAACTGAATTGTTACTACAGATGCATCAATACACCAGGATTGCTTTGTGTTTCTGTGTTACAACTGTGAGTCATTCTCTTCCCATAAGCTTGTCATCCAACAAGAAAAAAACCCAAGACATTCACTGGTTGTTGGCAGCCCATATGTGTACCACAGCCAGTCCATCTATGGCCTGTACTGAATGCCTGCCATTTTTGAGAGACTTGGCTGGAGGCATGGCCCATTAGATCTCTGTAGTTAATTACAAACATTCTCTTCACCTTTCATCTTCTCTGCTTTTCATCTGTGGATGTTATGCTGATGCACTTTTAGACAGAAGTAGTGTTACAGTGGCTTAAATACTTGTTTTAAAACATAGTGGGAGGAGGAGGTTCACTTATTCAGTGAAGTTAATTTCAGTAGACAGAGTATTTAAACAAAATAGTTTCTTTTGAAGTACAGATTGACAGATCAAGGAAACATAATTACTGAACAAAATCTCACTGAAAAGCAGTGCAGTTTACATTAGCTCATTGGAACACAGTATTGCTACTTATTTAGCCTCTAAGTAGAAGTTTTTAAAAGAATAAACGCAGTTATTTCAAAGTCCAATGACTTGAATGCCTGGGCAACGCATTTGATGCATTTTAAAATTAATGAGATATGGCCTAACTTCAATTTATCTAAACACAAAACCCTGAGCTGCTGGTAAAAATCATAGTTAAAAATAGTTTATTGTATTACTTGCTTGCACTTGGTGGTATTTCCCAAGTGAAAAACATTGTAATGGAATCTCAGTGTGTAGATTTTGTCATACTGAAAATAAGACATATAGTAATGAGAAAAATATTTTAGCTAGTCTATCACTTGAGATGAAGTAGAGACCAATAACACGGACTAGTATGAAGATTCCTGATCAGTAAATCACACCATGATAAATAATATAAACAACCCTCTCCCTTAGGCTGCTAGGATCTTCAATATAAGATACAGCTACAATACTGTCTTTAATGCTGTTTTTATTTTATTTTTATTTGTTATCTTGTTATTTGTTATATTTGTTATCTTATTTTTATGGATTATCTTGTCAGTGACATAAGAAATACTATTCATTTCCTGTAAATCTGTCCATCTTATTGACAATTGCTTAAAGAACACCTGATAAAAAGTAAATCAAGATAGTTTTAAAAGGCTAAGAAAAGTTTAGATTAGATGTAAAGAATAAATTCTTTACTGTGAGGGTGGTGAGGAGCAGAAACAGGTTGACTGTAGAAGCTGTTGATGCCCCCCTCCCTGGAAGAGCTCATGGCTGGGCTGGATGGGGCTGCCCATGACAGGAGGTTTTGAACTGGGCGGTCTTTAAAGTCTCTTCCAACCCAAACCATTCTGTGATTCTATGATCACCCCCAAGCTCTTCTGTTTCATGCCTACTGTAGCACTGTCTCGTATTATTGGCATGACAGTCACATCAAACTCACTTAGCTACGGTGTATTTGACAGCTACCCAAGGGTTGTGGCTTGTGTTCATTGTCATTCTTAAAAAAAACCTCACTGAATTTCATTAAATGTGTTCATAGAAGCTATTCTGAGTTGTAATTGTGAAAGCAGATGTCTGGAGACTGTTTTGTTACAAACCATGAGTGAAATGACAACTGATTTCCAGGGACATAAGAAAACATGGCTCTGTACCAGAAAAGCAATGACAACTGTCCAGTCAGGACAGAAGAACAACAAATGACTCATGCTACACCCAGAATGAGATACACTGCCCTTGTCCTCCACATGTGCAGAGAACCCTATAGCAGGTGAGCAGGTGAAATTCTTCTGCAAGGGCCGAAGTACTGGAGAGGTCTTCCTGAAACTGCACAACCTGCAAGGGATTCAGATAGAGCCACAAGGAGACAACCTTTTCTTGAAAATGAAAAATCTGATGCTACCCACAGTAACAGCCATTGCATTAGCAGAATCTTTGAAAAGGAGTTGTGTAAAACTGTTTGCCAAGCCCCACTGCTGATGAAGCACAATGAAATGTGCCACTATTCAGGAAACTATGGTGTTCAGTTCCATACCAGTACAGTTCAAATTAAAAGGAGAGACAGACTGTGGGAAGCAAAGAGAGCAAAAATAAAAAAACATTAAAAACAAAAAAAGAGATAAAACAGAAATGTTTTTCTAAGAGAAGTTATCATAACTAGCAATGCAGTAAAGACTGTAATTGCTTTTTGGCTTATAGAATCCCATCTTCAGACAAATGTTTATGTAGCACTATGGGGCTAGAATAATTTGCCTCCAAGGATTACCCACACACAGACTGACTGTTTGCTGTATACGCCTAATTAACGCAACATTCTTTAAAGTAGACTGATCATTTTCCAATTCAAACACAGCTTCAGTCCTGCCAAGAGGTTCTGTATAAGCTTCATGACTGTAAACTGTCCCAAACGTAACCAAGATCAATCATACTTGGTATTTAAATCAGAGCAGAGAGTTTTTCCTTTCTCCTATTTTTTTTTTTTTTTTTTTTTTGTAGAGTTTAAAATGTGCCTTTTTATTCATGCACAGCTTCCACTGAACTCAAGATGCTATGTTAATGCCCACTGTAATTTATATGCTTACACTGGGGATATGTGTGGTGTGGAGAACCAGGCTCATGAAAATACTGCAAAACTAGCCCCAGAAGGATCTTGCCAACACTGCTGTTTAAGCAGCAAATGTAAATTCTGTTCATATTCAGGGGAGAATGAAAAAAAAAAAATACAAAAGGTAACTAGGAAATAGACACTGGAATAGGAAGAAGTACTACAGCAAAATCACAGTGCCCTTCACTCAGCTCCCAAACTTGTGCATATTTCCTCAATTTGTTTACTGACGATGCACAGAATATAGAATAGTAATGTAACTCAAGTGGCACTAGCAGGATGAAATGGCACTGAAAAGTAGCTCAGCAATCTGTGTGAACTGAGAGAACATTAAATAAAAAAATCATGCAATAATCTGTCATGGAAAAGCTGGTAAGGGAAGGAAGGGTGACGTTGTATTTAAGGAACTGGAGTACGTCCCCTGAAATTTGGGTTCTGCCTTAAAGAATTCAGACATACTGACATGGCAACTGAACCTCACTCACTTCTGCACGGGTAGTATTATCATTTTGGCCTACATCAAAAATATTGCATGAGAAGTGTGACAGACCGCGAAGCATCCATGTATTACACTGAGAGATAATGCAATCTCAACATTTTTTAATTAACTCAAAGAGTTAATAGCCCAAACTGGAAGTACTGCAGGTTTCTCTATTAGGATGGCTTCAATGAAAGTCTTTTTACTTTCAAAAAATGCAAAAATAGTCTGCTTTTTCTTTAAAAATGAAGTGAATCAAACAGGAGGACATGCATTCCTCCATCGAAACCAACGCCCAAATTTCTGCATTTGAACCCACCCTTGGTTGCACAGACAAGCTGCTGGGCAGGATTGCACAGTGGTTTCCATTTACTCCCAAAGTCCATTTTGCATATTAGGCACAATGAGAGGCAGATGCTAAACCTGCAGTTTACACTGCATTTGACCCTCATTCTTCCATTACAGTTGACTGTTTGGTGATGACATCTAGCTATGCCAGTCACAGACTGTAACACGATTGCTCTGAGAGCTATGAAAAACTGCTCAAAGCAGGACGGGCAATTAAAACTAATTAGAAAAGCATCAAGAGAACTTTTCAACAAGCAGTTTCATTCCTTTGAAATAGGAACATTTTGTGGAAAAAGGATCCAAGGTTTCAACAGTACTCAAAACAAGAGTGTTCCAGTGTGTAATAATTCCTTTACAAATAAATTAATCATAAATAACTCTATTTCATGCAATTCTACTCGTATTTTACATTGTCCTACAGCATATTGTTTACCTCATAATAAAAAAAAATGAAGGGTTTTTAGAACAATTATTTTTTTCCAAGAAAATATATTTGATGGGAGTTTTGTTTTCCTATTGATTCATGTTGCTTTCTTTTAGAAATACCAAAGATTTCTGCAGAAGCTGAGTTCTATTCCCTGGCAATTCATACAGATTCTCCAAGTTATGATTACACAGGGAAAATCATAAACAATCAGTAAAAGGCATTGATCTGTGTTCGACACATTCATCCTATTGCGCAGGAATAAGGAAACCAGGATGTGAGATTTGAGAAGGCAGCTGCCTTACAAATGGTCACACATTTTCCTCTCCATCAGGATCCTAATTCCCTGAAGATAATTTCATTTTATCACTAACACTCTGGAAGTCTACAGTTGAAAGCTGACCCTGAGATGAGTGTTTTTCTGTCAGTTCTTTTCTTTGTTCACCAGCACCTGTGTGCTGCCCACAGTGGCCCTTTGGCTGTGCTAAAATTCTGAATTCTCCTCCATTCATCCACTAGTGACAGCAATCTGCTTTGCAAATGCCTAGTGAAGTAAATGAATTCTCTTGTGGAAATGAATGGTGTGTTCTGTACCCAACAGAATGACGTGGAATGCATTTAAAACAGAAAATCAATTTCTATGATCTGCTTGAGAATTTATCTCCAGTTACGCCCAGGCAATACTGAATGGACAGATAAATATGTAAGCTGAAACTTTACAGGGTCATCATCAAATGCACATATTTTAATAACGTATTTTCAGTTACTTGAGCACCTCATCATCATTTGAACACTCCTCTGGAATAAACACAAACATTCCCATTTCATCACTTGCTGTGCGTGTTCGTCCATGCGCTGCAGCTGTGCAGCCTGCTTCCCTGCCACGTCATGCACATCAGGATGGAAAGTGGTCCAACCCAAGTATGTGAATGCTTTAGGTGCTTGTAGCTCCAAGAGGCAGAGTTGGCTAGACAGTCTCCATCTACTTTTTACCAGGGGGCTCTGGCAGCCCCAAGATACTGATAAATACACAGGTAACCCAAATGGCATAAACCAGCAAAGAAATTTCTGCATCCATACATCATTGCTTTGATTTTTAAGGAAAACACAAGCTATGAAAATGATAGGTTGGGTGACACACAAGATCTTCTCTTACATTTGATTTGTGTTTCCCGTGTTGAACATATCTGCTGAAAAGGAGACTGTAAAAACGTCACAGACTGAAATGATTGTATTGGAACATAATGGAGACAAGAAAGGCAAAACCACCATATGTTCCTCACTCTCACAAACTGTCTAGCTGGTAATCAACAGCCACCTCAGGCTCAAGGGTCAAGGAACAAAACTACAGATCTAGTTTGTAAATCCACGCATGAAGAATATTCACCAACTGTAAAGCACTCAAACTTGCTGGACAAAGGTCTTCCCAAGACAAATCATACAGTGATCTAAGGACCTTACTGTGGGTATCTCAGACATATTCAGTATCTGGATGTTTCTTAATCAGCTGACCAAAAATGACTAGCTGAATGCTGATTGCTTTCTGCAGTAGAGTGAAAGCCCTCCCAGACCTGGCAGCTAGTATTTCAAGCACTAATTTTCGGGCACCTTTATTGTTTATATCTCCAATGAAATTTCATTCCACTACTTACATCAGTTTGGTGGGAATCTGTTACTGTCAGATTTCTTTCCAGCTATCTTAGCAATATTTGATAAACACCACACAGCCATGCACATTTTAAAATGACCAGACATTACTATTTGTGCTGTAGCTGGTGAAAGCCTGATTTCTTAATAGGAAGGAAACAACTGGATTCCTTCAATAAGGGATGACCTTCTTTTAAGAAAGATCTTCATACGGTGAAGACTGAATCAGATTCTCCTCTATTTGTACACAGCAGAAGCGGGCAGCATCATTTCCTGCTACTCTAGGACTGCAGCTCTACTATTATGTTACATTTCAAGGACAGCTCTTTTATTTTTCCTTTAATTTTACTGTAAGAGCCAGAACTCTTTCTCATTCTCAGTTATTCCAGTGTAAATTGAAAGCAAAGCCTTGAAACTCAGCAGTGTTACTGTGGGATTTACTGTTTTATATAATGGGGATCAGAAAAGTGGCCCTAAACTTTCGATGTTATTGTGGAATGGTTCTACAGGAGGGAAAGATTACTTCAAGGATAAAATGGGAAAATTAATCAAAAAGGATTACAGCCAGAAAAATCTTACACTTACAATCACTTGCAGTGAGCAACAGTGAAATCAACTTGTCTTACCATAGCTATACTACTCTAATCCATCTATTAATTAAGGAAGAAATGGAAAGTCATTGGAGAGCTCCTGGATCCCAAAAGGATATTGGTGCATGAGAAAAGTAATCCACTGAACAATTTCCATAGCTTTTTAGAACAAACCATAACGCTACACCAAAAACTGCTCTTTTGTGACACACTCATACTGGATTTCTATATGGGACATGCAGCTAGCAAAGTGTGGGATATTCTGGTGAGCGCATGCTTACTCCTCCGACTCTGCAAAGGCGCTCAGTAGTAACATGGGCAACTTTGAGTGATGGAGGAAAGCAGCAGCACACTGCTGAGACCTCACAGTGTCCATCAAAAAGACTCGAGGATAAGCACAGCCTGACTATGGGGGGTTGAGTAGCCATCCTTACTGGTGCTGAATATAAGTAAAACGTCACAAACTTGCCCAACTTTCCCTTTCTTTTGCTCCCAGCAAAACTGTAGTGAGAGAACCAAACGTTGCAAAAAGCAGAATCATAGAAGAAAAGAAGATGAAACACTGAAATTAATGCAGACTTCCCAGTTTTTTCAAACACGATTTTATCATGCCACCAACAAACAAGCAGACACCTCTCCCTTTCCAGCCCCCCCAAAAAAGACAGGCCAAAAAAAAATGTCTCAACAGTACAGTCGGTCAGAAATTAGTTGTGTACTTCATAAAGACTGATATATTTGCACCAACCAACAGTTGAACCATTGACCTCAGCATTTATATTTTTTATGTCCGGAAGAAAGGAAAAAGAAATTGGTCTCCAAAATTATTCTATTAATATTCTAACCCTAGGAAATTATGTCAGAAATGTCTCCATTATCAGACTACATTATAAATGAAAATATGCTTTAGCAATACTCTTTTTTTTTCCTTTTGCTTTTAATCTAGATCTACTGTACATTTCATTTTTCACAATTCAGCACTACCTAAAACGTCAAAGTTTTGGGGAAAAATCTAAACAGTTTAAGATGAGATAAAGTACTTTGAAATGTTAAGAAAATGTCTTCTCTTCTGGATTACTGATGATAGAGTCATTCTAAATTCACTTAATAGAAGAAGTAAATGAAGAGCATTACTACAGGCAGAAGGCATATAAAACTATTTTCGTAACAATTTGCTCAGCCAAGCACCAAGAAACTCTTCATTCCTACTTGGTGAAACAGCTTACAGGATGCTGGGTTTGACTGAACCTGACTGAAAGCATATTACTTTATACCAAATGCATTTAAAGAAATTAATGTTGAAGTCAGTTAAAGGAGATGGAAAAAAAACAAATATTTTGAGAGATCACCATATTCATGGAAATGGCAAAGTACAAATAGAATCTGAATTTTCATCCATCATGTATCTGTCATTTTGCCTTTGCTACTTGAGCAGAGTAAAACCACAAAATACCATTGATTTTTAACTATCTTTCACTTTCAGAACAATAAGAATTACTTAACTGGGGAGCAAATAAAACATGTCTGTTGGCAGCAGGTTTATGATCTATGGCTCTCTTTTCCAGGCTCCTCCAAAGCAACCCATGAAGTTCTGGGAGTGTCTGTGGATTACCTACCTGAAAGCCACTATGCTACAGAAACACATCATGCATGTAGATCAGGATTGAAAAAATACAGTCTAACACGGCTAAAAACACAAAAACACTAATTGTAGAGACCTAGTTATTATACTCTTGATTTAGTGCTATGTATTACAATTTCTGTTTTCTTGTCACTGAAATATTTGACATCCATCTTCTCCTCCTTGTAATCTGCCTGCAAAACTTCCATGGGAAAACTGTTTAGAAATGTACTTTCTGTTTCAGAACTAGTATCTCTAGTATCATCCATCTGAACACACTACTAGTTGCAGTGACAGAATTCTTCTTTCTCCTTTATGAGAAAGTCTCCTTTTTTCAAGGAAAAATTCATATAGACACATGCTGGGGCAAGGAGAAGGGTTTCATTTCCTTTTCCTCTAGACTGGGACGAGGTAAAGGCTGGTCAATCACAAATATTTTACATGCTAATTTTTACTGGTAGACTGTTTCTCACCAGTAAGAAATAAATCTAAGGACATATCAGAACTGATGAAGTACTGACAGGTATTTTCATTGTGCTCATATATATAAAGACACACAATTTTTTCCTGTTTCTATTCTGTGCCCCCACAGCATTTTTCTGGAGTTAGCATCCTCCATGTTCATCCGTATTACTACATATACCTGCTTCATAAGGAGAGTAAAATATTATACAGCAGCTGAATGGGAAGCTATCACAAAATACCTTTTGTCATTTTATCTAGGAAAGCAATATTAACAGTGAATATCACAACCAACTTGCCTTCTCAAGATTTTATCATACTCCCTTAAAGTCTTATTGTCACAAAACAGATGAAAATATACAGATCATGATAAAAGTGATCATTACACTTATTTCAGACAAGTCTTCTTCCGCTGGGTTTCTCTGGGTCCTACTTTTAAGCCTTTGCATTACACAAAACCAAGCATATACACTGCAGACAATTTAATGCAATATTTTTGTCAAACCTTCCTTCTGATGAGAACCAAATGTTATACTTGGCACTACAGTCATGGTGTTCAGAGAGTCCTGTATCTTTGGCATAGATTCCTGTCTAATTAAATCTCATGAAACTGCCTGTTTTGGTAGATAATTTAGGATTCTATTTGTAGTCGTTCTCGTATGAGGATTTTCATGAAAAAATGTACCCACTGTGCTACATGAGAAAGGATTTATTTGCTCATGTAGCTTGTAAGCTTGCTTCCAAGTAACGGATTTGTCTAGTGGAAATATTTTCATCCTAATGGATCCTCTAAGTGGTATTTCATGGGAGATTCTCAGCTTGCTGGCTCAACTGGCTTCCACTTTTTTGTTCTTCTTTTCCTGTCTCTCCATCAACTCCTCACCTCCTCAAATAACGCAATGCTAAAGGCAGAGGTATCCCTGTAGATAAACTTACTGACAAGACATGCTCTCACTGGATACCATCTGATGCCTTCTATAAAATTCTCATGTGCCCAGTAACTTCATGCAGTGAGAATTCTTTGGTTCCTTGTAACTTGCTAATTTGCTCTTAACAATTAATTTCTGATTGGACCTTCCCACTTGCCCAGCCATGATAGGCTAAAACTCTGCGTACAAAAATTTAGAATCCACTGTCTTTTTGAAAGTCTACAATATTATGTCAGTATCATTTCAACACAGATTCTTGCTCTGGACTCATATCAATATAATACATTAATATGATATAAATGCTCACAACATTTACATTTCTCTCCTGCTAGACTGATCCTGACTGACATTCTTCAGCATCTCTGCTGAAAAAGTAGTAAAATAAGTTGCTAACATGTATTTTCTCCTTAATAGCATTTGCCCTGCCTGATTTCTTTTGCTGCCATTAAAGCAAGAGCTCTTATGGTGGGTATTTCCCATTATCATGGTATTTTCAACCCTACCCACAGGTATTCCATTGCCTTTCATTGCTTGGTTGTATGTTTCCATTTTGACAACAGCTTTGTTTCAATTCTGTTTTTGAAAATTCCCTAACTTAATGAATTGTGTGTCCTCTCCTCTTATTCATGGTGAGCCTGCTCACTAGTTTCTCTAAGTGCCTGTAGGTCTTGATAGGCTTGGAAGAGATCCTCTGCACAGTGATGTGATCTCCTTTGCTCTTATTACCAGTCTATCAGGAACTAACTCATCTTTCAAGATTCCATAATTGCACGAGCCAATCACTTCATACTGATGTGCTCAGTAGCACACTACTGCTTATTTAAATAGTTGATTGCATAGGTTGAGTGTTTTGTGATATTTCTGTGGTTTGCAAACATTCCTGGAGTGCTCTTAGTGCTATGTGTGTATCCTTTTGTTTGCTGCTAAGTTCTGGTGGTCTATGTAATAGTACATCTGCTCACGTTTTATTTGACTTTTCATACAACCCCCACTGTGATCTGAAGAATATTCAAGAGTAAACACATCCCATTTCATGTCCAACCGCTCAAAGACTTGAGTTTGGTATTCTTCTGTGAATACTGTTAGATCTTTCTGCTTTGTTTGCTGATAGGTATCCGTAGGAGTAGCCCTGCTCGTAATGTTGTTCTCCCCTCAAGCATAAGAAAATAGGATCAAAACCATGCAACACAGGCTTTGTCTTCTCTCCCACAGATTTTTTTTCCTCAATCTTAACAGGCATGGTATTATCCTACTCCCCTATCAAGTACTGCCTAAAATAATATCCCTGTTAAAAGAAGCAAATTGCTTCCAGAGGAAAGCATTTTCCACCACTCAACAAGTTCCCTGTGCACACAGATCCTAGGCGTTATACTGTTTTTAATGAGCATATGCTGGTTCTTTATCTGCTAATTAACTATTTACTTCTTGCCATTCTCTCTAACACTGCGAATGAACATTTTCTTTGAATGTTGGGTTTATACCTACTGACAGAACAGATACTATAGCCAAAAAAAATCCATATCCTTCATCTATCACTGTCAAGAAAGTAGCCAACTACAAATGATCTGGCAAAATCAGTTTAAGCTAATCTCTTTTTATTTTATTTGTTGTTAATGTTTTAGACCAAAACCATATGGTTACAGAATGGAGTTAGTTCTCTTCCAAAGTGAAATTGGGGAGGAGAGGTAGTGAACAAAATCTTCTAAAAATCCGTGGAAACCACTAATGCATATTTATACCTCTGTCTCTAAAAATGTTATGTCCTAACATGAAGCTGTCTGTCAGATTTCACTAGATTTTGTGATTGCTCATCTCTCAGCATATAACAAAAGAAAATCTTGACTTCAGGACATAAAGGCTGTCAAGCAAGCTGACTGCATTAAAAGAAAATCAGTGCTACAAATATGGAAATTATTACAAGGCATATATATAGAATCTTCCAGAGAGAATGAGAGCAACCATTCCCAGTCTAAAATTGAGAAGTAGTGTAGCTGGACTAAAATATCATTTGCACTGACTTCAGTACGATTTGTAGCAAGCACTTTTAGGGGTTATTTATTGAGAGCACAGATACAAGCAGATCATGACTGTGGTGTCCAGATTTTTCCACAACAGTCATTCAGAACTGTACGTGTGGCAGAACAACCCAGCTAAAAGAGGAAATTGCAGCATTAAACCTGAAATTCAAATTTGAGTTGGTTTATGGCAACAATCCGATACATTGGATCCCTCCCTTGCTCCTACTGACTTCCTCAGCTCCCAGCTGCCTACCCGCGTGCTGGGCTCTGCAAGGTTCCCATGTTCACATTCACAATCACTGCCAGAGTCTTTACTGCAGGCAAAGAATTCCATTTTGCTCAAGTTTTTAGCTGGTCAACCCCACTCGTAGCTCTTACTTCCAGAACATATTTAAATAGTAGAACTTGGGGAATCTGCTTGGAAAACTAGAGCTGCATGCTTAAGAAGTACTCTTAATGACATGCCCATAATGAATGAGTTCAAGACCTTGTACAAGTACCTTGTAATAACTCAGTACTTCACTCATAGGCCCAGAAGTTATAAAGCATGCAAAGCTCCTCAATTTGAGCTGAAAAGAATATTCAGCAGTTGTTTCTACAAAATCCTGCACAAAAAGAGTCTATTTCAATACTGCAGTTTAATCAATATTACCACACCATCAACACTTCTAGTGAAATCCTTCTGACTTCCTCTTCAGCTTCTTTTCCATTCTGTTTTCTGAATCCAGTTTTGGACACATGCATAAGATTATTGGAGCAGAGACAACAGTTTCCTCATTTTACACATTATCTTCAGACTCGTGTGGGCAATATCTACTGGGTTTTTGACTGGAAAAGCAATGAAAAAGTTGTAGATTCACTTGAAATTTAAAGAAACAAAGAAGTTAAGAAATACTGGACACAGTCCAAGCAAGCTAATAGATTAAGAAAGCAGTAATGAGGATTTGAAAATACAACACTGAGATGCACAAACATCACTGAGTAAGGCAGAAGCATTCAGCAGGCTTAAAAATATTGATGTACTGAGACATAGCAAAGCAGAAAGAGGCTTTACATCTGTAATACAAATGTATAACTTGATTCTGTCTCAAAATTAAAAAAAAACAAAAAACAACAACAAAAAAAAAAAACACCAAAAACAGAAGGGTAGATCTTTAATGATCGAGAGTTCCCCTGTGAGGGATCTGAGATTCTAGAAGGTTACTTGCATGTACTGTCAAACAAGAATTTCACAAAAGCATTATAAATCTCTTTACTATATTCTCTGTTGGAGAAGCTCAGAGGAGCGAGCATTACTTCATCTTGGGTCCTGAAACCCAGCAATAAAGGATTCTACAAAGTGCTTCATAAACCGATGGAACGAACAGATGCAAGAGGCAACACTGAGTGTTAGCAATGGTGTTATCTGGCCTCTGGGGTATCCCAACCAAATAACTGCAAGCAAACATTTTCCTGGATTTAATCATTAGCAGTTTGAAGTGTCACGACTCTGATCATCTGAATACAACACATTAATGCATTCCTCCCAATTTTCCCCTTTTCATAGCTCAGCCACTTTAAAGTAAATTAGGCACAAGAAACGATGATGCAGTATAAAAACATGGAAAAACTGTCAAGTGCCACTAATCATTAAGTGCCACTTATGATTGAGACATCTCCCAAACAAAGTAAGCTTCCTCTGAAAGGAATGCAATTGTGGCAATAACTGGGGAAGGAATAATAAATAAAACCAGCTCATTTTATTTGGTACTTAACGACACTTTCTCAGTACTTTTGAGAGGAAATGAAAAGACTTCCAGAAAGTAATGACCGTTATTTTATTGGCGTATATGATAGCCTACATAGGGTTGAGAAGTAAATTAAGAATATTAATCTCACTAAAAAGGCTGAAATGATTGAACTGAATTACTAGAGTTTCTCAACATATGGTAATCTCAACAACTTGGCTGCACATACACAACTAGTACAAATACTGAGTCAAAAATGGAGAGCCCATAGAAAACCTTGCAAAATAACATCTTAGAAGAAACAACAAAAAAAATTATTTCATGTTAGTTGTAAATAATGGCTGAAAAGTCACTATGCTTGTACAGTACACACACAGTAAAGAAAGCTGAGCAGCTCATTTCTCACTCACCCATTTTTCAAGGCTTACCCTTCCAGCTCTCCACGAATGAAACTGCTATTGAAGTCAACAGGAATTTTAAAAGCAACAGTAGAATGATACTGATGCACAGAGGATTCCTGAATCTAAACTGATGAAAAAACATACAGATTTTGAACTTAAAGAACTAACAGAAGATGCATTAAGTTTCTTAAAAGTTGAATGCGTCACGGTACGACTTTTATAATCCAACACAGATAGGATCTGAAACCAAGAACACTGAGATCGATGTGAATCTTTTATTTCCATTCTGACCTGATTAGGCTCACAGCAGTTCATTTGATACTAGATATGAAACCATTCACAAGGTTAATTTACGTCCCTCCTTTTTTTTCCCCTCCGAAGTGTATGTGCTGTGAAGTCTATACTGCTATAAAATAGAATTGTTTCATAATAAACAGCCCAGTTTATAAGAGATTCTCCAAATAATTCTGCAGAGGTAATATCAATTCTAGTAATACTCCTTACATCCAAAATGTTGAAATGTCCAACTACTAGTAATGCATCTAAAATTGGAATGAACATTTAAAGCCTATCTGCTGTAACATTTCTCTTCCACTATCAATATAGGATGCTGTGAACTATTTTGCTACACAGGGTGAACAGCAGCCAGATGAACTAGAAGTGACTTTGCAGCATACAGGTGATAGAATGCAGCTATGTGTGCTTTATCTGATTTCAGGTCAGTCACTTTTGACAGGTAAAAAACAGGTTATGCTGCAAAACCTCTGAAAATGAAATGCCTGGCCTCATCCACAGGCTGAGGAGTGAAAACAGAAGGGTGCAAGCTAGAATTAAAACTGCGCACAAAAAGAAATAAAACTGACAGTGCTGAGGATTTCTCAAGACAACCCTATCAGCTGCTGCACACATTTCTGTTCATTATACTTTACTTCAGAGTTGATAAAATCCTAGTACATAATGCTTTTTTAAGGAGGCTGATGGATACATTTCATGTTAATTCTTTCCTGAGTTCGTAAGCCTTTATTTACCACGTAGAGGCAAAACCGATGGCAGGCAGACGAGCAGAAATGCCAGCACATATTTTAAAATGTCATTATGTTGCAGACCAAATTAAACTATTGACCAAATTAAGCCATCTAGCACACATCCCATCTAGGTCTTGCTACTGTTTAGGGCTAAAGTGACACCACACAGGTATCAAAGTGTAGTTTAAGTAACTGACACTCAAAGACCACATGCTTATGTGAGGGACACTGAAGATTTTCCTCACGCACTGAACTAGCAAAAATAAAAGCAATATTTGATGGTGTTTTCGTATTTCCATAGACACAATTCACTTCAACATATTTACATTTGATTTCATTTACTATACTGCCCCAATTTGGAAGATTGCTGACATGGAGAAGCTGAAGAGCTGGAAGAATGGGCCATAAGGAATATCCTGATAGAGAAACTGCAGGAGCCAGTGGTGCAGCTGCCTAGCAGAGTGGAATTGTAGGCTGGTTCTAACTCCAACAATCACATGCAGTGTGCTGTGCCCATAGCTACAGCCATAGCAGCTCTGCTGCAGTAGCACAGACATAAAGAACTGCACAAAAAAGACACAATTCCAAATTTCTTTCATCTGCTGAAATATGCAACTTATATTTCTTGTTCTATTCCTGTTACAACTACAAGCCTCAGATATTCAATTTTACTTCCACTTTACTTCCAAAAATAAGTTTTGCCTTGTTAAGTTTTCAGCAGCTCAGCTTCTGATTAAGAACAAACAAAAAAAGCAAAACAATTTCCACTACCAAGCAAAAACATAATGAAAAAACAAACAAACCCAAAGGACAAAGCAAAAGACACCCCTTGATTTCTTGTCACTTTGCTAGAATGCAGGCGTTGGTACTTTGCTACTAATGGCTTTTGTTTAGGTTCAGCAGGAAAAGAGCTCAGTCCCAGCAGCGAGAGCCAGGCTCCTGGGTTCTGACCAGTTGGGTAATCATCCTGCCAAACACAACAAACATTACCCTGGATCAGCATCCTGTTCCTGTGGATCTGTGAAGCTCTTATATCTGTTCATTTCCTACAGACTGCTGCTTAAAGCCTCTGGAGGTTCAATCCTCAAAGATAATACCCGAGTAACTGGTAACAGCTAAACAAACAACCTGTCCCTACTGCACCCCCAGTCACCAACAATCAGAAACCTCCCAGCCAGTATAAAATATCCTGAAATGAACATTAAGATCTGATGTGTTTGTTTGCTCCCCCCCCCTTTTTTTTAAAGCTAGTCTATCCTCACAGCAGGAACTTTTTGCTAATTGGTATGATTCAGTTAAGTGAGGAGGTATTTTGAGATGAAGAGATAGATCAGCTGTTTGGATAAGGGACCAGGGAGCAGGCTTATAAACCATGGAAATGAGGAAAAGAGCTGTCATGCTCTGGAGATTACAGTGAAAAACGATCTTGGGAAATGGGAGGAATGAATAAGGCAACAGTCAGTAGATATGAATAGAAAGTAACACCATTAGAAGGGAAAAAAATCAAAGAAATAAGTACAAAAAGGGGATTGACTAGGTGGAAAGGATCCCAGAGAGGCAATGGACTGCAGACTGAATAGGAATCAAAACTGTCAAGCTGTTGCAAAAAAAGTAAACTCTTTTTACTGGAGAGACAGGAAAGTCTTAACTAAAACATGGGAGATAATTATTCTGCTCTATTAAGCACCGTTGATGTCTTTGGTTGGAATATGGTCCTATCAGGGGAAAAGTATAAACAAGACATCCAGAAGAGGATAAGATGAGGATTAGAGCTCAGGAGGGAATAGTAAAATTGATAAAGTTTGGAATATGACTTGTAAGGAAATGAAGAAAGGAAACACATAGCACTAGTTGAGAAAAAAAAGACTCGTCAGGGAATCATGATGTGTCTTGAAATGAGCAAATGCTTGTCATAAAGACAGAAGTTATCCTTGAAGATTTTTCTCCACATCTCCAGGACAGAACAAGGAACAACAGACTTAAACGTCAGCACAGGGACTTTGAAGAAGTATTAGTGGAAGCTTTAGGAGGAATCAGACTTCTTCAGAAGTTTCTGATTAGCCTGGACAAACAATCAGAGTGATATGGCCTCTTGAGACCTCTGTTGGGGATAAGTCCAGCAGATGGGAAGGAGTGGGGGGAGAAAGCATTCCTTGCCCCTTCCTCATTCTGGAGAATTACAGATTGTGCCACTGAATCACTCTGCTTAGGAGAGGGAATGGGAAAGACTGTCCCTTCACTCCCTGAGAAAGAGTGTGAAAAGCAGGGAGCTGAGGTAAAGCCTTGATTTCTGGTGTGTTGCTACTTTCGTACGCTAGAAGTTTTAATAATTGGAAAGATGTAATGAATTGCCTGAATTATTAAGATACTGGGTTTCAAATTCTCGCAATAAAAGCACAACAAAGACTGTGCTGGTTGTCCTTGATGAGTAAAATTCCATCATGCTTGTGTGCGAACTTGATACATCCTCAGCCCTACTTTCCCCGGAATCATTAGATAAATTTTAACAGTGAAAGTGAGAAAGAGGCTCTGGGGAATGCATGAGGGATTTTTTAAGGGTCTTTACATGCAAACCAGTGTATGATAGTTGTATTAGAAATATATATATATATTTTATGACTTACTGCAGCTCTAGAATCAACCAAGGCCTTTCATGCAGTAACTTTCCTAATTATCTGTTTTTCTTGAAATTAGTTACTGTTCCACTGCGTGGGCATATTAAAGTAAAAACAATAACAAATCCTTACAGGAGGAATTAATTACAATGGCAATGCCACTACATCCATCAGCAGAAAACGGCCCACAAATCTAGTGACAACCTAATAAAGATAGGCATTCTTCATTTTAGACAAGGTTTAAAGAGACAAATTTGGTGAATAAGAAAGAAAACAAAACTTTGAGAGAAGCTGTAGACAATGCATTTTGCAACCGAAGGAACGCATTAAAATAGCATGAATATGACCACTTTTCTATTTCTGTATGAGCAAATCAGGCAGATTGGAAAAATTATCATTCCCATCAGGATGCTGAGAGAAAACAAAATATATTAAAGTGCTCTTGTCTTTGTGTTTGAATACAGAGACAACAAAAAAGTAATTTCAGTTCAGAGAGGCTCAAGGTAAGCAGCAGTAATCTTCAGTTTCATTTTCATTCTGGCAGGTCTCCTCCCTGATGTTTTGTCCTTAATTGCTTCTCTAGTTACCTAGTTGAGCATAACTGTGGGAGATCACATTTAAACAAGCTCACTTTGTTTGCTTAACTCATGCAGGATCAACCTTACTTTTGGCCCTAGAATAGCCAGTCCTGGTTTTCTAGAAGAAAAGGTCAACTTTTTAGCTCTTGCTTTAACAAACAAACAAAATTAAACCTTAATATTCCTAGTATTACTATATACTGACTCTGTATACAAATGTGGTATTTCTTCTGTGCCTTTTGCCTTACAGTCAAGGGAGCATCTTTCTTCTCCATAGCCTTAACTTGTTGTCTGATGACTTTAAACATTAGAGGAAATGACAACTATCATTCTCAGAACATGGGATCTAAGCTGATCTGTCTTATCACACACCTACTCCCACAGAAAGACACTGACAAAACGTAAATGGGAGAAATCAGAATTGCTGATGCGGAACATATCAGCGCTTCCACATGCATGAAAAGGATCCAGACTGAAGCCATAAAAAAAGTTATAATAGTTAGGACAGGGAGCACAAAGTAATAGAATGAAAGACAAGGCATAAAAGGCAGAGAATAGTAAATTTCATGTAAGCCAGGAGAAGGCAGCAGAAGAGGCAATAAAATTTTTGAAGAAATGAAACCAAAACCTAAACCTCATTCAAAAAAATCAAAGTGCTTAAGGAAGTATTATTCTGAGATCTGAAATAGGACCTTTTCATCTCTGAATAGGTTCACTCAAAATAGCTACTTTTCACCACAAGTTTCAATAGTAGCTAAACTTTATGAATCTCAGTGACATACAGATTGTACAGAAAAAAATCCAAAATAGTCTAACAAAGCAACTAAGCTTAGTTAAAAAAAAAGAAAAGGAGCTTAATAAAGAGAAATGGGCAAGGCTGAGTGTTGCTCTGGGCAGCCTGGTCTAGTGGTTGGCAAGCCTGCTCACATCAGGGGTCTTCAAGGTCCTCTTCAGGATCCAGGCCATTTTATGGTTTTATTAAATGTTACAAACAAATGGAAGGCAAAAATGAATACAGACAAAACCAATGATGAAGAGAAAGAACATGTAGAGAGACTGTTGTATTGACAGTTCAATTCAATTTGACTTTCCTAAGGAACAGCTTTTAGGAGGCTAATACCAATTAAACCCAGGTTTTGTGGGGAGAGCAGTGGGAAGAGCTACAGGAAACTCCAGTAGCATTAGGCTGTTATTCAGTAGAGTATTCCCATATCTCTGTCTTATGCTCACAGACACAGTGGCACCACCAAGGACACAGGGGCAGTATCCAGTTATTTCTAGGACCATTCATTCAGCATCAAGGACAAAATATTTTCCATGCTAATATATCATTGTTGGTACAGATACTAACAAAAAAAAAAAAATCATGATCCACTATTAGAAAATATCAGGCCTGTGGATTTCAGGTCCTAGAGGATTACACAAAACAAAGTGTTAAAAAATGTCATCATTTTTTTTCCTCATCAAGTTACAGAAATTAGTAGCTGAAGGGTACAAAAAAAAAAATGTAATAGATTTTTATTTGAATGAAACATTGGATAGACTTGAACATGATCAGACTTGAAAGTTTTATAGAAGTTCACTTTGCCGTAAGGAAGAATCCAAAGACACGATGCTGAAGGGCTGAAGGATATCAGCACTGATTAATAGTGAAACCACTACATGAATATGAGGCAAAGAGGAAGTTTCATCCCCAGTGAGGTATGGTATATACTGATCAGTAAAGGATAGGATTGGTATGCGGCAGAGGAAAAAACTTAGCTGTTAAATGCCAACTGACTTATCAATGACTGTTTCACAACAAGCTGGAGGAGTTCTTGCCCCGCTCTTGCTTGCTGTTCAGTCTGCTCCCTCCTGTTAGCTCGTAATTATCCCAGCATTCAACACTGAATTTGGGCAGTGATTCTCTTGAATCCTGATCCGGTGCTTGGGAAAATTAAGGTGGCAGAACCTTAGAAAGACGATGGGCTACAATTTCTGCCAAATCTTTTTATTTTTTTCCTCCCTCCGAGCATGGCATGCAGGCTCTTGTTCTTTGCTGCTGAAACTGCACAGCTAATGGTGGCGACTATGTTGAAAAACAGTGTTTTGCAGTTGAGTGTTTGTTACTGTGCTCTTTGTGTTGATTGAAGTTTCCATGGAAATGAATAGGAGGAATCACTTTTGCAGGGACCTCTGCAATTTAAAGACAATAAGCCCTTCCTGGTAACCCCCATGCATCTTCCTTCTATCTCCATCTGCTGTTACATTCTAAAGGAATTCTCTAATAAAACGTAATAATTTAATGCACTGATGGTAATGCTGATTCAATTTTCTGCTTGCATAAATATCTTCTAAATCTGTATTATATAAAAAAATATCACTGGTCCTTGGTGTAAAAAATCTGTACTTCTAATACTCTATGTATCCAGAATTAATGGTCCAGTAACAACAGTTATTTGATAAACTGATCAGTCATACCTTATCTACACTACCATAATACAGTATAGGCATCCACAAGTAAAAGCATTAAAAAAGGGAAGATCTGTAGGTTCTGAGCATGGATTAAAGGATTATTTAACCAGATGAAAGCAATGAGGGTGAAATTATTTCAAACGATGTGTAAATGCTTCTTGCTTCAAAGATTCTGGTGAAGAACACCAGGAATGCAAACACTGGGTTGGGTTACTTATGGAGGATACTATCCTGGCAAAAATCCAAACCACCAGAAAAAAATACCCATACAAAGCAGTTTGTATTGAAGGAATGAACCCTGCTGCATACTTTTCTTTCTTCTTTCCCCCCCCCCCCTCAAAAAGAACGGATAGATTTAGTGTTAGCTACAGATCAGTGTTAGCGTACAGATTGCTCCCTGTCCCACTCACAGAAACCCAATCTGATCCATCTGAGAGAGGCTAGCAAGACTAGCCAGTAATATTTGAGGAAAAACCAATAGCACTGAAGGAAAATCTAACAACAAGCCTTCATATAAGGAAAAGGCTGCTAAATACACCCAACTGTCAGGTACCCAACCATTTGTTGTGCCAATGTTAAAAGTTTCAATTCAAATATGTGAACTGCAAAAAACAGAAGTTCAGGTTACAAATTCCTCACGGTAGAAATAGGAAACTACCAGAATAAATTGCTGAGCAGACCGTGGAACTCAGTGAATAAACATTTATTAGGAATAATGCAGAGATAGTGGATGCTACCTGAGACAAGAGGTGGAATAGCTAACTCCTTGAAAGTCTCTTGGAATAACATCTTCTGATGTCACTTCTAAAGCTTTCCAAGTTCGAGAAAGTAATGAACTAATTATTTATGTGAAAAAGTTCTGATGGGATGATGTATCTACTGAACTAACATTTGGCTGGATTTATAGTTTGTTCCGCGCCATTTTCATCTCTAGTAGATGAGGTGTGAAATTGGTTCAGTAGAAGGACACAGTACATAAATGTATTTGAATTTAGAGGAACAGGACTAAGACTCTCAAAGTTTGGGATCATGCTGAGATCAGAGCCACTTCCAGATCTCCACATTCTTTCAGACATTTTTGCTATGGAAGACCTTTTTGTCAGATCTGCTCAAGTGCTCACTTTTTTATTGTTACATCCTGACATTTCTCTGTCTCTGCTATAAAGACATCCCATAGAAAACAGCACAGAATAGCAAAACTCCAAAAATGGGACACGTACATAATAGTTTGCTTCGTGTACTTCATTCACTTTGAAACTTCTTTAAAAACCAGGGCTTTATCATTCGTAAGTATTTTAATCAGAAAGCCAAACACTTCAGACTCCACCTTATCACCTCCTATTTATTCCAAATCTTCAAAAATAAGTTCTTTTCCACACATATGCAAGAGACAACAAGGTTACCACGTTACCAGCCACTACTCACAGAAGTGAGCATTCAGAACTGACAAGAAGATCTGAGGTGTAGTTATTGATTTGTGCTAAGGCACAAGAGCTACTTTCCAATCCTTCCAAGATTTCAGATGTTTCTACCAAAGTTATCAACATTCCTTTTACACTTTTGCACTTCCCTAGCCAGGAATAAGTAAAATCCACATGTTAACACAAGTAAGCCTTAAAAAAGAGAAACTATTTTGGTCCATATTGGCTCAATTATTTGCAATATTTATGAATAGTAAAATGCATGTGAAAATAACTACTGGCCATTTGTGTTGGAATGGCTGAAATACGGAAATAAATGCGTGGTTTTTCCATCCAAGTAATGCAAGCCTAAGCTGAATTCAAATCACTGCAATATCACTAAGGAGCCTGCATGAAACGGAGGGCAGAATTTGACACCGATGTAATTCTGCCTTTGTGTTCTACCTCTCAGTAATCCGTTTTAAATCTATTCGTCATACACTTCTTCCAGCTTTATGAGCTTAACGGAATTTTTAGTACTTCTTCCTCTACTCTTGATGGAAAAAAAAGGATGCAAAGGAATTAATGAATTTAGATTTAATGCCCAGCTTTAATTGCCAGGACAGGGGCAATTACATTATAGTTCATTAAAACGAAATCCATTCACCACACCCTAGGCTCTTTATATGTTTCAGACATATCACGTAAATGCACTGCACTCAATGGAAAATAAATGTTACTATTAATTTTTATTAAAATACTAGTCAATTCACAGCTACCATAATTGAAATAGAAAACAAAATGTTCTTATTAGCTCCCTCCTACAAACCATATGAAGATCTTAATGAACCTTTTATTTAGGTAGCGTACTGAAAATTAATTTCTCAGACTATAGAAGTTCTTATCATGGAGGAAACTGCCTACTTATAAGAATAACCTTTTATAATTATTCCATAATTATGCCATGCCTTAAAAAAACATGCTTGAGAATAATTCAGACTTTAATTGTAATCATTTCCTTCTGAAACACCATACTGGGCCAATGTAATGGACAAACGCATGGAGGGAAATAACAAAATAGAGTTCAAAGTACACATTCCCTCCAAAACATTAAAATAGTTCTTATAAGAAATACTTTTGCTCCAGACATACATTTAAATCTTCCCTTCTTGGCCTCTTCCCTGCAGAATGCAAAGTCTCCACCTCGTGCTGCTTTGCTTCAGCAATCTACTGAAATGCCATCCCTTCCTTCACTGAATGCTAACTAGAGGTGAACCTCATATCTTGAAGTCTGGAGAGTGCCACTTCCTTATTTGAATTCAAAATAATAATTTTTAATTTAAAAGCTGCAGAGAGATCACAAAAATCCAGTTCTTTCACAAGAGCAAGCAAAAGACACTTCCCTTCTTGCTAGATTGACAAAACAGAGAGCATACTAATGGACAGGCAAAAATCAGCGATGCCAAAGGACTGTCACACACAAAATCCATTATTAAACTACCTGATTCTGTTTCAAAGCACCACCTGTTGCATACTTCATCTTCCCTTCGTTCAGCTCTCTTCCCAGCTCAAAGGAAGATAAACTGACAGTATCTCAAATTCTCATCTCCTTTGGCCTTCACCCCAAAACACTGCGTTTTTTTCCTCAGTATGTACGTGCCAGATCTTTATGTAGGAAATCCTCAAATATTCTGCACTGTTCACAAAGATGATGCAAATAAATAGACTAAGTATGGCCATTTTCTTGTTCCAAACAACTGAATGAAGCTTAAGTATGCTCAGCTAGTCCTTAAAGCAGCATCCTATACGTTGTCTAACCTGAAAAACTCATTTTAGTGTGTACTACAGACTCACAGATAACTACCACAGAATAAGCAACCGGCTTCCAGGTAACCAGGCAGATGTGACTGATACAAGCAGGCCTATTTTCATTTCATATGAACAGCTGCATCCGTCAGAAAGTTCATCTTCCATGCAATTTTAAAAGCCGAGCTACCCACGGTAGGTGTTTGCAATGGTTCCATACATCAAGCATGCTACACACAAACATGCCACACGATGCTGACAGGGAATGAAATTTCCCATACAAAATCAAGGGAGAGAACGGTAATAGAAACTGAAAGAAGATAAAATGTTTTGTGTAGGTAGTAGAACACTGGCTGATAGCAATTTTTCTTTCGAGCCACAGCATACTTAATTTATGGGCATTGGAAAAATGGTATTGGCACAGTCCTGTGTAGGAAAATACACTAGTAGTGCCACTCAATGAAAAAGTAGCTCAGAAGGAGAAATGTAAAGAAAATGCCTAAATATGCTTGCCTAAATATCAAGTCACATCCTTTGCAACAGAATCACGAAGAAGCCAGAAGCAGTTAGGCAAGTAAGAGTGAGAACAATTAAATACAGCTGACACTGAGAACACTGCAAATGCAAGAACTAGATAAAAATACGATGCTTTAGAGGAACATTCTGGAGACAATCATCACGTGGTTATTCTGCCATTTGTATTTCAGGCAAAATGGAGAAAAAAAATGGAGGAAAAGGTAGGAAAAGAAATGCATTGGCACAGGAGAATGAATATTTTACAGTTTCCCTACTAACATTAAAGATAGTGATGAACGATAACACCGAAAATGGAAAAGTTGTTACAGACATCAAGAATTACTGCATGACGCTCTACTTTAAGACAGCTAAATATTATTTGGATTTTGAGGATGAACTGGTCCCATGGTTTGGAGAGAATTTACTAAAATCGTAAAAACAATTGGTACTGAAGTTCATGATGGAATTAACAAATCATGGCTAATTTTTATTTATTTTTTAAATCTAACACAGCTTTCTTAGGTATCTTTATAATCTAAAAGAGAAGCCAGCATTTTTTTTCCTATATTTTACCATTATTCACAACAGGGCTTCTTCCCTTTCTCAGTTTCACAGGCATCTATAGCCAAAGTCAACAATTTTCTGGTTTTAAATATGAAAGACCATTGCAAAGGTCCTCACTGCACACAAACGAGGTTAGATGCTGTAGTCTTCACAGCAAGTACACTTCTGTTCTTACAGACCAGTTGCAGTTTCTTCTAACTGCTGGAATTTAAAAACATTTATCAGCAAATGCATGCATGAAGATACTGAGGTATCACCTTAAATAATTACAGTAAAGGTTCCTTACATTGCATTAAAGATTGCTGCAATGTGCAGTGATCCCTAGGACTGCTTATGTGTAGATCCATTTATTACAGCGTTCTGTTTATCTATTGCTAAGAATGAGATGGTAGGTAAGAAACTAAGTGAAATAATTACTCAGTTTATACACTGAAGCTGTCCCAGGAACAGCATGTTTTCATAGATTTGATTCTATTTTTCTGTCACAATAGCTCCTCATTCTGGGGAGGCAATTCATCTGGATGCCTCCCTCTCTTATGGTTACAGAGGCACGGCAAGGATGCACATATATAACAATGATGCTAGACAACACGCCCTAGATAAAATAGATCAAATCCTCCAACAGAGGTTTCATGAAGGACAATGTAAGACAAATTCTTGCTTTCAATATAGCTTTCCTGACCTTATGCTTTGAAGACAACATATGGAAAGTCGAAACACTGAATAACAAGACCTTTAAAAAAAGCTGCTAGCCAATAACTGACAGCATGAAGATACACATTAATCACAAAATCCATTGATATCTTGCAACCAGAGGACACAAAGACAAAAGACAGATTGTGATTGAATGACCAAACAAGGCCAACCAACTTGATAGTCGTTTTCTTACTACTATTTTTAGGGAACATTTTAGTGCTGAACAACACACAAATACATATACTTTTTTAATTATTCATCTTGATATGCACTGCTGAGGTATCATTTTTTAGCTTAAAGTAACTTTCAAATTGACTAAGGATTGCAGAGCTAGAACGCAAGTAGTCAGCTTTCATCAAATTATTAGTATTTTATGCAAACATGTTTAATCTTGAGCACTAAGAACAGGAAAGAAAACAGCTGTGATTCAATTAAAGTTCTGGTGACCTGGGCATATAGGTTTATAGCAGGAGGAGATTTAATTCCTAACTATATGTGCATTGTCATGTTTTATCTAATGGATTGAAAAGAAATAACTAGCTGATGTTCACCCAAATCTGAATCATTAGGGTTAGAGCATGGCCTTGCTTGGTCAGAAAAACCACTCACATCCCATCCCAGAATCACCTACAGGATGTCCTTTGGTAATAGAAAGCAAGTGAGATTGGAAGATGTAGTTGGCTAAAACAGACTTTTTCCAGTCCTTGTTTACATTTATTGGGGTTTGCAAGCCTGTGATGAAGCTTATGCACATTGTTCCCATCAAACAAGAACCCGTATTTTTTGCAGATGGTGCCAATATGTCACCTGTTCATCTTTTTTTTCCCCCCTCCTTGCTTTGACTGGAAATCTATTTTAAGAAATACCTCGTTCAGCATTTCTTCTGTGTTCTTTCAGCAAAATTAACTGGCTTCCATTAATCACCATGCAACCACAGAATCACAGTGCTAGAATGGCAATTCTGAGAAGGTTGTTGGTTCCATTTCTCTTCCCTGTAGCTAGATCACCTATCTGTGTCATTATCCACAAGAAATTTGTGAAACATATTTCAGAACACCTTCAAACACAAGAAATTCTACAGACTTTGAAATACCTCTCACAATGCTTAACTATTCTTGTCATTACAAAGGCAAAAATTCATCTTCACAGTAACGTGCCTCTGTGTTCTACCCACAATGCACACATTGTGCACAATTCCACTGCTTTGCTGTTGAAAATAGGATTATTTCTCCCTCCCCCCAGAGCCATCTCCTCTCCTTCAGTATTTCTTCCTAGAGTATATTTTCTGCAACACTGATCATTGATTACTTTTCTCTGGGTACTTTCCAATTGATTCACTGTATTCTAGAAGACTGGTACCCAAATCCAGACAATGCATTCCAGCCAAAGTCTTACTGGTGCATGCTAGAGCTAAACAATTACTCCTGGTTTCACTGCCAATGCAACATTTACTTCCTTTGCAACAGAACAACCCTGTTGACTAATAGCCAAATTATAACCCAGCATAATCCCCAATCTTTTTTTGTGGCTATCAGTTAGATTTTATGACTGTCCAATTATTATTCATTTAATTTTTGTGCAGTTGGTTATTCTTACCCTGCTTAGAACTTTGCATCTGTCCTGACTGAACTTCATCCTTTGTTTTCAGACCATTTATTTAACGTCTTAAGGCCATTCTAAATTTTATTTAGTACGTGCATAGCTTCTCCCAGCTTGGCTACATGCCTAAATTTAATAAGAATACTAACTTCAACATCCGCAATTTAATGAAAGAGGTGAGTAATACTGGACCCACAATAGACCACTGTACTCAATTCATCCTTCCAGCCTAACACAGAACACTGAAAACTAAACCAGAATGTAGCTTTCCAACTGACTTGGTACTCACCACACAATTATTTCTTTCAGAAAATTCTTCTTAAGCTTGCTTATAAGACATTAATGTAAACCAATGCCAAAAGCCTTATTAAAGTCAAGATACCTGACAACGCAAGTTTATCCTTGTGTCTCAGGGCCTGTAAATGTCACAGGAAGAGTAATAGATTTTGTTTGACATTCACACCAGCTTTATTCATCCCCTTATCTTCTTGATGTTAACAAGCATTTGCTTTAATATTCACTTTGGCTTTTTTTCCCCCCCAGGATTTCAGCATCAAGTCATGAGATTTTCATTATTTTCCCTTTCTCCCATTGAAAAATGGGTATGCTACTGGTGTGTTCTGAGGCTTCCACAATTACATGTTTTCAAAGATAACTTTTAGTACTTCTAAAACTCCTTCAGACAATTCACTTAACCCTTAGATCAATCCCAACTGATTTGCAGACATCTAATTTACTCAAGCCTATTCTTTCTCTAATCCGTAGTCTTAAACTTCAGCAGAGGATATTAATTGTGATACTCATCTGATTGCAGCTGACCTTTTAAGTTAAAGGTAAAGCAAAGACAAGTAACATTTCTCCTTTCCCAGCACTGCCTTCAGATAGGCTTCTCCTTCCTCTGAGCTGCAAATCATTAGTTTGATTTTTCTCTACTTTCTAATGCACTCATAGATGATTGTTAATCTTAAATCCTTTCCCAAACATCTCATTTTGTACCTGGTTTTCTGTGTTTCGTGCTATAGCTTTTGTTCCTTTAAGAGTTCAACCCAGTTTCACTTTCTGTAGACAACATCTTGCCACTGAAGTCACTAAGAACCTTGTCATTAACCAAATCCTTGGTATTTAGATAGTTTGCTTTTGTTCCCCTTACAGTAAGGAAACGCCAATTACCCTAACAGTTACTCCCCTCAAATGTATTCCTTTCAAACTCTGTTTATGGAAATCTGATTGTGAAGCCGCTTATTTTACTTGGATGTTGCCTTCCTAAAAAGTTCTAATTTCATCCTTTAATGCCCATTGTCTGCCTCCTACCTTTTCTCCCTCCAGGACTGTCTCTTTTGGATTAGAATCAAATTACTATTAACTCACAACTGTATGAATGCGTTTAAGTACTGTGCAAATTACCTTTGCATATGGGATGGCAGAGCAATAGATTTAAGCCAAATAATATCAAAGCAGGAGACTGAACAAGGCACGACCAGAATACAAACCCAAGCGACTGCTTTGCATGACACTTTGTAGGAGGGCCTCTCCCTTGCAGCAATTAAGCTTTGCAGGCCTGCATTTTTTCCAAGCAGTTCATTTTAAAATATTCAAATATGTTCAAAGAATGAATTCCTATCCTTTAAAGTGCAGCAAAAGGAGGGGACTGCTGTTTACGAAGTGACGTCAGTGAGAGCAGGGCTGGGCCATATGATATTCCCAAAGATGCACTTACTTCAATAGGACCAAAATAAGCATGAGGAGAAAGCACAAATTTCCTTTTGAAAAAATTACCTGCTTCACAGGGAGCGAAGTAAGAGATTTTAAAAGAAAGTCAGCACCATTACTGACCAAACTAACAAGTGTTCCCAAAGTGCTAATAAAATTCTAGACAAGCAACCTATTGATCACTGAGTTCAAAGCACATCAGCTATAATACTATACAGATGGGGGATCCTCTCCCCATCACTTTCGATGCTATATTTAATGAAAAAAATGGGTTGCTTATAAGCTTGTAGGAAATTTAATATTACACTTCTATCACATGAAGATGTGCATCTGCTTGGAGGATATAAGCAGCCAAATTTGCTTGAAATACATCTGAGAGAATATATTTCGTATGCAGTATCTCAGCTATTGTATTCTGTTGATTCAGTTAGCATGTTTTAAAATTCTACTGATTTACTGAAGATTTACAAGCATAATTCATATGCAGTTGTCCTATGAATAAGCTTCTAAAACTAATTCAAATATAGTCAAAAAATAAATTGCAAAATAAGTTATTCAGTTGAAATGTGCCATCTGAGGCACAGTAATGGAAAACATTTATTATAAAGCTAACCTATATTTGTGCTAGAGATATGTACAGTACTAAACTCTCTGAAAGGGATTTATTCAGGCTTTTCTGAAAGAACATCTTAACAGGGCTAAAAGAAAATTACATGTTCAAAAGTAATTGTAGGTTCTATGATTTTCATCCAGCATCACAGGCGTACCATTATTGTCTTTTTGCTTTTGGAAGGCTTATGAATTTTAGGCAAACTTTATTGTGCCCAGCTGCAGGAAGCTGGAGGGTTTCTGGAGCCTGGACTTGCCAGTCAGATAGTAGAAAGAATTCTGTACAGTTCAATGCAGAAGGAGTGGAAACATGAATAGCAATACATCTGTCTCTAAAAATAAAGTTCTGCATTCAACAAATTCACTTCCATTGGGCTACTGAACTGTGAAAGTCATGGGTTATGCTACACTGGAGGCCACAACCTACTGAAAAGCAGTTTCCTCTTCAAAAGTGAGGATATTTCGCCAGTTCAGCCTTTCATTAGTGCTCAAAAGGGGAATTCTTTTTGAAGTGATAAAGACTTCGTGCTCGTAGTTATTAATAATAGTCAAGTCTACATGTGCATGTTTGACATCAGAGTCAGTCATAGGCAAACCCTTTTGAGGCAGATGAGGATTTTTACACTACAGTAGAATAGGGATTTTGGATTTTTTTTCCACCATAGACAGATGATGTCCAAAGAGAAAGCCCTGAAATGAAAGAAAAGGCTGCCCAGGCTTCTCAGATCTTAGGGAAAAGGATTGGGACAACAAAAATATAGATAGCCTGGGGAACACAGAGGGATGTCCTGACTATTTCTGATGGGGAGGTTTCTTTTCCTGGGAAGTCCAGCAGCTTGGAACATTGCATTTCTGTCAGTAGTGATGGGTAAAATGGCACCATGCTTTAGCCAATCTCTTTAAGTCAGTGAAAGAGGCAAGATTAAGAGTAGGAATCTAGCCAGCTCAGTACACTGCAATGATATAACAGTGTCACCATGTCAACGTGACACTTGTACTAAGCTGAACAGACAATTCTAGAGTTCTTGGTGCATATTTGGGGGAAAATAGTTCAACAGAATCATGGTTTTTTCCCCTCTCCAAGTGTGCTTTGTTGTTAATTACGGCCTAAATGTTTTGGATTCACAGATCTGTACTACAAAGTGCATCCCATCTCTTCCATCATTCCTAGCTTTAGGGCAAATATGCTTCATAAAATAAGAAAGCCATATGGCTGGCAAATTCGCCCCCAGTTGTACAACATTAAACCCAACATAATGTACTCTTTACTTATGCATCTTACCAGAAAAATTAATAGCATTTATTTGTTTATCAAAGCATTTAATAAAACTGTTGAGATGTGGCTTTTAGCAGAAATGTGTAACAAAACATTTACTTAACAGTTTTCACTTACAACAACACATGAAGTTTTGAACAGATTAATTTTGTGGCAAGTCTGTCTAGCTGAAGAATATCTTCAGAAGAATATCTAGCTGAAGACACTTCATTTCTGTACCAGAATCTCTGACTTGAGGGCGCTACGCTAAACTTTTTCCCTGATTCCATCTTTTCTTCCCTCAAAATCAATGGAGACTAGGAAAATACGTCAACTCAGCTGTCAAGCTTCTTAAGAACTCTGAAATGACCTTGTCAAAAATTAAAAAAAAATAAATAAATAGAAGAAACCAACAAAAACTCCCCACACAATCCTTTGATTCATATTTTAAAAACCATGACTAACCTGCCCCTTCCAGTCTCCTGCTTTCTGTCTTCAGCAGCACTGACAGAATTGAGTTCAATATTAATGACTACCAATCATTTTCAGGCTATCCACTCGTCTTTCTTCTGCAGCTCAAATACCTTGTTAGCTTGGCTTGGTCAGTAAGACACTCACCTTTGTACTGGTTTCTCCTAGTTTCAAGATGAATACAAATCTGAACCAGTAGCAATGCTAAAAATAAATTCTGATTACTCAGGTACTGTCTATATGCAGCTAAAGCACAGAAGTTGAATTCCCTTGAGAAGGCATGTTATGCAAAAGGACCTTGTGCAACTCTCTAGGGCTTGTTTCAGCAAAAGCCATGTATGCTTTCTTCCAAAACAAGGTTGTTTTTTTTTTTCGTTGAGACACAGATGCAGACATCTCTTCGCATTACAAACAGAGAGAAGACAGCTAGACTGCAGTGTATTGCTTTCAAATGCATAATTAAGTACCTCAATCTGCTGAATAAAGAAAGCTTTTAATTTTAGAAAGGAATATCACATTGGTTGGTCCCAGCTCGCTCTTCTTTAAAAGATGCAAATGAAGTACAAGCCTAGAAGTGGAACTGCTGACTTTCAAGACTTCTGTCTATAATTCATTTTTAAAGCTGTTCAACATATTTTGTATCACCTGGCTGCCTTTAAGAGATCACTTCTAGCAGGTAACTAACCACCTACAGCCTTCACAGTGATTCCACTGTTTGGTTTCCACATGATTTTAAAACATGAATTTAGAATCCAGAAATATATTTTCAATGTGAAAATACTGCAGACCTGTTCCAAAGAGTGGCGTTGATGTAAGTTAGCTTTAGCCAAGTGAGGTGACACTCAGAGCCTGTACAGCCCAGGAGAGAAGCAGCAGTCTGTTTTCCTTCACTCACCAGAGGAGTTTTTTCTCTCTCCAGTCATTTTAAGAACCAGCTTTTTGTTGTGACCTGAAATTCTGCCTTTTGAATATCCCTCAAGAACCATCGTGTGCAGAACACAGACCTGCTGCTGAGCACAGAGCTAGAATTCTGTACCATGAGATCTGCACACAATCTTGGGATAAAAGAAATAAGGAACCCCAAAGAATACACACACAAAAACAGGTTTTCAATCTCACAGAAGAGCTTAGATGGCATTAACATCCAACACAAAAGATAACATCAGAGCAGGGAGGATGGAGAAGAAAAGAGTAAATACAGGAAATTTTCTCAGTACTTCCTATTTGAATGGTGTGCTGTCTACATAAACACAGTATATCCACATGTACACATAGTGTTGCATAATCAATGAATGTACAGATGTTATAGTTATGAAATACACCAGAGAGTTTGGCTAGTTTGGTTACTGTACCAAAACAGAATAGATAGAATGCTTACCTGTACCCTGGGCTCGCTATGAAACTCCAGACAAGGGGATCTCCAGAAGAGATCCTTTCCCACTGGTAGCCAGCTCTTAAATGGGTCTAGGACAGGTGCAGCCAGGCTTCACCCCTTCCAGCAGCACAGATGAATTGCCTTCACCTGTGCTCTGTGTCTCACTCACTGCTCGCCTCAGGTGATCAATCAGAGGTTCAGGCTGTGATTCAGCAGCTCCCATACAAGTGTATGGTTCCTTATGTTGGTACGTATGTTGAGGATTGGATTAGTCTTCTCAGACCTTGATCCACCTCAGATCTAGAGAGATTTCTAGAATCCCTAGAAAGGTATGCCTGGCTATTTTAACATTCTTGCCAGGGTGAATGTTACCAGGGCCAAGAGAAGCAGTGGCCTCTGTGTCAAAAAGAATGATCTCTGGACAAATAAAATCTGTTCGTAAGATTTAAATGAGACAAAAGCAAAGCAGGACTATCTGTGCAAGGCAAAGTATTGTGCTCAGACAGCACTGCCTTGACTGCACTCTGCTTTCTGAAGACAGGCTATCCATAGTCTGGGAGAGATTTTACACTGAAAGAGTAATGATCCTTTTCTTCGTAAAGAGACAGGAATCTTTATCAGATGTACAACTGTTTGTATCGCTTCAAGGTATTCGTCTGTGATTTCAGACTCTAAAATGATTTGTGTTTTTGCCCAGAGTCAGAAATCTCAGTAACACAATGAACAAGACAGTTTTAGAGCATGTCAGTTCAAAATCTCTTTGCAATATTTTGCCAGGATTTACCTTTTTGTTTTTTACCTCTTGGGAATACAGAAGGTCATAAGAACGCTGAAAGTGGTGGGAGCATAAGTTCCATTCAAAGTCAATAGGATTTGTAATCCTAAATCCCTCTAATGCCTTTGAAAATCTCTCTGTGGATATATACCTTGACAAAAACATCATCTTCCCCTTTCCTTTGAAACTGAAGTTCCATTTCCGTAAAGACAGAGTATCAGTGCTCTTCAGCTCTAATGTGTGTATGCCCCCAGTCATATTCCTGGGAGCTATGTGGACATAATACATTGCATGGAATATAGAAATACATGTGAAGTTAATTTTTCAAAAGTAACTGTGTGCCCTCAGAGACTCCAATGGATATTTCCTTCCTAAGCATTTCAGCAATTTTACAGATTCAAGTCTGGTTGACAAAGCTGCTCCCTTTTATGCCTAGTTTGTGAAATAAATGACTGCTGATGCTCAAATTGAAAGCAGATAAAGAAAGCATTACGGTTTCATCTGCTCCAGTGGTCTACCATTCATTTAGTTACTCTTTCATTCATTTGTTCCGTTTCTTCCTTTGTTATTCACGTTTTCATCTCAGTGTGGTATGATTTACAAGTAAAATTTCATACTTCTTAATTTCCAGAGGTGTAAATATTGCTTTAAGATAACTTGTGGTTCTGTTTTGCTATTTGATTTGCAATTTCCTCCCATTCTGCGTGGGGCTTAAGGTGCTTTTTCTCTTTTTTTCTTTTTTTCTTTCTTTTTTTCATAGCCTTTCTTTTTAATTTTTATTTTTAAACAAAAAACTACTTTCTTGCTCAATAATTGGCCAAAGCAATTTGCTTTCAGGAATATCTGTCCTGAAAATAAAAGCACATCAACCACACATATGAATAAATTTGAAGATATATATGGAAGCCTTGTGCTCCATTTCAATGTCACCCAACTTTGAAACCAGTATCCAAGAGAAAGAGAACTACGTAAGAGATCTACATCACTGAAATTCATTTGCATTGTAGTTGCTGTATATATTATCACTGCTTTTGAAATGGCTTCAGGATAACATCTGGTAAAAATAAAAAAAAAATAGCAAAACAACACTATAAATTCCACAGCCCTAAAGATGGATAAAGTTGTAGGCTAACAGAGTATAATGTTTTGAAGAAAATTCTAGGACACTGGAGTTATTAGAGGCACAATGTTCAATATTGCATGAAGGCTAGCTAAAGAAATGCAGGATCCTAAAAATGTCTTAAGGACTGGGAAAAAGCCTACCATCCACCTGTGTTCTTACAGTAATATCCTCATGTCATAAGTGTTCTCAGGTACTCAACCACATTATGGAAACTTCACTGAACATCACAAGCAGGAAAAATGAGCAACTGTCAAAAGGCAGAGAAGTGAATGACTCTGCACTTCATACAGCATGCTGTCATCTTCCATAAATCAAACAGGTGTTAATTGGTTTTACCAGACCAAAAGAAACTGTTCAAATGTTAACATTTGTCCTGGAAAAGCAAACAAAAAATAACCACAAATCACCTCACCAGAAAGCTCTATGAAGTACTGAAATGCACAAGTCACAAAGTTTCCTATTCAACTCTCTGAAGGGGCTCCAGTACAGAACTATAACCAGTGTTACAGAAATGTGACATTCATAACAAATAGCCAAGTTAAAACAACGCTGATTAAAAGAACAAAATCATTGCATGCTATTAGCTTGCACTACTTCTGTATCCAGCTACAAGAGGATGAACTGCTGGATTTCTTTGTGCATAGGTTTGTTTTGCTGTTGTCTGTTGATTTTTTACGTGGATGTGAACCACCCAATACAATCCACCATGTCCAGCAGCATCAGGGCTACTAGCATTTCAATCATGTCAATCTACAATATTTAGAATGAATGTCTTTTACCACACTGAACAGCTTGTTGCTAGCAGAGAACAGTTAGCATGAAGTTACCTGAAATATCATTTAAACTGCAAGTTAAAGTAGTTCTTCCTGGCACAGCTGTTGTTTCAATGCTACCCCGGACACAGCAATTAGAATATTTTTTATTTCTTTTGTTGACTAGTCTGGAAATTGCTGAAGCACTGCTATAACTTACCAACTCACCATGACAAAGAGAGTGCTAAATGTCATTGGCAGATTCTGAACCATTCTCTTCTCTTTTGAAAATCAGCTCTATTCACACATTACAACAGGCTTAAAGGAAGTGTCCTCTGGAGTGTTAGGAAATGCAGTAATTACATTTATGACATTTGCTTAACAAGTTTTTAACATGAAAGAATAGTTATGTGAGGATACCTGTTTCATATTGCATTTTTGACAGAGATTCATGGTTACAGAGAACCTAAGTATATAAATATCATCTGTATCATAAATATCATATGTATCATCGCTGAAAATAAGCTGGAATGGATGTGAATATAAAAAAATAGCTAAAAAATAGAGATGAGTCAAACCCTAATATATAAAACACCTCAAGCTGTGACTAAATTGGGAGTGAGATGTAAGGATGAATATAGCTCTTCACAAATGCATGGGAGAGAAGGAACAAGAAAAACAGAAGGTGTATGGGGATATAAAAAAATGACAGAAGACAACCACAAAATACTGACTTTACCTTGATCAAAAGGCTTGTTTGGATTCCAGTTTCTGACATAATCATCCTAATTGGAGAGAAAAAAAAAAAAAGAAAAAAAAAAGGAAAATCAGGAAATACATAAATAAGTTTTTCAGTGCAATTTTACATAACCAAGTTACAAACGAATCAGCTCAGCTCATCTTTTGGTTATAATGTACTCAGCCCAAATCAGATGAAACTATCAATAGGTTATGCTCTAAAGTGTAGCAAATGCAAGCTAGAAATTAAAGGATAAAAACTCCTTTGCATTCAGTACATCAAATCTTCCAACTATTTTTCAAAATATGGCCTTAATTACATGCTTCCTGACAACTGTGTTATTTCACATCAGCCAGCGACTTTTGATAATAAAGATAATGTGACGTGATGCATGCCAAGACAGTGTTGTAAAAGACCAGCATAGAAGATTCTGAAATGCACATATTCATTTGGACAGACATAAATCTCACCACTGTGAATGTTCAGATATACAGCAGTGATATCAGGAGCACTACACTTTAATTACAGTAACGTCCAGGAACATTTGCAGTGAATGCTTTTGTAAATTTTATCTCTTAGGACTCCTTAAATCACATGTGAAGATATGATTGCACAATGAGTCTTAGGGTTCTGTTTTACATAATTCAGACTGTACTGTAAAACCAAGAAGGTAGGAACTCTGGGGCTATCGGTCAAATGGTTATTGTTGCAAACGAGGGCTTTTCTTCCAATCTTTCTACAGGCCCTTCTGTGTGTCTAATTAATTTGCACTCTATGTACTGAGCAAATATTTACTGAAAAGAGTTTCACTCACTTCAGAGTGCCACCAACCACATCTCTGAAGAACTGGGACTCAAGCCCAACTGCAATATCCATTTTACTCATAGTATTCAGCATATTCTGTATATCTCACTTGTGTCCTCTGTAAGAGGAAGGGATAACAACAGAATAACATATCTGAAGTGAGGAAGCATGGAACATTTCTATAACGCCGTTATATTTTTCTGCATATTAATCTTTATTTCCTTTTTAATACTTCCAATGTTCTACAGTCATTTCTTGAGGGCTGCCACTGAAGAGATGTCTTTACCAATTAGAATGACATTTTGATTTCTTTTTCCTGCCAAGAGGGTAACTGAAAACCCATCAATGCGAGTAAGATACCTAAATTATTTCTTCCATAGAGCTTTGCTTACCATTTATCTCCAGTTAACTGAACTTCACATGCTCCCTTGCTAAGCTATCAACCCAGCTTGGAACAATTTGGAGATTAGAAGTCACTTTGCCTTGCTTTCTGGGTTCACAACAGCCCACAGAGCTGCTGCAAGCAGAGCAGGATGCCCTTCCTGAATGCTGTGCCTTCTGGCAGTGCATTCCCTGGTGAGGGCTGTGGCTGGGAAGCAGAAACACAGCTGGAGAACTGCAGACTGCTGTCCTGCACCTCTGGGGGCAGGAAATGGGAAATGCCCTCTGTAATGAGGGGACTGGCTGCAATTCAGGATGATTATCACAAGGATACGTTTTCCTTTCTCAAAGTATATTTATGCACAACGTCTGTGTTGACTTCGTGGACTGGGTCGATATTGCACAGTAACAATAAAGATTATTTTTCATAGCTCATTGTGATACAGTGCTTTGTAATTGGTTACGATGCACTGCTACATTCACTGAGCATTAATAACTTTTCTGAATCAGGTTATGTTTTTGTTAGACTTTTGAGCAGAACATTTTTTTTTTTTCAGGACACACATTTATTTATTAATTCCCTGTTTACAATTTCTCTTCTAGGTGTTGCTTTGCTGCTTGGTTTTCAGCATCAGAAACTGTTGAATAATTCAAATCCCAAGAAAGATTCCTTTTACTGTTGGCACATGGAGCCAGTTTTGAAATAAGCTTTGGAAAGGAAGTTTATCTCACTTTCAGTTTCAAAGAAGTATTTTATAGAAAAAGCACCTTGCTCAAAAAAAAAAAAAAAAAAAGAAAAAACAAACCACCAAAAAACCAACCTACAAAGCACCTATCTCTGCTGTGACCCTATTCCTTCTCCTTTTCTCCTTTTGCACTTTGTTTTGAAAATTAAAGCTGTATTTATTTTGGAATATGCCTGTAACTATGGGATTTTAATGTTGGGATACACATGAGAAAAGATATGGGGGAAAAAAATCCACAAAACTACAGAGAATAGAGAAAATCTTTGAAATTTTACACATACAGAAGTCACTAGTATTTATAGGAGTAAATAATAACGATTCATACATTAAAGCACTTTGGCCAACTGCGCTTTAAAACAATTTGTGCCAGCAAGAAATCAGAAAATATGGCACTAGAGCTTCAGCATTGATACCAGTGAGAAAAGCAGCTGAATGTGTACAGCACTGTTAAGGTAAAATTCACCCTGAAGATATGGCTGAGCAGAAAATCTCCACCTCATTTAAACACCACCTAAAGTTCTGACTTCAAACACAGATGGGGCTTTCTGCTGGGACACTGCTGGATTTTCCACCTTTAATAGAAAGGACTTTTGTTTGCAGGAGAGACTGCTACATCCTCAAATGAATACCATCATTTCACTGTGCTTTGCTTCAACAGAAGAAAAATGCCATGGTATAGCAATATATGGTACTCTAAATATGTATGCTGTTAAATATAAGAAATAATAAATGCAAGCACCTTGATTAAAGAGTTTAACATTGCTATTAAATAAAAAGCCATAATGCAAAATGTGACTACACAGATCTGTCTTGGAACTTTCTACTCGGAGAGGTATCAATGTGCTTAAAACACCTTATATCTGCTGTAACATACAAAACTACTCTCTTGGTTTAATATTAACATGTTAATAAACCATTATTAACATATTAATAAGTAGCATGTATTAATAAGGTTCTGTTCAGAACTATTAATAGTTGGCAATCGGAGTTTAAAGTGTACTATGCATTGTGATATTTTTAAAATACTGATATTTACAAGTTAAAAGTGGAAACCTACCTCAACTTCCTGAAAACGCAAGCATTACAAATGAGAGAAGAAAGAAAGAAATAAATTAAACAATAGAAAGATATGACATTCACTAATTTTATCCTGAACACCCTGTAAAGTGTGAAATCCCTTGTTTCAGACGACCTCAGCCTTCACATGAAATCCTTTTCTTTCTTCTCTGCCCTTCCCACCTTGGCTGTCACGGCTCAGTTTGCAGCTGCTGTGCTATTAGCCAAATGCTGCTCTATTAGCATGTTTGTCTCCTACAAAACACCAAGAAAGGCACTTTTGGCTGACAAAAGCACCAGCAGGTGTATTCCCTCATATTCATCTGTTACATACCTGCTATAGGAGAGATTTTTTTTTTCCCTATAGCTGACTTTAAAGGCTATTCGATGGAATGGGAAGGCAAAAGTAGGCACGGATCCATTTCAGTACAAGTAACAGCAACTGACAAGTATTTCTGATGAACAAATATTCCAAAATATCTCTCTCCTTGCACAGAATTCACACTTTGAGGGTTTTGCTTATGGTTCAGTGACTGTATATGACTAAATAAATCCTTTAATTAGCTGAAGGGACTCTGCACACCTAAATTCATGCATGAGAAGAGACGAATTGATATTGCAAACCCAGTCCGGATCTGACTGCCTTGGCTCAGCCCAGCTTTATAGAAATGTGATATATTAACATGGCCTCTGTAGACACCTGAAAATAAATGTGAACCACAAACTCCAGAATTTTCTCATCCCTCTCACAGACACAGATAAACTGAAGGGTGCAGTGAAGGAGCTTTGCTGCAAGTCCTGTGTCCCTGACGGCCCCAGTTTCACATCAGAGATAAACACTCAGCATAGCATCACCTTTTGTCAAACTAGTCCCAACCATCAATTCGTGAGCAAATGTTGAGTTCTATTTCACTCCCACTGCGTGCAGGATGAGGCCTTTGGCCTTTCTGCCACTTTGTAAGAAGTTTACTGGTCCACTGGCTGCCTAGGACTGACACTGACCTGAGGCAGCAATGCAGATAACCCGAGCTGATACACAGACAATAACTCATTAGTTGCTGGTCGGCTTTAGGCATTCCCTGATCTGATTCCCATCACAAGACATGGGACAGGAGCTGTTTTTTCAGTTCTGAATCTATTAATCAATTAGCACTGCAGAGCCCTATTTCAGGAGTTGACTCTCAGAAAAATTAACAAAGAAATAAGTTATAATCATAGGAAATGAAAAATTTGTAAGAAAACAAATACAGATTGATAGATTCAGATCTGGTTCTTTATTACATTATCCCTACTTTGATTTGCACAATCATAAGATGAGATAAAACTTGTTTTTCAGTCATTTAAAACCTTTTTACTGTAGTTTGTGCAATAAATTATTGTTTCCTAACAAGACAAAAATATTCTTTTATTATTCAGTACTTAGCTGTCAAATCCATCCAACTTCAACTGATACGCCATCAAAAAAAGTAAATCAAGATAATCATCATACGTTAAACTAAGCATGCAGAGGACGTATTAAAAAGCACTACTTTAATGCTCACAAAATCTTCCGTGCTGTCAGGCCTCATTGCTTTACACAACATCCCAAAGATATCATCAGAGATTTATACACACTTTTATGACGATTTCATCCAAGGACACAGAATATATGGGTGAATTCAGCCTTGGGGTGCCAGTTACATTTTAAACGGGCTGAATTTAAGAGTTCTTTCTCCTTTATATTGAGATAATTATTTTCAGTCAGAAAATATATAATGACGTCAAGAAAGACCAAACATACGTGGCAAAATTAATGCATCCCATTGGTAAAAAGGAAAAAAAGGTGGTATGGAAATCATTTGCTTAAGTATTTCCAGTGTTATTCCCACCAAACCTTTTCCACTGTCACTTTTTGGTTTAGTTATTACCAAACACTTGATATTTTGGATGAGTTAATGAAGCACGGTTAATTTAACACAGAGGCACACTATACTTACTTTATTCACTTGTCTAAAAGAACCTCTTACAAGATGCTCTTGTTTATAAATAGAAGCCAACATTAGCTAAATGGGTGCATAAATATTTATATTTCACCACTTTAATTAAACTTATATTTACAAATCAAGTAGAAATGAAATGCCAGCTGAAAAACCTTCACAGCAAATCCCCCTCAGTTTGTACATTTCAGAGTGAGCTGGGTTCAGTTTGCTTGCCCAAGGCCTGGGAAGATCACCTTGACCTGAAGGAAGCACAGCCAAAGTGAAACCACCATCATGGATCCTGCCAGAGAAACCTGATGTACAAAAAACCATAACCCCAAGTTCTGACAGATAGCCCTGTGGAGGTAATCTTCATTTCCAGCTCCTCCCAACCAACAAGAGCTTACGTTTCTAAGTATCTCCAGAAGGGACATTTATTAACGTTGCTTTGCAGCCTGCTTAGTATTTTCCTCTTCCATTCTCCATCTATGATTAAACCTTTTACCCTCATAAAGACCAGCTGGGAAAAGTGGTAATTACCAGCTCATTCCTTTTTTAAAATTAGCTCCAGAAAGATGCAGCTGCATTTTCTGCCTTGTACCTTGCGGTACAGAAGATCATTCCGACACTGAGCAGAGTGAAAGCACCAGCTGCTGCTTGCTAAGTCAACCCAGCCTGTATCATAAACATCTCCCCAAGGCCTATTGTCTGTTTTAGGCAAATAGTTTGTGTCAACTTATTACACGTTTAGTTATTTAAGAGGAAGATAAAGTATCTGACCCACCCAGTACATCAGTGAATAAAGACTGCCCAACAGCATCTAGCGCCCAGAGCCTGCATTAGTGTCAAGAGCTGACTCCTAAGCACAGCAGGACACCTCTGGCAGCCTGTGAGCTCTTCCTTTTGTGTCTCTCCTGGGAAAATGCACCCAATCAGGATGTTTTTTCTTAGTGAAATAGTAGTGGATATTTCATTTTGACTTGGTAAGGAATAGCCCTAAAAAGTTTACTGATAGATTTCCTAGGAAGGCCTGAAGTGTTGGGGTTTACACTGGTGAAAACAAAAGAAATCTTCCCAGATTGTGCCTGGACACCTTAACACATGATGTGAAAGGACTGAGGATGTCAGAACATTTCTAGAGTACTGTAGCTAAGTCATCAACAAAAATAAAATTACATGCTTTAGCAAGAAAGCAAGGGTGGTTTAAGGAGATCACATTGGGCTTATGTATTATGCTAAATACATTAATATTGATTTATTAATAACAATATTAAATATATAAATACATATCCAAATAAATCCTTAGTATAGAAAAGATCCTTGACCAGATATTACACTCTTATATGTTTCATTCTCAACACATGTGATTTTTATTAAGCTACCAGTCGTGCAGAAATTGCTTCTGATTATTAGCATGACCCTAAAAGTTACATTTTTCTTTCTAAATCAATATGACTTTTTTTTTTTTTTTTTTTTAATACTCTGTATCAGGAAACAAGATTTACCACTCCTGTTCTACTGCAGGATGTTGCCAGCAGCTTTCATAGGCCAAAATTTCAAAAATTAAAAAAAAGTTGAAAATAATTTACAAACAAATTACCATTAAGTCAATGTCAGCATGACTAATTTTTTAGAACTCAACCTTGTGGCCTTTTATCTAGAGATCTTCCAGCTGCTCATCTCTTTTTTCTTTCCTACCCTTTTTTTGTTTCTTTCTTTCAAAAGACAGATATAGTAAGAATTAAAAATATCTCTTTTTTTAAACAAAATCACTCTTGTTTATCCGTAAGAGTGAAGCCAAAGGCTATGTCTGCAATGACGAGGGCAAACAGATGCTCATCTACTCTGCTTGTGCTTCAAGCAGGATGAATGAAGGCCAGCTGTGAGCCAGAAGCTCTATTGCTGCTTTAGCGCAGCACTGTGCCAGCACTCACAGCTGATGGTTGGAACAATCACCCAACTGTCTGCTCCAGCTTGTGCTGAAATACCTAAAACTGAAAACATTGCCTTGGTTTGATTATTCTTTGCTGGTCCTTTAATAGTCTAACTTTAGAAATACATTATCACTTCTTGCCTGAACTCTTCCTCTCATTAGCATGTGTTAAAAAGCCTCTTTTCCCTGTCTAAAGTTAAATAATTTTTAACAACCTTACTTTCATCAAGCTTCTCACACTTCTACACGTCCCGCAGACATACCAGCTTATTCTCCAAGCCATAAAGAGAAAACCCAGGAGTCCTCACAGATCCCTTGCTCTGCCACAGATACAACTCCAAGATAAGACTGAGAAGTAGAACATTTATTTGCACTTTCTGTTGCAAATTCACAATAGATATCCCCTACACGTAGTGCCTCAGCCACACAGAGCCATCTTAGAGGCACAGCAGAGTCCTGTTCAATGCTTTCTCCAGCCCCAAGCTCCCTTTCCCTGACCTTAGTGAAGGGTCTCCAATCTGGCTATCTGCAGAAACAGCAAGGGGAGGGAGGAACTACGGCTGGAGGGAAGACAGGCTGACTTCTAACAGGGCCTGAGGATAAGAGGTCATGTAGTGATGATTTAGCATCTCAACTGAAACAATTTCCTCAGGCAATCAGATCTCCTGGCAATCTGTGGGGAAGCTCAATATAAACTGACTACATAAATTAGTAAGGCCTTATTCCCTTCAACAATTGGTTCCACATGCTGGAGAGCTTCCTTGGTTGCCCCTTGATGCCTGCTGCATGTGCATGCAAACCTCTATTTAACCATAACTCCATATCCACCCCTGACAACAAACACATTTAACTCAGTTTCTGAGCACCCGTCAGGGCTCCCACTGCTACAGAGTAACCTACATTTAAAATCACTTACTCAGAAACAGGGATGTGTGGGAAGGACTGCGTAGGTGGCACACAGCAGGCAAGTGAAAAAAAGAGGCTAGCAGCAGAACTCTGGGACTAGGAGGAGTGATGTATCACAGGGTGCCAAGGCAGCAAGAGATTCAAATTGGGGCAGCTGGGTGCGAGCTCATCACCAGAGAGCTCCTAGCAAGAGAGCCAAGCCCAGCACAGAGCCAGAGGGCAGAAAAGCTGAGTGTTCTCATAGGAGGCCAGAGAACATATGTTGGTAAAATAAACTTGAGAGGTCCACCTGTTAAAACATTTCTTAGCTTGTATTATCTGCCTTGGAATTTATGTAATGCAGTTAGAAAACGAGTCTGCCATAGAACACATATCAATGAAGTCAGACTTGTCAGAAGACAGAAGGAACACAGTCAAGACCAATGAGGTTTTTACTCCTTTGAAAATACACACATCCTCTTTGCTATGAGCTCTGTGCAGGTCCTCGCAGTTTGACCTGTGAGGAACCACTTAAATTGTGCAGCTTCTTCAGCACAGAGAAAGGGAGTCATTAACTCCCACTTTCACAGACAGCAGCACCCAGCTCAGCAGGAAGCAAGGAGCAGAACCACAGGCTGCAGAAGTAATTCCTTTTCCTTCCAGGTAAAACTCCTTAAAGGAGCTTCATTTCTCTTTCGTGAACTACCACTGTGCGTGAATTAGCAATGGGGCAGACATGCTAAGTCACTGCATCTAGTGATCCTCGTATGGTTCCAACAAATACACACAAAAACTACAAATGCCCGCTGTGTGAGGTCGATATAGATCTTCATTCATTTATACAAGTCAAAATCCTGACCCCAGCATTATTTTCTCACCTCATTTGTTTGCTTTCCACTAACCAAAGCTATTGTGCTCTATGTTGAGCTGTTGCCTGTGAATGAGATTTAAGAATGATCCCCCACCAATCCTCCACATAAAGATACTGCTAATAAATCATACCCTCAATGGGTGTAATATTTAAAACATCCATTTGGAAGGAAAGCTACTAAACTCTTTCTGCATCTGGATTTTCATTCAGACTCAAATTACATACTTAGAAAGCAATTGTTTTCAGGCAGCTTGCAAACCAAGCACATTAAGCTTGAAGGTTATAAAGCCATTGGCAATGTTACTTCACTTTCAGTATCTGTGCTGCTTTGAGAGTACATTTAGAGAAGCTGTTTGTGATAGATTCACTGGGCCTTTTTTAGCTGAACATTTGGGGTTAGTATCTGGATAATAATGTTCTCATAAAGACACCCTAACACTATCACTTCTTTCACAGTGGTATCCGCTGCTTTACAGTGATTAGCAATTTGCATAATGGTTAAATACATTTATTCCTTGTTTTATTTTACAAAGTCTTCGGAGATCTGTTGAATCATGTGATCTTATTTTTTTATTTCAATGCCCTAAATATAGGAATAAACTCAGTATGTGATGAAATGATAATTCTTTTGAAATCAAAGTCAGGAAAGTTATGAATAAAATTGTAATAATATTCCACGCAGATGTACAAATCCCAGTGGCTAAAACATACAAGGAAACAACAGCAGTTGAACAAAATCTACTCATCTAACTTTGCTACTCAGTGGTACAATTTTCTGAGATGTAAAGAGATAGTTAAACTAGTTATTATGTCCTTACTCTTTCAAATTGCTTCTTTAAATGCGTAACTAATGGCCATCAGGAGAATGCATGAATTATACTGAATTATGAGTAATGAACTGTCCCAGGAAGCACATATGCATTTGTTTTTATTTCATTTGTGGCCTCAAGAAAATCTAGCTCCAGGTATTTTTGAAGCTCTTTACAAGAGGTGAAATCAAACTGTTCACACTGTTGTTGAAAAGGGAAACTTTGCAGTTCTGCTTTTGGTCAGTATTTGAAATTTCTCCTATTTGGATCAGGAAAAAGCAATTACGGTCAACCAGTTACTGACTGTATGAGGATTTGTGGACATTTTCATATCAGGAATGCCATGAGCCATTACAAATTGTGTGCCTTCCATTCCAGTTCATGATTCAGTTTTGTTAACTGTCTCTGGGATTTTAGCCATTCTGCAACAACAGCAACAAAAAGACAAAACATCAAAAATCATTATCCAATCTGACAACAAGCTTTCTTTTAAGTGGTCGTTCCAGCACTTTCCATGCAATGAAGTTTTCTGTAGGAGTTGGATCTGGTTGATTCAGAAGTCCCTATTGCCTCTGTTTGTGGTATTGCCTCTGAATGTGCTTGTGTTATCTCTACCCATTTCCTAAAATATCATAGGAGGTGCAAGAATGTAGCATTTTACTGCCCATAATTCATTAATTCATTACACCAATGAAGTGAGACATGTCATGCTGCAAACTGAGAAACTAATTTATTGACTCAGAGGAAAAGTAGCAATGACAAAATGTTACCTTTAGTAAAATGATTACTAATCATCGCGTACTTGAAGCTATAATATCTTGGTGAGAATGCTTTTGTTGGAATAGTATTTGAAAAGCTGTAGCTCAAATAATCAATCAAAAAGAGTTGGAAAAGAGAAGACTAAGGAGTAAAATATTCTGGTTCTGGAAAAAGATTGCTAAATTGCAGCAAGGCTTTGGTATAATTTAAATGCTAAGACTGTTCATGCTCCATATGGATTGATCTTGTTCTGTTTCAAAGATGACAGCACCTGATCGCCTGCCCAATCTATGCGTAAGTTTTTCTTCTCAAGAAGTCCACAGAACATTGTCCAAAGCCGAATTACAATACATCTGTAACATTTTAAGCCACAAAAGTTGGAGTTGCACTTGCAATGACATGGATGATCTAGTACTTTAATTTGCACATTTCTGTTTGCTACTAAGAGTCCAAACCAATGAGTACACCATCATTACTAGATAAGGATTTTACTGCATTTGATTACTGTAAACTATCCTGGTGTCTTTCAATAATTTAACTTCATGATGTGTTCTAACCTTTCACTTTGAGATAAGCCCACTAAATTCATACCAGTACTAGTTTACTACTAATTTACACTAAATACATACCAATACTCCAAGCATTATGACAGCTATACTCAATTTCTATTTCCATTTTACTTCACAATAATTACAAGCAAGAGTGAACAGAAAGATTCAAAATGTGTGATATGACTGCAGAAACTTTGGCCATTTTGTTTATGCTTTCAGTGGTTCTCAATTCATCATTTAAGGTTTTCAATTGTTTGCATAAGAAATTTCACTCGGTGCAACCCCTGGAAGCAATATTCAGTATGAACACAATCAAAAATTGGCACATTTAGAGCTGCTGAGAAAAAGACAAAGTAAATATATGAAATACATATTAAGTTTTCATAGCTCTAAGCATGGTGATGAAGCAACTGTCAAGTAAAGATTTGGGAAATTAAGAAAACGAAGCGAGTGTTCATCTTTTAACCTACCAACTAACCTACCTTGGCTTCTTGGACCAAGGAAGGACATCCTGTAGGGAGATATAATGCACTCTCGAACTTGCCAGAGCATGCACATCTGTGCTTTGGTGATAAAAGGTCAATATATATTGTGGCATGGCACAGAATGAACAATGACATGAGAAAGTAAGAGGTAGCAAAACATTATTTTGCAATCTCAGAAACCTTCTAACCAAGCAGCCATGGCTCAAGAGAATATGTAGTTTCCAGATATCAAAAAAAGGTTTTTTGAACTGTTCTGCTGTAAGCAGAAGTATGTTCCCCATCTCTAGACATTACCGTTGCTCACTCCGAAAGGCATTATGTCATGAAATGTGTCAAAAGCAAACCAAATAGGCATATTGATAAAGAACAGTACCTGAAAAAGCAGCATTTAGAAACATCTGAAGAGTACTGAAGATCTTAAGACTTCTTAAGTCACAGCAGAACATCTGAATTTCTATTAGCTGTAATTTTACACCTGAGGTCTAATACAACTACTTGTATAATTCTGCCAACTGAGAAAATAGTTCTGATGTGCTGTGCAACTAATCTACAAACCTTAGAGATCTGCAATCAGAGGAAATGTATATATTAAAGAACAGCCACAGAATTATTAACTAAATGTGCAGAGGAGTCAAGAAACATCCTCTAATTGGACGCCCCATGATCCAAAAGACAGGTTCTATTAAAGTAAGTAAATTTCAACATTTACCTCATTTAAAATTTTATTTTTATTAAAAATAATTTTATTCTTCTGTTTTCTGTTAACAGACACTTTAAACTGACTTCTTTCCTGGTTCCATGCACTGTACTATGGGAAGTTTTGAGGCAGATATTTCACAGCTAATCTAACCAGCTGTAGCTTCTGAAACTAAAAAATATCTGTTTCTTTCTCTCTTTAGTGTCTGAATTAATAAACACATGCATTAAGTTAGAGCATAAGCAAAAAGGTTCTTCACCAGAGGGTGGTTGGGCACTGGAACAGAATGCCCAGGGCAGCGGTCATGGCCCGAAGCTGCTGGAGTTCAAGGAGCATTTGGACAATGACATAGGGTTTTAATTTTGGATGGCCCTGTGTGGAGCCAGGAGCTGGAATAATGGTACTTGTGGATCCCTTCCAGCTCAGGGATTTCTGTGATTGTATGATTAAGTGCTCTTCATAAACAGTTTTTCACACTGCTAAGCCAAAGCCTCAACTTTATTCATGTGTCACGAGAAGCAGCATGCTCTGAAAACCTCCAGGAAAGCTGTTTTCCTTGTAAAATATTAATGCAGATTGATTTAGTAAATACCATTATTCACTCATAGTAAGACCAGAGATTTTGAGTAACACTTCTTCTTGTTTCAATATATGTAAAAATGTGATGCAAGACTTCATCCTAACATTTCAGAAATATTTGCTATTGGAGATTGATTGACATAGACTCGCTATTATCTTTACATAGCTCAAACACCATAATTTCTCAACTTGTTAGAAATCACAGTTAAATTTTCTGCTCCTGCTCAAGGCAGAATTCTCTGCTGTTGTGACTCAGGAAGGAGATTTCCTTAATTGCAGTTGGGGCTGGGAAATCAGGAGGTTGGTTCTTCTGGTTGTGTAAGTCAGGATGAGTGGGACTCAAACAGTGTTGAAAAATCCTAATAGGCATCAACATCTTAAAAATTTGTCCACAAAAATATGATTTAAGACAGCTAATTAAAACATAGGATTTCCTGCACTGAAGCTAATTCTTAGCGGTTGTGCATTAAGGTCACTCCAATTGTTCACCCCATTATCTAAGAAAACAAGCTTAAGATTTGTTAAATGTGTTATAAGCTAACCATGAAATGTAAGCAGTAATCACGTGTTAACAGGGAAACACAACACTGAAATATTTACCATTGCTACGGAAAAAAACAATAACTCCAATAACTGGGGATTTGCCTGGCCCTAATTCAATTAAAGAAAGTCAGGAATGTGAATGCTCAGCTGCAGTAACGTTCATTTAGATTATTACCTTGCTTTGGCATTGTGATTTCTAAAACTGTATCTTGGCAGATTCCAGGAACACTGTCAAGCTATTTGTCAGTTCAGTCAAAGATATTATGAGCTGCCAGAATATTTGAACGGAGGCAAACTCATTTTCACAGAAGTATTTTGAGAAGTGTTTGCAAGGGAAATTGCAACTTGAAATCAAGAGAGAAAAGTACAACCTAATGAAAATACTCCAGAGAATTTTAATACTAGCTTGAGGACAGATAAAATATGCTTTCAGTAAGACTTTCCTATGTGTCCTAGTTTGTCTAGTCTTCAGAAGGTACGGTTAGCCACACAGAGGCACTAACACTGCCACAGTTTTACACTGGGTGTTTGGAAGGAAACAGTCCTCTCTGCCAGTCTGGTTCTGCACGCACTCATTCTCATGTTAGAGCCTTGAAATCAGTTAGCAAAATAGAAATGATGTTACAATGTACTGTTTCCTAACAGTGAACTGAGAACATCCAAAGGCTGAAAAGCAAAGCAGCATGCGACAGGGGAAGGATTACACCCTTCCTCAGCTGTGATTTGCACAAGCAGGTTTACAGATGTATGTTCTGGAAGGAAAGAACACATACTAATCCTCCTGCAGCACAGATTCAGACATCAACGTCAATAAGCAGCACGGTGCCTTAGGAGAGGATTTGCAGAATGAAATCATTTGTGCTGAGGATCCAACATCTGCTTTACACGTGAAGTCTGTGCTTTGCCTCAGACTAGCTCCAGTCTGATCCACTGAACTCATCTCTTGATCAGCAGGTATGTGTATCTCAAAGCAAGTTTGTTTCTTCCTTTTGTTCAAAACAATCCCATTTTACACACACTGCAATGAGAACAACAATGCAGCAACTAGAGGCAGCTGGGAAACTTGTTTCCAAAGCATAATTTGATGCTAATAAGGACATGCCCTGCATGCTATTTTTAAGACCTTTGACAATCAAAATACATCCTGATTAAATACTGGATGGTTGAGTGCTCCAGATCGTATGAACTGGACTGTAGTCTGAGCATTATCACTAACTGAAGAGAAAATGATGCAAAGCACTGATGCTGTGTGAGTTTAATCCAGAAAATGAAGTGTAACAATAGCAAGAAGGGAAGCAAAGACCTCACAAAACAGCTGTCAACATACAGCTACCCAGACTTTAAAAATCATTATTTTCCTTATAGCAGACCCACCTCAGAGATTACATCTGTGGTAATCACCTCTGAGAAGGACTGGTAGATCCTGAGATTTGCTGGGAACTATCATACATCTGTAACCATCTTTTCAAAAATCAAGATTTATTGATTGTGACAACAGCCAGGAAGAACTGGAAGAGAATGCTGAGTCTCATATCTGCTCAGAAGGATGAACAAATACACACATTGCACCAACATCCCTGCACAATGCAGCACTGCTTTATTTAGCTGTTACATCCACTGCACTCCTCTTTTCCCTATCTCTACAAATAGTTGAAAAATATAGCCTTTCATTTTTGGAAAACAACAACAACAACCAGTATGTCAGTATACACGGGTATATCACATAACTGTTCTTACCATTCCCTGTGATCCTCTGTCACTACAAGGTGTGACCCCACAGAGGACTCCCCTGGCCTACCACATCTGTGCAGTTATTTCTAATTGCAGCCTTTTCCCTCTATTCAAAATTGCCTCTTGGTTCACAGCTTATTGCATGTAGTTCTGCACTGTTAATGTAAAATTCCTGTCTCAGAAAATCATCAAAATCTCCAAATAAAGTCCCTGCCAAAGGCAAAAAGTCATTATCCGTAAGTTTTCATAATTCTGGTTTTTAAGACCTTCAGCATCTTCTGAGAGCTTCTTTGAATTTACCGTTCTCCTCCTGAAGGTTTGTACTGCCATTAAAGAGAACTGCACAATTACCTGTATACCTCTTATTTCTTCCTGAAAGGTTCAGTGGTTCTACATTTTACAAACACTGTAAAAGATTTCTCTCTGATTGCTGACAACTCCAGCAGCAGAATGAGTGTTTATGGCAGACTGTTAGCGGTTGCTTTTGTTCTGTGCCTGTTACTTCAACTTCAGTATGCAGATCCCTCAAGGATTTCTCATTACCTATGCTTGGCTTTGTGGTTTTGTATTCAAACTAAAATATCCTCTGTTCTCACTAGCTAAATTTCTTTGCACTTCATACTGGCTTTCACCCACAATAATTTGTTTCTTCTTTCTTTCTTTCATTCTTTTTTTTTTTTAAGTAGAATTAGTATTTTCAGCATCATTTTCAGGATATGCACCCAATTTTCTTACCTCCTCTAATTATGACCGTAGCCTTGCTTTTCCACTTGCTGCAGCTGGCATTTCCAAACTGTTCTATGACTTACTCTCTTCTACTCTGGCATTTTTTCAACTTATTTTAGGAAAAATTCTGCTTTCTATTTGACTTCTGGCTGCTTTCTAGATACTGTGATTTTTCACTGTCTGTTCTGATGCATTTGATGGATTCTCAGTAGCGTTGCTGTCTCCTGTATGTCCTTGATATCTTTAATTACCCACTGTTCTTTGTTTACTTTGTACACACTAGGACACATTGTATTTTTGGTTATAATTACACAAATCTCAACTATCAGAACTAAAACGAGCAGATTTTGTATGGATGTGAAAGTGATGGAAATGAGAGAAGTAGACAGACTGAAGAATTAATTCCTAATATATTTTTACACGTGTAACAGAAATTATGCTTGAAAATATACATCACTCCCTCCTAAGCTAAAGCATGAAAGATTCCTTTCTGACTATATTGGTCATCTGCAGCAACAGTACTGCAAAAACATTGCTTTGTGATTTGCTGATGCTGTAGAGAAAATCATCAAACAGTGTTATGTCTGCTAAAGTCAGTCAATAAAGGAAAAGTTTCAAGGAATTTCCTGAAAAAGCTATTTATTATCTTGATGACAGTCAGACAGTCATCTTTTTTTGATCCTCCTGACAATTTCAAATTCTTCACACGTTTTTTTGACATTCTGATGAGTATTGATCATTTACAGCTATCAGAACCGTCAGCTAGGCGACGGATTGTCTTCTACTTTTCAAACCTAGAAAATCTTAGACTGATCATAAAACAAATCCAAACCAAACTGTTTATCTGCTTGAGGACTTCGTCATCCAGTAGTTTCATGGAAACAGAACTTGTATTAAATTAAGAAGGTGTGGTGGTCACTACAGTGTGAGGAGGCAGAGAGCAGGCTGGTCGGTATCAGGGTCAAGAGTGGGGCTGGGAATGTGGGGCAGGAATAGATCAGTATAGGACTGAGAGTAAAATACTACAGATAAAATTACGTGGGAAGGCAAAAAGTGTTGAGGGCTCAAGGTTGTTGAAACGTCAAATGTGTCAAGATGCTTCAAGGCAGAAGGCAGAAAGCAGGTGAGATGTAAAGATATGCACGCATAGCTCACGGCTGATGTCAGGGCAGGACTCCCAGACAAGCAGAACTGGGCTCTGCTGGCCTTAGCAGCAAGCTAAGCAGAGGGACTGATGAAAATAGTGAAGGAGAAAGTTCTCCAATCCTCTACTCAAAATTTCTGGCCATATATTTTTATGGGCTGATTACTGTGCTGTGAGCAAGCCCATAAACTGCTGACAATTTGACACTTATTTGCCCATAGATGGAACAGTAAACTTTGAAGAAAGGTGACTTTGTTGAAGTAGAAATTGATAATTTTGCCCAAGAGGCAGCAGCTTGCCTTTGCCTATTATCTGTCTCATCTATGCGTTCTGTGCTTTGCTCTCTGCTGGCCTGCTCTGTTCTACTGAGCAGACCAAATTCCTCTTTCCTGGGAGAACAAAGTTTCTTTGCTTCAGGCTGTCACTTTCTCTGACTCTCTCCCAATTATTTAAAAACATCTCTTCCTTTTGCAGTGCTTGCAATGGGAAACAGTCACTCAGGAGAAGCTTGTCCCTACAAAAATAACCCATTCAAGTTTCAGCAGCTAAGATGGTTGAATTAAAATGCTGGTAAACCATAACACACAGCACTCCTTGGATCCCAGAGAGGTTCCTTCCTTTTCGATACATCAAAGGTCAAAATTTGCTTGGGTCTTTGGAGCAGAGCTGCCACCTCCGAGCAGTGAGCTACTGCATGTATCTGTTCAGCTCAGAAGACTGATAGCTAAAATATTGTTTTTATTAACACCATATATATTCACCTGGCTGTCACAGAGTTTCCTTTGCTCTTCTGGAACGCATAGCAAAAAGCTTGAGATGGAAGTGGGAAGGAGCAAGGCTGGATATACGCGCAACAAGAATATGCTTCCAAAGCAAGAATCAGTCTATGCCGTCTGTCTTATATATCAACATTATTCATTTATAAGTTCATCAGTTAAAATGCACAGTTTTACTTCATTTTCCTTTTCAAATGTGAGCTACGCTTTTGTATGCTAACCAAGCTCTTAACATTTTTCCAGTGGGTAAGAAAAACACTGTCGTAAACAACCAATGCACCCACCATAGCAGATTGGCATGATGATCAGTTCTGCACTTCAAAGTGGTTTGAAAATGAAGAAAACAATGATGTAAGGCAAGTATGATTACATTAGGTAAAATCCGCAGGTTCCAATAGGAAATTTCTGCCCTAACTATTTTTTGTCTTTAAAATACAACCTGAAAGCAGCAGAATACATTGCTTCCCTATAAAAACCTCTGAGGCTTTTTATATGCATGTATCCTCAGGAGTCGGTTACTCAGGTAATAAGGCTCTGCCTGCCTGAGTTTCAAACAGCCTTCCTGCTCCAGCAGCCCAGTGCTCTCCTGCCCAGCACAGCGCTCCACCGGGATGGCTCTGATTAGCTGTGCCCTGCTGCTGCAGTAAAATGCTGCGGAATGGCTGATGGATACGTACGGGGTGGGAATGAAGGCTGCTTCCGCAGCCATCCATAAACTCAACTCATTTGAATTGCTAGCTGTCTCCTACCTGAGAGCAGCACCAAAGTAAGGAAAAAAAAAAAAAAAAATTGGGGAAAAAAAAAGGAAAAAAGCGTTTTTAGAGATAAGCTTGGCTTTATGATCTGGCACGGCAAGGCAAATGACTGGATCCTAACACAAACCTGGATATTGCATCCAATACCAAAGTGTACAATTCACAATGTGCGTACACACAAAAGCACACATACACAAAATGACAGCATCAGGTTTTCTTTCCTCCGGAGCATACATTCTTCATCAGAAAACTCAGATACAATTTTCTGATGCCGGCTATCCTACCATGAGCATGAAAAGAGAATTTGCTTAAAGTAAATATACCAGAACAGGCAACACTGAATATATTGCACTGCAGAGTTCAAACAGAAGCTAATGGCTCCTGTAGAACAGATTTGCTGAAATTCTGACAGCCTGGTAAGGTGACCAAACCTTGGCTGCATGCAATTTGAGATTGCTTCTACCAACTGAAAATCAGACACTGAGACGTCTGAGTCCACCACAAAGTGATGCAAAAACATTTCTCTGTGACATCTTTAGGATAAAGAAAAAGAAATCTATGTTTAAATCTGAATCTCCCAAGTGTTACACTCAGTTTTTATTATTATTATTTTTTAATTCCATATCAAATACAGAGCTATTCTTTCAATAATTTCAATAACATGCATTCTAACAAAACAAAGCTTCATGGGGTTCTGAGAACCTAGTCCACAATCACAAGAAATAAAAACAAGTCAGATAGCACTGACCTCATTTCAAATCAAGTCACAGCTGTGTTCATCCATTGTGATCACTGAACATAACTTTTGAACGACAAGCAGTGAAGAATTAAGAGTGGTTTTAATCAGATCCAGCCTACCCTAAGTTTAAAGAATGGAGACAATTTAATAAAGTCAAACTCAAAACCAGACACAACTTGAACCACATGAAAATGTCTTGAAAGCTGAAATATGATCTTAGGAAACAAAGCAGCTGCACGAGCCAAAATATAAAGCTATAGGGTTAAAGTGAAAAAACCTACTACTCATGCAGTATAAAAAAAAGTAATTATCACAGCAGTCACACAGACTGATAAATTAGGTTTTTTAGAGAAGTGTCTCTTCTTGAACTGACTTAAAGAACCTCCATTCCTTGGAGGATCCCCAATTGCTTGCAATATAAAGAAACAAATACATAATGATTTCAGAAAAGATGAAGAACTCAGCTCCACTTGTCAAAGGTGTATGCAGGAAATCAGACTGAAGTATTATAACTGGCTCCCATGATTGTGGAGTCTATGAGTACTGAAAAAGCTGGAACGTTTTTCATGAACAAAAATGGAAAAATTGACCTTTTGAAATCATTCTTAAACTGACTAGCTGCCTCATTATGCAGTAGCACTAAGGTCTGTAACTTTATCTTAAAGTTTACCTTATTATTGAAAGACTGTTATGTCACTGATGTCTTGCATATTTAAAAGAGAACGGTAACAGTTTCCCAGCAAGCAGAGCTTGGCTGAAAGATGACCATGTAATTTCAGGATTTTCAGTCCCATACTCAGAAACTGTGTACGTACTGTAGCCTGAACTTAATTAATTAATGAAGAATATCTCATTTTGGTAGAAAAATATTTGAGAGGAAGTAGCAATCTTCTCTCAGAATCTTACCACTGAGTCCACACACATTTACACTGAGTTCAATGTTAACTGATTCATCTGGCAGAAACTCTGACATATACAGCGTATTTTGGAATGGACAGAACAATCAATATTGATGTTGGCAGCTTCTCTTGAGCACAGCCATCAATATAGCACAGAAGCTGTGGAGACTTGCTAGTTTGCTACAGCCTGGCTGCTAACTGGGCGAAAGTGAGCTGTCTGCAAAAAGGTTTTCCAAATGGGTTCTGCATTCCCTCTGCAATGGTTTTCAAGCTGAGTCTTCTTCTGTTTCCCTTTTTTTTTTCTCTTACATTTCACACACATACTTATATTTTCTTGTCCCTGGTTCAAGGTGGGGGTGAGGAGAAGAGGATCATTGCTAACAGAGGCTATGATACTCGTTAACTTACGTATCATTTAACCAATTCCAACTAACCTGCACAACCAAAGGCTGCCCAGATACCCTATGTATCTTGGCTTGTGAAGCAAAATTGGAGCAGACATAGTGGACACAGAAATTTTGAGAAAAGATCAGCTGCTTCCTATAACTCATTTTAGTTTATGAAGTGAACATAAGTCTTACCTATGTACAACAGCAAAACCAATGCAGCTATTCTTACCAGAGTACCTTTGCCTTGCAGGCTTTGTGAGCTCAAGGAGTGCCCTGAGTCAACTAAAGTTCATTTCCACTCAACAGTACACTGTCTTCCCCTGTAGACAACCATGTTGTAGAAGAACAAAACACAACAGAAACCAAAGTTTCTGTTTTCTGTGGAAGCACTGTCAGACAAACACAGCAAAATTCCAATTTTCCAGAATGGGATACATCCCATTGTATGAAACACATTAATTCAGAAGCAAAAAGCAAGTTTTGCTTCAAAGCACACACTGCCCTAGCGACTCCTTATGACAAATGCTGTCACAGTACACCCAAGGCAGCAGGAAAGGGAAATCATGAATTGAAGTGTGGGAAAAACACAAAACATCATCACAATCATCCTTATTTAATTCTTGAAATTTTCTCTTAACATATAACATTGGGTTCCATGCACCCGGCGAAACAGATGATGGGACAGGTTCACCAGTTACACTCATGCTGCCTCTCAAAATGTAGAATTTGATTATTTTTTCCTGGATAATATTTAGATCAAATACGAACTGCAGAGGTTTAGCCTTGCCATTATGTAATTTGTCACCCTCTACTTCCTTTACACAGAATAAAGATGAATGCCTTCTTGACTTCCTGCTTTGTACCCTTCAGACGGACAAAACATGGGTGAACGTATTGAACACTGGAGCTGTTGTGTCTTGGTGAGGATGTGTGGATCATTTTCCCTGCTTCTTCTGATCTGCAATAGAAACCTATCACATATTAATCCTTTTTGAGCTCAATCCCAGTGTGAGGTGGGAGCTCAGAGTAATTTACTGTGCCTGCATTAGATTTTTCTTTCATCAGCCTTTTATACAGCTCACTGGAAAAAACTAATACGTATAAACTTAACAGAAATGTATTTCTGCTGAGGTTATGTTACTCAAATGTAGAAATGAATAATTAAATCTCTCTTGAATAAATATTCATTGTATAATAAATCCTAAGCACGTCCACGCCATAAATTGAACTAATTAAATTAAAGATGTTTCTTCCCTAATATAAAACAGATACACAAGCACTGAGACAGCACAGTGGAGTTCATAACACAAATGCCTATGCAGATTAGCTAAAACAGATGAACAGATTTATGGATATTAACAGTAATGAAATAGAATAACCAGGGGCTGTAACTTTTAGAACAAATCCTTCATTTTATTTATTATGCACTGTACTGAGAGCTCTGGGTGGAACAGCTGTGACTCCATATTACAATGAGAGCATTTAATTCCTTCAGAGTTGGTGGTACTTCTAAAATACTAGGAACAGGTTTACAGACATTGCAAAAGGTCAGGTTTGAAAACATTACAGGACAATATTCCAGTGAGGGAATGGCAGCCTTACGTGCTTCCTTACTGGCAAGAGCGCTCCATGTTTTCTAGGAGGGGCAATTTTACAGCACTGGAGTCTGGCAACAGTACACATCAGCTCAAAATGGGCATTCATGTTCTCTGTCATCATGGGTAATGAGGCATAGGTAGAAAGCTTTTTCTTTGCTTAAAACTGTGTCTTGGCTTATAGTGAATAATCATTCCCTATCACATAGAAAATACATAATGTAACACTCAGTATAATATTTCTTTGTACCTAAAGAGAGAGATACATCAACAAACTGTAAGTCTCACAAAGTATCAGTAAACAACATTCATTAGTTCATTAACACAAGCAAACAGCAGCTCTTTCTTATTGGGAACTGGCCAAAATAAGCACAAGATGCCGGGGAAACTGAGCCTCCATGTCTTCTCTGTAATTCTCTTCAGTGCATCATGAATCCACACACTGCTTAGAATTACATATGCATTATTACTACTCTTTGCACATTCATTTCTATTCATGCCTCAGTGCTGCAGGAAGCACATTCTGAAGGGAATGCCAGGCTCTGGGAGGTGTTACTGGGAAGGGAGTTTTGGACCTCATGATACTGCGTTGAGTGGGTAGGAAACTGACACTGCTCGCCTATGACAACTGTGGGATCAAGATAACGTGTCCAGGAAAATGAACTTTTAAAATTCTGTCAGGTTGCAGGTCATTTCTGCCTCTGAATTTTTGACAGAACTTTCTAGCTTTTTTTTTTTTTCTTTTTCTTTTTTTTTGTGCACAAAAAGGAAGTACACAAAAAACCACAAAGCCTTCAGTTTAAGCAACATCCTTAAGAATTTCAAGTGGATGGGACGACAATGACAGCTAATTTTTGTTACCAATTCCACATTGATTAGATTGTACCTCTCCAAGAGCAGTGAAAATCATGTGCTTGAAGGTAGCTCGTGATACAACATTATTCAAGCAGCAGATGTGGCTAAAAACATGGTTGGATCTGAAGATGATGACAAAGACTCATTGAAGTGGTAACAGTAGGCAAATCAGCAAAGGATCCTGCAAAGGAGTGTGTCTTATGCTGAACAGGACAGAATTAAATCTAATGGGTCTGAAAGAAATATCCCCCAGATGGCTGTATTTCAGCTGAGAGTTTCTGAAGTACTTAAGAAAGAACGAAAAACTAAATTTTGTTTTCTCAAACAAATGTTAAAACCACTATAAAGAAGGGGAGAAATGGATCTTTGTCACTGCCCATATAACATCTTGTTTCTTTTAGTGGGAAATATTGGTGATAGTTGGATGGCTGGACTGGATGATATCAGAGGTCTTCTCCAACCTTGATGATTCTATAATTTACTAAAAAAAAAAAAGGATGTCAAGAGGGCCTGTTATTACTTTCTTTTCCCTCAAATCATACGGATGGTTTTTACGCCAACTTCCAAAATTAACAGTGTTCTTGCATAGCTGTTCAAAACCAACAAATAACAACAACCACAACAACAGCATTTCCACAAGAAGGACGAGGAGCTCTTTATATTATATTTGAAGTGAAATATTTAGTATTTCACTTTCTCCTACAAATCAAAAGCAGTCACAGGAATGTCAGTGGGTGTGTGTGGGGTGGGGAGATTTGGGTAGAGACCAAGCACAAAAATAGCGCAGCTTGATTTAGCTGTGGTAGGAAGCTGTAAAGAGTAGAGAAGTGGGCTGAACAGAAAACAGATTACAACTTCATCTCCAGGTATTCTCTGATATACATAATCCATTTCTTTCTCATAAATCAGACTTTTCACCAGCAGGCAGGACATCTGTTTATACACTTTCATGAATGCTGTCTCTCTCACTGATACCCTTTCCACCTGGAAGCACCAACCAGTGTCAGTACTGACACATCAGCATTCCACTGCTGACGTTGGTGCCAATTTTAAAAGGGAACTATATTCACCATATAACTTGGACTGTAACAGATTCACATGGCTCGATCGTCAGCTCTAAATACACTTATTTTTATTCCTACTTTTCAGTTGCTTCCCTATCTGTTAATTTCTTCTATGTAAAATGCTGAATAGAAGTGAAACAACACATGTATGAGAGAGAAAATAACAATCCCACTTCCAGACATCAGTGCATACCGGTGAATAAATAACTGCAATAATGGGCACATTATATATTCCTAATGTTTCTTATTAATCCGATATTGCTTGTATTAGAAAGAGAAAACAATTGTATCCAAATTAATTTGCTAATATCATAACCATTAATGATAACCTAGAGTGAAGACTTTTGCAATGCAATTATGTTACCAAAATGATACTGTTACAAAAATAAAACATGATAGAGCTGATACAAAGAGTGAAACAAGATCCATCTCCATTGAATATATAAACGTATTTGTGGAGGTGCTGAGTGCTCTAAACATGATTCCCTGGAAGGACATCCACTTACAGTCCAAACAACGGCTCAGATGCTGTCACGGTGATACCACTGAGAGCTACGTACTGCAGTTTATATATTCGAGGGCTTTGTTTTATTTAGATGGATGGGCAGTTTGTAGCCTGCCTTCAGTAATTCTGTTGTGGCTTAACATCCTGCAAGCTCACCTCCAGAGATCACTTCCAGCCGATTCACGCAGCGCAGATCTCCCATTCAACACAAAATATCTAGGGACAATTTTGACAGTGAATCCAGGCCTTTCTAAGGTAACAACAGGATACATAGCAGCAGATAAGCCAGCCATTTACTTTATGTAACTGGCTTAAGAGCAGAAATAGACTTGAACAAGTAGGAGAAATCATAATTTTCCCATCCAACCTAATTTTTTAGCATTGTTTCCAAAGGATACACTGTTTATGCATTCTTTCAGTGTTAGAGTTTCTGTATAAGTCCATAAATCCCCTTCACCACCAACTCTGAATATAATGACTGACTTTAAATCAGTGTAATAGAAGGGTAGAGAGTGTTAGAGATAACTACATTCCAACACGAGAGATGGATGAGAAGAGAGCTCTTCTAGCTGCCCCTAAAAGAATACTGAGGGAGAGGCTGCAGTGTGAACCATGTATTATTCATGCACCTGAAGCTCCATGCAAGCTTGAAAAGCTTTCACATGGCACAAACCTGTAGAAAACTCTGCACCGTCAGTTTGCTGCTCAGAAATTTATTTGCTCATTCCAATCTAATTATCAGTGGAGACACTGCAGACTTATTTGCATTTTCCAGTTTCAAATATGCAGTTCTAAGAATTTGGTGTTTGGCTGACCAGGGATGCAAGTAACATGAACAAGCCTGTTACAATCCTAGGACTACTCTCCACTCTGTGGCCTAGTTGTCTGAAGAAATACTTATTAGTTTACAAAGCATTTTAGGACTTATGTCAAACTACTCATACAGCCTTCACTGGGGGCAATGCAGCTGCAAAAAAGACAATGCAAGTCTCTGCTGCTCTGAGTCATGGCCATCAGTGTCTCACACCCATATGAAGGAGTAAACCAGAGTTTCAGTGCTAAAATCACAGTGACAAATCTTGACCAACTGATGCTAAGGTATCACGGGGAGCATATATCACTTGCTAGGCCTCCCGTTGTCTGTTTTCATTCTTACTGCTGTAGTTGTAAGCGATAAAAGGCAGTGCCAGCATGGAAATACTGTATCAGTTTGAGGCACCAAACATCAAGCTGCTGCAGGTAGCAGCTGCCAGAACCAAAGATAAGCAGTGTCATATAGGTCTGAAAATAATTTCTATACAGAAAATGAAAACACGATTTAAAAATTGCCACACTTTGGGTATGTAAGCTGAATTCTTGTTATCTCCTTGTTAGGAAGTGTGTTAGTTTCTTCTGCCTTCAAGAATTTCCTACAGTCATGTTTTGTAGTTGCTGGTGTTCTTCAGTTGTTTCTTTTCTGGGGAGTGGACGGGGGTGAGGAAGGGGTGACCAGGATGGATTCTTTTCTTGTTTGTGTGTTTTTAACAAAAGAGATTAGAAAGGAGGTAACATTTCAAAGCAGCCACTAAGGAATGGATTTTGTCACCTTTCTACATTGCAGAACTTCTCAGAAAGCAAAATTCTATTCAGGCTGGGTAATGGCAGCAGTCAGGCAAAGAAGGAAAACAACAGAATAGAGCAAAATCCTGGGGTAGGAGGAGGGGGAAGTATTACATTACAAATGTATACCAATATCTCAGACTGTGGAGTCTTTGACTTTTCTTGTTGGTTGGCCAGTCAGCAGCAGAAGCAAAGATGTGAAAAATACTCAGCATGAACACGCAATTTTATTCCCACTTATGGTTAAAGCAGTCACTGACAGGTTGCAGACCCTCACTTTGCCTTGGTAATAAAAGTTTATTTTTGAAAAATGTTCAGTTTACATAAAAACCAATTCATCCCAAGGATGAGCAGGAAATTTGTCTATTGTTAGTTGGAAAGAAGAGTTGGAAGGTGGCCCAAGCATACCCTAGCACAGTCTTTCACTGACATTTAAACATATGTATAGGAAGTGTAACAATATTAACCAAGGAATCAGAAAATACGCATAATGTATCATAAGACATTTTGTGTTGTCCAGCAATACGAAGGTTACAACTCTGCAACTGCAAGATCAGTTTTAGATGAGTATGCCTAGGAGCATTCTCTGTTTTGAAAGCCTAGATCAGAAAATATTTTCTCTTGAAATAGTCCAGTAAAATAGAACTAATGTAAACACACACTGCCCAAACAATGCATCAGCCCAAAATAGCACAGGCACATGCAGTTCTAGTGATTAGTAAAGCTGAGAACGTTCAGTTTGCTATTCATCTGTGTAGCTTTCAGAGAATGAGAGTAAAAATATGATGTAACACATGAGCCCATGCAATGTTTGGGCTCCACTGGTGGCACTGGAGACATTCAGACACCTCTGCCAAATATGCAGTACAGAGTATTTGCTACATATGCATCTCTGGTGCTGTTAAACAGAAATTGGTCTCAGAATTGACACACACTGCTCAACTAACCATGCCAGGGAAAACCAGGAACTTTGGCTCAGTCCCTGGAGGAGGCACCATAAATACCTGCTGGGATTCTACAATACTCAAACAATGCTCCATCTACCCTGAAGTAAGAGTTGTTTCTGACTTTGAAAGCTATTTCCTTCATGTGTATCTCCATGCACAGGTATCCATGGACTACATCTAGTCAAAATTAATAGGATCACTTAGAGTTTTAAGTAATAAGAAACATGAAGTGCTGCTGCAAATTATTGCTGTCCTGCTCTATGTATTTTAATATATTCAATAATGTATTAAATACATCAATAATACATTTACTACATTAATAATGTATTAATGTATGAGCCAAAGTTAATATTTTATTGTGTTAGACCCTTCACATTTATGAGATAGACTTAATCTTGCAGTACGCCAACAGAACCTATGCTGCTTTTAGCTCAGAAGGACAACACATGATGGAAATGACGGCAACTGTTCCACAGCTTTTAAGGTTGCAGTTGAAATGTTGAATCAAAGGGTCAAACGCTGCTGAAATCCCCAGGAAAACCTCATTTTAGAAAGGACAATATTCCTTCTAAGGAACAGTAACAGATGATTTGATGTACATCCTTGTTTCAGAGATAAGTTGAGTTTTATTCCTCCTGCCCATTACACCATTATGTTTCTTCTATGAGCAGCAACTGACTGGTTTGGTTTCAAGAGAACCCATCTGCTTTGCTCAGCTTCTGCTGCTCCTGGAGGAAAGTCTGAGAACTGAACAGGGAAAGGAAACCATCTCGACATTTTTATTCAAACAAACAAATTAACAAACTGCTTTAAAGTCTCAGTTTTGATATTTCAGTTGAAGTGTTTAGATATTCCTGCTTACACAGCCCTTGTCTCTAGTGACAGCAGGATGACTGAGGTTACTACAGTTCATGCTATCTCATTATTGTGCTGCAAAGTGGATCTTCTGGTCAAAAAAACTCCAAAACCCTCAATTCACAGCCTCGAATCTTAGATATAGTTTGTTTCAGGTTGCCCAGTTTCAAGCATTAGGCTCCTAAAGTACATCACCTTCCCAAAATAGCGAGCATGGACACAGGGGCTTCACACATTAGTCCATGTAACAATCAGTCCCAAAATAGTTATTTTTCCATCACGTATTCTGCACTGGGACATGTGGGAAGGAGCAGTTTTACACTAGCAAAGTCACACTCCACATTCTCTTGCTTTCCTTTCTTAAAAATATGGTCATGTTCTCCTACAGAGGCCTCAGATTTATGGCCCTTCCTGTCCACTGTTTTTCCCTTGATCAATTTTGAATTATACAGCAACAAAGCTCTAACAGAGCAACTTATAACAATAGGTCACAGCGAAACTGCAGTCATGAGCTCAAGCTGCTCCTTCGGCCAAATACTGAAAAGAAGATTTCACTCCTCCTCATACATGTCTGGAATTCTATTCATTCCCTCTGCTAAAGTTTTAAATTCTTTAAAATACTGACTTTTAATCCTGTGAAAAGGATTAAACAGTAGAACAGACTTTTCCCACCAGAAATTACACCTGCAGGCCTCAGGTTCCCTCTCTGCTGCTATGACCAGAACAGGATTTGGCTCACAGCCTTCCTGAGCACCTGCCTGCCTAGCATCTCCTCTAAAACCAAATTTGATCAGCTCTAATAGAGCATCCTTTCTCATTTAACATTTATGTTATAGGGTCTAGACCTTTAATCAGAACACTCTAAGAACAAACCCTAATGTATGTTTATTTAACTTATCAAAAAAAGAAGTGTATTTTAAGAAAAATGCAAAAAGAAATGTCTAAACATCTTGAAATGCTTGCTGGGAGAATTCTAGTATTTGTTTGGTGTATATTCCCCAGCAGTATAGCCATCCTGCAGAGAAGGAAATTATTAGAGAGGAAAGTAATATACCAAACTAGAACCTTCCTCATCCTATAGTTTTCCTTTCTTCAGATATATGTTTATTTCATAAGAAGAAATATTTGGTTATCCAAAGATCAACACTTCTGGCTTTAAGTCCAATTTTAGTAATAAACTCCTTTTCTCCCGCAAAATAAAACTCAATCCTGTACATGGCTTAGTTTAAGTGAACTGTGATTTCACACGGATGATTTATCATTCTGGAGGGAAGACAACACCAACGCTATCAGTGCAGCTTCATTGTAGAGAGTTCAATTAGAATAGTTCATAGCAGGATCTCTTATTGAAGCTAGGTGACCCGAGGTTGGTATTGATTGTATATTTATTGATGTGGTTCTCTCCTTGACAGTTGTTTAGAGAAACATGAGAATAAACAGAGAAAACTGCACACACACAGACCTATAGAGAGAAGGCCTATCTATCTTAGTGCAGCCGTGTGAGCATTATTTATTAAACTTCATCACCTCTCAGGAATGACCTTGTTACCAGGGGTAGAATCTCCCCAGAATTGATCACCGATAAACAAATTTTATATTTCTCACATATCAGGTTTATAGAACATACTTTACATGCTATCTTAAAGTTTCAAACAACTGATGCTGCAAACATTATTCAGCACATTCCAACATTGAATGTATTGCTTTTACACTGCGTTGCTTTAATGCTTAACAACTCCAGAAGATGAGTATTAAGAAAGTTTATTCAGTAATTTTCTTGATTCTGTCTCATGTGATTCCTACACATAAAGGACGAATGCTTACAGCTCTTGTGAATGTAAAGAAAGCTCTGTACTCAGAAGTCTCAACGTAACGAGGCAACACTCATTCTAAATGCCCTGTGCTCATAAACTAATTCTAACTTTAAGGAAAACCTCAAAATCTTACTTCCAACTTAAAAAAAAAAAAAAAAATCTGTTAAATATTATCACTCAGACATCTAAAATACAAGGAAAAAAAATATGAAGCAAAGCTATACACTAAGTTTAAGGTAACAGTTTCTGAAGTCTTAACTTCTATCAATTTTATCTTCAAGTTCAAAGAGGTCAAGATTCCAGTGCCCATAACTATGTGAAAAGCCTTTCAATATACAACTCTATAATTGGCAATCTGTAAAAAATAGAATGGACTGAAAATATTTTTCTTGACATCCAAGACAGTAGCAAGCAAGAGATGCTTTTTGCAGCACGTTTTCTGATAACTTATCAGATTTCTGAGCAATCTGCTGTTTTTAAAGAAAAAAAGCTGACAATTCTGTCCAAATCAGCATCAGTTGAACACAAATATAATTCTTCTTGTATTTCTGAGTATTGAATATCACACAGTAATTACACAGTAAATACCTAACAGACTCTCAGTGCAGCCAAGAAAGATACAAGCATCCTAACTCCAGGAAGTTTTTGGTTTGCTTATTCATTACACAACAAGCCTATCAACAGAGAGATAAGGAATAATCAGAAAGAAAACAATTTGCTTATTTATCTCTAGGAAATAAACTATCCCAGTAACTGCTAAATTAGATGTGCTCTACGATAGTTTATTTGCAAGCAGAGAATAACACATTACAACCAGATTACACATGAGCCAAGCCACATTCACAATCCTTAACCCCAGTATTTAAGGTCTGCCAGAGAATTTTATATATATATATATATAATCTTTAATCGGGTACTAGGGAACTATAACATATTTAGCATTAAAATCACTTGGATGAACAAATTTTGGTGCTTTCAAAATGCAAAGATGTGCTAACGTATTAATATTGATGTTTTGTGAAGGACAACAGAGCAGATCCTGCTTAAATCTTTCTTAAAGGCAAGTAAGTCTGACTTAGCTAATTGTTAAGATGGGTGATTTCAATATAATTGAATGGAAAGTGAGCAGTTAGGCATTTACAACTCAAATAACCTTCCTAAAAATCAATACTTCTTTTAAAGTATCCCAGCCAGATCTGATATTTCGCATCCTAAAAAACAACAAAAAAATAGCAAGAGCATCTTTGTCTCCACATAGGATCCTTATAAAATGCATGTGTGGTTAAAAAGTGTTATGAAAGATTTTTTTGGAGAACTTCTCTAAACAAAGTCAAAGTCCATACTTCCCTGGGGAGCAGAGGGAACAACACAATTCCTGCTTGCACGCATATGTGGGGCTGCCAAAGAAGGACTGATTGTCTCGATGTCTGATAGTAAAGATCAATAGTTGCTTTTAAAGGGGACAGATGCGTGGAAGGTATTGGCTCCAAATAATTTATTGGTTTGTGTTCATCCTTCTGTTTAATGGCAACTCTCAGAGTCACCTAGACAATTATTCTTCAAGTTGACTTTCAAGTAACTTACTTTCTCATCACATGGGCTTTTGAAATAGTGCTCAAAAGCACACTATCTCCCTCTCCCAAAGTGTCTAAAATATGGGTGATGTTACATACTTCAGCATCGGAAGATGACACTTAAGAGGAGTTATGCTATAAGGAAACACTGCAATTTAGTTTCAGCCTCTAGAGCCATCCTTTATCTCTGGACTTAACTACTTATTGAAAACGTGTTAGATTTGTGTTGCTGACTTTTGAATGTCAAAAGAGTTAGTAACCTATTTCAATTCAGATAAGCATCCAAATGTCTGTAGGCTCATCTCAAGGTATCTGAGCCACCTAAACCTCTGGAGTTTACTACAGTGGTCAGGAAATCTATATTCCATTATTATGTGACTGCAACCCACACAGTTATCAAGTGCTGCAGGCAGCTTTTTTTGCTCCCTAGTTTGTACACTATTGAAATACAGATTAGAACATCCTCTGTCCATGTTCCCCCATGTTCCTCTCTGCACCTGTTTTGCAGGGAAGATTTTCTTTTTCAAATAAAACACTAAATTACGCAAAACTTCTGGGAGTAGATGGAGCACAAAACCATTATATCACTCTTTTTTCAGTAAAAACAATCCTCAATCTGAAAATCCAACCAAAAACCTCTGGTAACTTGGGCTACCTCGAGCCAGCTTGCTTTCTTTCCTGGATGTCTGATGTCATAGCAGGATGACAGGCCATACCAATGTCAGCTGGTTCTGCTGCAGCAGACTGGACTGAATTCTGCTCTCTGTTACTCAGGTGTCACACTGGAGTGCAGAATGTAGCCTCCTGTGCCCATCACACAAAAAGACATGAAGGGGAAGCTGTCAAATCTTATTCCAATATGCCTTACAGTAACACTGTATGGGACTCAACTGATTGTGCCATAGCACTCCCTGGGCTTAGATACAGCATTGTACGCCTTTCCTATTCTTATATTTTTGTAGATCACTTGCCAGAAATTGTGAAGCCTTAAAGTTTGACTTCTTGGCAACATTACTTCACATTTATAATCATGTCTTAGAAACATAGAATACATGATCATGACTAAAACAAAGCTAGTATTAAATATAGCATCAGAGGCTTGTCAAGGATTTGTAGCTGTGAGGATTCAGCTACAGTGACTTGAAACCATGGTGACTGCAAGATAAGCAAGCTTGTATTCTCTTGGTGGGGGAGGAATGGGTAGATAGAAGACACAGTGCTTCACTTCCATTTATATTTAGTCATTAGACATTGAAACAGTAACAAGAAAAGCAGAGAATATCTTGAAAAACAAGCAAGCAAACAAAAAAAACCAAACCTTGGGAAAACAGTAGCTCTTCTCAGGCAGACTGTCTTTCTCCTTTTCTACCTACAAACCATGCATGCATCCAATTGACATCACATTGCATTTTTGGCACCAAACACTGCTCTAGAACTGCCTGTTTCTCCACACAGCTATTTGTTTCACACACCACTTAAATGCCCTTAAGGAGAGGCCATACCACCAGGTCAGATGAAATGGTCACTAATTACAGGACAGGAAGCAAAGCACTGTTACGGAAACACAAGGAGTATAAGCACTATCTAGTAGTTGACAATCTATCACCAGCTTTCAGCAAAAATCCTCTTACACTGTGTATTCTCCTTTTTATTGAGGTACTTCGGTGCTGCTCTCCCCATCACAGTCATTTCTTCTCTACTATATTTAACTGTGTTTCCAAGTTCACGAGAACAAACTTAGCTACACTTGATGGTATGCGCAGTTCCTCAGAAGACTGAGATTCAACATTAAATCCTGAACAAAGTCATCAAATTTAATGTGTCATGCGTTGATGCAGGAATACAATATAGATCAGGATGCTGGCTTTGCCTTGTTTGTGGAGCACCAGATATCAGCTATTTTCTTATGCTGAGTAAACACAACAGATTAGGCTAAATTCCTTGCTAAAGCTATATTTACTTAGTCACTTTAATTTGACATTAACCTCAGCTGTGACAGAAAGAAAAGAGAAAGACTTCTTAGCTATAGCAGGCTGAAAAACCATCTCTATCCCAGTCAGCCTAGTTTTCAGATGGAGTAATCCTTGGCTCTGACTTCCTTCATTGCCATATATAAACTCTTGGGCAGCACAGGGCTGGAGTGAATTTTTAGCACTGAGGAGATGTTATTTCAGATGAAAGCAATCAAGTAGCCATGGCCTTAGTCCCACTCCCATTAAGTACCTGTATTACACCAAGCTGGAAATATCGTTTCCACCATGGGCACACTGTGGCAATCAAAAGCAAACGAAATAGCATTTTTAAGGTAGCTATCACCTCTAAATGAATAATGGATAACTGGACTTGCTCATTCCTACAGATTAATCTTACACTGCTTTTAGATCTACTAACCGGCATCAATTACAGAAGCAGCCACAGGTGCATCTCATGCTCACAAGCTGCATAAAAAATGAACAGATGTGTCTTCACGTGCCATAGCTTGTGTTTCTACAGCCCCAGGCCATTACTAAGACAAGTGGTAAAAATCAAATAGGTTGCTGCTCCTGAAAATACGTAGCAGAGCAGTAAGACTCTCCTTGTGTGGACTTCAAAAGTTTTACCAACATGGCTCTGTACAGTAATTTGGCTTCACATCGGTGTAATAAAAATAAATAAAAAAAAGACACGCTATTTCTGGAGGTCCGATTTAAAGATAAAATCTTGGTTTCTGTTTTATGCATCTTCTTGTATTAATATTCCACTTGGCAAGGAAGCCAAACCAGTTTTCATAATTTTTCCTTTTATCATAAATTTTTTCAAAATCCTATGAAATTTTACAAGAATGTTACTGTATTAATTTCTCCTCTTTTTATTGTACTTTTTTCCCCCCCAGTTAACTGACAAAAAGCAGTCGGTTCTTGGAGAAATAAATGCTTTGGTTTCTCCAAAGTGAATGAGACTGCCTTAGCAATGCACCACTATATCACTCCAAGTGTTGTGTTGGCTTGACTGGCAGGAGCCCTTCCTGTGCCTGGAACAAATACCTCTCCCATCAGATGAAAGCAGTCCACTTCAGCATAGGGGAAAAATGCTATGTTTATTAAAATGGTGTCAACTATGCTTGATCAACTGCTTTATCATCTGAGTGACAAATATTGCTAACAGCTGCAAGGGGAAACTACTTAAATATTCCCCAAGGAATAATTCTTCTATGAGTCCGTCCACTCTTATTATAAAAACCATTCTAGATTATTTATTTCCAAGACTGGGCTTCTTTCAAACAAAATGGCAAAGAAAAAGGTAAGCAGTAATGGGAAGGAAGCTGCAGTAGTTTCTGGAATCTATTCTACTTCTATCAACTTCAATACTTTTTAGTAAAATTGCTAAGTGATATTCAGAAGAAACATGCTAAACATATATATATTTTACATCATTTTTGTCCTTTACTATGGCTTCAGACTGATTTATTATCTGCTTTGGTCCCTTAATTTCTTCCCCCTAGCTTCCTTCCCACTTTGCACTCCTACCCTGAAAAGAAAATTGCAAGTGAGAGGAATGAAAGCTATCTTCTATTCTTATTTTTCCTGGAGCAGGATTTTGTCATCATTAGTGGATTTTTGACATGAGAAGATCCTAAAAGAGCAAACCAGATCAAACATAGTTGTTGTGGACATATCAAAAGGACGTATGTTTACTGAATACACAACCTAGTCCTGCTCATTAGACACAAAGTATAAAGATGTTTCATTACTAGAATAAGAATCAGCCCCAACTATGTGTGAAAGACATAATTTGATTCTACTTAAGAAAACTGTGCACAAGAAGAAAACATTAATGAACTGTTAACTCCAATTCCACCTCCTTTAAGGAACAATTCATGAAAATAGTAATAGTTTCTAGACAGGAGAGAAAGCCCCTATAGTGAGGAGGAAGTAATGGAGGAGGTGGTTCATCTATACCAAAGAAAATCAAAGTTCTTGTCTGTTTCTCTGCAATTGGACCTAATGGAGCTCTTTTACTCTTTAGCCAGACATCTAAGGATCGCCTGGCATCTTTCTGCTTGGACTGAAGAGTTAAAAAAAAAAAAAAAGAAAAATTTCTCATAATTGTCAATGGGAGCAAATTTAATCCCAAGTTTTCTTTTTTCTTTTTTTTTTTTTCCAGACAGGACTGAAGGAGAGGCTGGCTTTCTGTAAGAAAAAGACTTCTGAAAGTCTTTCCCCCAGTAATTACAATTCACAATTTTCATAGAATTGCTCAGGTTGGAAAAGACTTTCAAGATCATCAAAGTCCAACCACAACCTGACCACACTATTCCAACTAACAACCCTCCACTAAATCATGTCCCTGAGCACCACATCACATCCAGACGGACTTTAAACACGTCCAGGGATGGTGACTCAACCACCTCCCTGGGCATTCCATTCCAGTGCTTAACAACCCTTTCTGTAAAGAAGTGTTTCCTGATATCTAACCTAAACTTACCCTGGCACAACTTGAGGCCATTTCTCCTTGTCCTGTCACCTATCACTAGTGAGGAGAGACCAACCCCGCTCTCGCTGCAATCACCTTTCAGGTGTTTTAAGAAACCTCTCTAAAGCGTGGAAGAGAAAAGCATGAGACAGCAGACTGTCAGAATTTCAACACACCATGATAAAGCAAAACACCTTTTTACCACTACAGATTGGTCAGGAACCCCACAGTTATGTAGTCGAAATACAAAAGAAAGCTGCAGAACACCTAATACGTAGTGAAATACATCAGCCTAGCTAGCATCCAATTAACATAATTAGTAGTATTACTACTGAGCACAAATAGTATGAAACAGCACTGTGAACACACTTTCTGCTCATCTGGTGTTTTCAATCTGATGGACAGCTAAATTTCACAACACTGCTCTCACTCCCCCTCCCCCAAAGGAAGAGCAGGAGAAAACATGATGGAAAAGGACTCTAAGGGTTGCATTAAGGGTGGGGAGATCACTCACCAATACTGTCATGGTCAAAACAGACTCAACATATGGAAATAAATACAATTTATTGCATCTTACTAGCAGATTAGAGTACTGAGAAACTAAAAGCAAACTGAAAACATATTTTAACTCTCTACCTCCTAAATGCAAATAACAGGCAGCCCAGAGATGCTGGGAACTGATCTGATACAGAGTCAACAATCCATCATTGGGCAGCTACACTCAAAGCCTGCAGCTTCTCCAAGGGCAGCACCAGGTCACGTGTATTGTGAGAGTTCAGCAATGGCAGAGCAACCTATCTTCAGAAAAAAAAATCCCATCTGCAGTTTTCAGAGAATACAGTGTATGCACAGCAAAGGGTAAGACCTGTCTGTTAGTTGAGAGAACAAAGAATTTTTCTCATCTTCACAAAGTCGTTTGGTTAACATCCCAGCAGTACCTGCTTTTTTGCTCCTTCAAAAACTTGTCATCGTTAGTTTCTAATCACAAGGACTTGATCCTGATTACTTTTGAAAATCCTGAAGGACAAAGCAGTGCATGGTTCATTGCACTCGATTCAAGGATGGCGCAGTTAATATGCCCTTAAATATGAAAATGTTTAAGCAGCAGAACTACATCAGATGGGTAAACCAGTAACCATGTTAGAGCATTTGCATTTGCACTGCAATTATGAAGAGACATCTAACCTTGAAATTTTTCATTGAAAAGATGAAACTTTTTCATCAAAGAAGTTATCCTAAACTTCTGTGCTCCACTCACTTTGCACTGACACTGATGCCTTACCTGATAATCTGGCTGTATTTTCAGATAATTTTTTTTTCCAAATACGGGCCTTAATTTTGACGTTTTTTATGTGTTTTTTACTCTCCCAGTCCCTGTTTATCACATTCACAGAGTTAGTTGCACCCTCAGTTTCTCCATCTCAGTGTTACCACCCTTCTATAATATAATCTTTCCTTATTTGTTGACCTTTTACTGGAATCATTCTCTGAGACTTTCCACATCCCCTTTCTAAACACCCACTTCCAAGAAACCTGTGTCTTGTCCAACATAATTTAAGAGATTTTTATGATGGCATGGAAAATCCTGTATAAAGTACCCTTCTGAAGTTTTATCTACCTGCCAAATGATTATTTCCTGATCTATTAATGACTTAGCATTTAGGTTCTTTTTACAAGAGTGAGATGAAACCTCTTTACTGTCAGTTTAAGTCTCTGTGCCATCCTGGTAACAAGCTACATGTACATAAGCCCGCACTCAGAGATTGATTACAGTAGCAAAGAAACATTACTTTGCTGTTTTATAACCTCCCTTTCTGCAAGGTCAATGAATAAAGATGAGCTTCCCACTGTGCTCTTAGCTTAAATATAGAAAGTGAAGAATAAGTTGATGGATGATCCTCTCATGAGATCACTCATCCCTTGGCCTCCAAGAGCTTCAGAAAGGATGTGGAAAAACCATAGAGAGTCATGACAGAAGATGCTCCAGACTTCTCTGGAAAGCAAAACTGCTTCAGAACTTGAAAACCTTATGCCAGCATTTGGGAAACTTCCCAAGCTGCTGCTTTTTGGTCCAAAGCTGACCCCACTCAGCACTTTGAGCTTCCCTTCTTTCCTTACTTCCATAGCAGAGTCGAGCTTTTAGCAAACTCCAGAATAATTCCTGGATCTTCTTATCTTCTTCACGTCAATCTTGATGAATAACAATCCCACCCTTTTTTTTTTTAAGTTATAATTTTACCCAACAATTGAAATCCATACTGAAGTAAATTTCATTTTACATCCATGCCGTGCAGATTAAAAAGAATGAAATGCAACATAAAACCTAACAGGTGAAACTTGCACTGAGCTGTGTTTTCCCAGAACAGCATTCTTCAGATTACAACACCTGTTTTTCCCCAGTAGCCTCTCAACTTTTCAACATGCATTTTGAGACATTTTTCCCCCTACAGTATATTTTTTCAGTGCAGCTAAATTTATCTCTAAGTGATGAAAAGGGTTTCTTCCTGTTCACTTTCGATATATGCGCACCAATCAGAATACGATATGCCTTTGGAGATCTTTTCCAAGAAAATTTACTAGGGGAGATTAAGCACTTAAAACACATCCAGCTACCTTGAACTCCAATTTAACAGGCACTCAATGGTGCCCTAAGAAAAATTATAAGATCACAAAATCCACAGTACAGAAAAATACAGGACTGCTTTTGAAAGCAGACTTCAGTACCTGGAATGATTAAAAAACCACTCACAAGCCAAGCTGTGAGTAGCCCTAAAGGAAGGTTACTCAAGCTTAACTGACGTGGGAGTCTATAGTATAAGTTTTATATAAAGAATATTTGTTGGGGTATTTGTTAAAAAAAAAAAAAAAAAAAAAAAAAGGAGGTTTTTCTTAGTAGGGGAGAATATAACTGCAGGAAAATGGTACCCTAAGTCTGTTTCAGAAAGAGGCACTTCCAGATCCTTTTGCTCAGCCTCAGCAAGGTTGGAGTTGCAGAGGAGAGCACACGAGGTGATGCACCCAGAAACTCTTCAAAAATGATGAGGGAATAGGGAGAAGGATTAAACAGTCAAAATTCAGTGCGTGTAGGTGGATTAGGTGGATTACATTAACACTTCCTGACATTGCAATAGATTCCATTCCATGGTTGGGGTGTTGGTTTTTGTTTCCTTTTTTACTCTCATAGAAGCAGTGAATAGTGTGACTGTCTTGTAGGTCTAAAGTTTAAAACAGCTGGAACAGGAACAGAAAAGCAAGAAAGTGGGATTTTCACAATGGAAGGCAGGAAGAATGATTTTGTTGAGGATGTCAGACCTGTCATCCTCTTCTCACTACAGTTTTCAATCCAGGGACGCATTTCCACAAAAACAAGAGCATCATCACAACCAAATTTGCACTGAAAATTTAAAGAAAGAAAAAAGTCAAACAACTGCCTTCTCCTCAGTAAGTTCAAAATGTGTGTAACAGGGTGTTAGCAGTATTCCCATTTAATTAAAGTTGCAGATAGTACTTCAAACCAGAATTAATTGCAGAAAAAAATGTAATTTTTTTTTCTGCCGATTAAGGGAATTCAAGTGTTTTAAAAACACAAAATTAGTGACCAGGTCATCCTAAAACTTGCATTTGTTACCTGCAGCTACTATGTACAGCAAAGGGAGATTCCCTGCTAGGACAGGAAGGTGCATGATCTGGGTCACAGACATCCCCAGGGAAGCCTTACTACAACAATTCTTCCCTATAGCTGCCATAAAATAGTTCCTCAAAAAAATCACCAGTTTAAGGGACTGTAGCAACTGACAAAAGCAAACTCAAATAGAATGGTGTCCATTTAAAATGTTTTATAAATAGAAATAAAGTGTTGCACTTGTGAACACTTTATGTCCTCGAAGCTCTGCATTTACAGTAATTGTGCCTTACACCTCCAAGCCTCAGTCTAAGCACTAACCCACCACACAGGACTGCTCAAGGTGCGCCCAATCTTCACACCTCCTTGCTAGGCATCTAGAATTCTTTATAACGTTTCTTTGAAAACACAACTTCACCTCGAGCCACTTCCCCCATCCCTAAAGAAGCAAGAAAAGAAAAAAGAAAATAGCATCTGCCATTTTGTCATTGATTCTCTTTTAGAAACTGTGCACTTTATTAATCTCTGTCAAGCATTTGGAAGCAGATGTTCATACGTCCCAACAATCCAATCCAACTCTGCAGGCAGCACGAATTCTTCTCCAACGGCAGGGTGACACACTGTGCTGCTCATAGGTCAGCTCATCAGCAGTGAAATAAAGAACTGCCAGAGCTAATCAAATTTTAGCTGCCTACCTGAATGAAGTATGCTGTGCACACCAGTGGGAACTGGTGCACTGAACATTCGCTGCAGCATATAGAAGCCTGACTTTAAACTCATTCCAACTTAAATGTTTCCATTCTAATGAAATTGCTTCTGTTTACAAATTAGCTTTTTGCTTTGCAGTCATGGCATAGGAAAACACGATATTCTAAGCAAGCAAAACTTGAAGTCACGTAACCTAAGAATAAAAATATATAAAGCTATATTTTGCCATTAGATATATGTATACACTTCCCAGTAGATAGTGCGTTTTTTTTTTCTTTAAATAATATCCATTCAGTATCAATTGATAGTTTGAACTCATAGGGCTGAAAATGGGTTAGTCATAACTGGATATATGTAATTAGCTAAATATTAACTGGTCTTCTCATTCGGTGCAGAGAATAAAAGGAGACAAAGCTCTGCTAACAGAGGGCAGAAGAGGCCTCCAGTAAGAGAAGGTAGCAGCTGGAGAATTGCTGACAGCATATGAAACATATGTTAAGCATAAAGAGCCTAAGAACTACCTGAGTGAAATGCAATGCCAGATACAGCCTGCAGCGAAGGGGAAAAAAAACCTAAAACTGAGAGGAAGTTTATTTTGTCTGCATTTTTCTTTGCAGCACTCCTGCTTCAGCGCAGCCAAAGGTCAATGCTATCAGCAGGCAATGATGAAAAGTCATTTTTTTTTTTTTTTTTTTTAAACCTCTCCCATAATGTTAGTGAATGATTTTGCTTGAGAACAGCAAGGAGAGAATGTAGCTGCAGCTGTAACAGAAGCTACAAATTTTCCCTTTAATCTGATCCTTTTTATGAATAATTAGTTCTTTTTAATCTGCTTATTGAACCAGAGTATGGAAGGTTTAGGTTGAATGAAAAACCCAGGGGAGTTTCAGCTGCAGCTAATGCAATTTTCCCCTCTTCAGAGCCTAAGCACAAACCCAATTGCTCTCTTGAGTTCCTTAAGTTCTCACCCACCTATGAAAGCACATTTGACATCTTCATCCTTACATTCTTCACACATTGATTTCTCAAGCCTTACAAACTGTGGTATTTTTTCTTCGATTTCTTTCCCCCCATTCTAACATGCATCAAGAGACACAAATGGTTTTTACGTACATAAGTATCATCTTTAATTTGCATATCAAAATAACATGGGTTATATAGTTAACAAGCAATTAAGTAGTAATAAGTGGAAGGAAATGTAAGTGAACCAGAAACCGTATTAATTTGTTCATGGACACTGATTTCGTCAGTGGGTCTCTGGAATTGTTCCAGGAATGAAAGCTCAGGAATGTAACAGGATCACGGAAACAGCAAATAAATGAACAGCAGCAAAGGAAACCAGTGCTGACTTGGGAATTAGAGAAAAATGGATACAGTGCCTTCTCGAGTAAAGCCATAACACTTGCAGGCTGCAAATAAGGGACAACAAGCACTTTGCCAAATATCAGCTTGCTGCTTCTTCATAACACGCTGTATTTAAGTAGCACCCATGCTTCAGTTGCACAAACCCAAACTATTCCATCTCCGTCAGCATCAGCAGCAAAAATTAGAGTTTCCAGGAAGGTGAGGAGCTCAGCTGATTAAGTTCAAACAAGCTCCAGAGTATCAATGGACATTCCCTAGGAAAAACTCTACAGCTGGGACAATTAAGGACACTGTGTTGTCTTAACAAACGTTAACTCATTAACACTGCCTTGATACTTGAGCTAGAGCGCAAGCAGTATCACTGGCTACTTAAAATGAGAGCTATTAGTTGGCCAGTTTTTTTCCGCTACATTTTGACACCACACACAATCCTAAACGTGGTTTTACATCATTCTCAGAATTGTTTTGAACTCTGAGTCTGCTTCTGCACTGATATATTGTGATTGCCTGCAATGTACGTGTAACCACAGACATAGGATTTGGTTCCATGACATCTAATAAATGCCTTTTCCACTTTCAGAAAGTGGATATTCCCTCCTCACTTGCTGTAAGTGAATGCTTAGTCAGAACATTTAGTCAAAAGGATAAGAGATTTTAAGTTTATTAAAGTAAAAATATCTCTAACATTCAATTTAATTGGTATCAAATTGTAATTTACTACATTTTAAGCGGTAAAACTATTATTCGTGTAATCAGAAATATTTTTCTGATTCCATTAATTCCGTTTTCAAACATGCATTACAACTGACCTTATTAAACATGCTGAAGCACCACTTACACAAAATCATACAAAAGCACAGATCCTCAGCTGAACCTTGAAGCAGCACTTACAGGAATGAATCAGCACTAATTGCTTCGCATTTATAATCTCTGAAATCACAGCATGGGCAAAAGCCCTCAAACAAACAGCTATGTAGGGCACAGCATGGCAGAGGCTCAGTCACCACAACAACTGGAAAGTCTCAGGATTGAGAGCTCTGTGGTTGGTTTTTATAAACTCATCTCCTGTACACAAATCTTTGGCCAAACAGTCTGAGGTTGCAGACATGTTCTTAACCATCACCTGCACGACTACTCTGAATTATTAATTCATCAAGACAATAAAAATCACCAGTTTATCATCCAAAGTCTAAACAGTACTGTGACCTTCATTATGTAAACACTCTTAAACTGCAGGTATTCTTGAAAATTTTTGTATACTGAGTACTCTGATGTTATGGTTTTGTGGGGGGTTGTTTTTAAAGAAATGATTCACTTAAAGGTTTATATTAAATAAAAACCAAAAGGAGTAAAATTCAACCAATTCTATAGAAACACATCCTTTTTCTTCTGCGGACAGAAATAAATTATATAACTTGATAGCCTACAACTTTATCCTTGTACAATCAATGACCTTTTCAAAGGGGTGGCCATAAACATCCTTCAAACTCAATTGGAGAGTGCTTTCAAACTGCTTTTTACAAAAGCGTAAGGCAGTTTCATGTAATTGCCTATCAGGCCCACAGCCTTTAGCTACTAAGGTCACCTTATATAGACTCCAGAAGAAACATTTTGAATTCCATGCCTTTGGAGTGACACCAGTTAACATCAGAAAATGATTCTGTTTCTATTTTTCTTCAGCAGCTGAATATTACTTAGGAAGTAAATATTTGAGAACTACATCTAAGATTATTTACTCGAGCACAGAAGAATTGGGCTTTGAGAATCAAAACTGTCAGAAACATTACTTTCTTAACAAATGGAAATAATAAATAATAACCACCCCAGAAATATCTTTTCACAGCCTACAGGACAGTAGAGGCATGCTAATTTTGCTTGTAGGAATGCAGTATGTGGATGTGAATGCAATGCACAAAGACCTTGATTTGAAGGAGATGGAGCACTTGCCAGTCCCTCTCATTAAGTGGCACATGAGACCCTAATCACTTCTAATAATCATGTCCCCACAGTGCAACTATCCTTTTCACTTTTCTTATGAAGGAAGGTAATAAGGAAGACAACCTATTAACTTTGAACTAAAGTGAAGGACTTCTCTGAGAACAGCACTTGGACACTGCCTGTAAGATATGTCCAAGGCACTTGCTTTCCTTCAGTTGTTGGGCTAAGAAAACAATCAAAAACTCAAATATAACCCAAATTATTTATTTTTCTCTGGCATTGAAAAGGATGGAATAATAGAAGACAACAGTATTTGTGGTGTGGGCTCAAGAGATGATGAGTATCTTAATAAAGATGCTATTAAATGAACAGAAACAGTCACAAGAGAAGTAGGGCATCAACCACCTCAATGGGACTCAAGAAAGCCCAAGAAATCTTAGTTTTCTTTCTCCTTTTGCCTCTGTTTCTCCTGTTTTTATAAAGGGATAATGATGTAGTGAAAGGCACTTCAGAATGAAGAGATGAACATACGTAATTTTTAAATTGAGGATGATAGTTTTGCCATAAGATTAATGGTTAAATAAAAAAAACTGTTATGTTGCTTGACAGTTCTTGCTATTCTCAAACTTTGACTTATACAATACAACATGTAACCCTCCTAGGGAAAACGATGCATGCCGGAATTATGATCATAAGTAATTCCATTTTTATTCATAACTGCAAAGCAAAGTGCCCACGATTATAAAACCAGAACAGATCAGTACTGAATTCTCACTTCTAAGTGAATCAGATAATCAGAAGCAAGTCTTAAGTTAAACCCAGAGTTCCAGTAGCAACGAGCACTACTTCCCAAGTAAGAAAACTAGAAGAGCAATGGAAAAACGAAAGGCGCGGAATAAGAACAAAAACAATTCAAAGCAAAAGGTAACTTAACAGGAACAAACAAAATAGCAAGATGATGTTAAAACAAATCAAGAGAAAAAAAATCTACTCACAAGTGTCATCTCTGCTAAAAGGCACTTACTCAGTAAAGAATATGCCAGGATAATACGCTGCGGTAATAAAGACACAAGCATTCATAACATGCATCTTTTTGGCATGTTGCTGAAATGGTGAAGTCACCAGTGCATTAAGAGAGGCTTCAAGTGAGCGATACCATCTTTCTCCATCATATATAAACTCATTATATTCTTTTCAGCAATAATGAAATTTCTCTCATAATGATTTTTCCTTACTCTTGAGAACATAATTTCCATCAATGGAATGTTTCCCTGAAGAATCATTGCCAAAACAGAGTTTTTCCTCAGTTACCTTTGTAAGTACATTTACCTCGGTAATATTTTCCTAGAAGGGTTCATTTTAGATTAAGTTTATAATCACAAACAGTTGTCAAGTGTATTCAGTCTTCAGGAAACACAGGGAGCACAATAAGCTGCTTCAAAGTCTTGGCATCTTTTCTCCCTTTCAAATTCAAGCTGTAGTTCATAGCATGCGTGATGTTGGACAGGTAGACTGCTGGAAAATGTTCCATAAAAACACTTTATCACACTTTGATAAAAGGCAGTTTCTTAAAAATGACATCTGCTGTCCTTTAAGAAATGCAAATATTTTGCTTTGCTACAACATTTGGATGAAATCCTTCTTTTTGCAGTTGGAGAAATCTTCATTAATGAAAAAAGGAAGGATGATACACCCCACTTAGTTCTAAGAATTGAGGAAATTAAAGATGGTATGTTTGGAAAGCAAATTCTACTGAGGTTTTTACTGAAACAATATTTCCAGATACACCACTTACCACCTCCATACTTATGATATGACATAAGAAGGAATTTCTCAAAAATATTTAAGAAATATTATAAAAAATATTCCTCATTCCCCTTACTGGCGTTCTCAAGCAAGGGCAGAAAAATAATTCAAAAGATTAAGAACAATGTTGGTAGAAGGATCTTTTGAGGAAAAGCTCCATGCTTATGAAGATATTTTATGACTATTATTTTTTAACCTGTTACAGACTCACTGCTCAACAGCCCCAACCCTGTGAAACACAAATACACACACACACAGAACCTGAGGCTCTGTATAAAATTTAAGTGCTAACTGCCTATGGGGCTGTGATAGATTTGTTCCTAACTGAATGAAACAGATTTAGCTTGTGACTTAAAAAGGAGGAGGTGGAGCAGCTGACACACAAGACCAAGTATCATGACAGGTGTTTCAGGCTACCAGAGATATTCTTGTTTTGTTGCCAATAGAAAGGCCAAGCCTCTGCTGCCTGCTGCGCAACAAACTCAAGTGCTTCCTAGCATAGCTTTGCAAGCACCTTAAGGACAGCCATCCCATACACTTTTAGAGATACTCATTAAATTAGGTTTTGGTGGTTTTTTTTGGTCAAACTATTAACTGGGAAAACAGTTCAGTCAACACAACAGGCCCATACATTCATGCTGCTGCCACCAGTGATTTCCCCATCGCCATGAAAATACTGAACCACTTCTTCAATGAAACTTGCACACAACTCATGAAAACTTTCATTACTAGACATTGGTATAACTAAACATGTATATACACACACACCCATACTCAGGAATCTTCTACTACGTCTAAAAAAATAAAGATATAACATTTTTTCCAGTTAGAGACACAGATACTCTACAGAAATAGGTTAAAGAATTCTTAAAGCAATAAAAAGATAACTTCTCCCTGTTCCATTACTTCCAGTCTGAATACATGAGAACTTAAGACTGGTCTTCTGAAGCCAGACTTGAGAGAAGCAGCATATCTGCTATTTAAGTTGTATTCAGAGATCTAGCCATAAAACTCTGGGTAGTTGTGAAGGAGGAGAAAAAATAAATTAAAAAATAATAACAACCCCAGGAGATCTACCAGTGCTTTATTAAAAGTTTGCTGAGCTCTTGAAACAGTAATTAATACTAAAATCAGGAGAGCATATGGCCTTATCCCTACAGCTTTCCAATTTCTATAACATAACCTTCTACCAGTATATCATACACCCACATTTTAACTTGCTGTACAGCAAAAGAAAACATATAGGAGCTACGTTTAACTACTAAAAATAGCAAAAAGGCCCAGCAGGCAAGGAAGAAAATTTTTAATACGGATATTTGTCCAGAAGTGTCTCTGAGCTCCACTACCTTTGAGAGCTCTTGTCTTGCAGACCTCGGCAGGAAGCTAATATCACCCTTTCATCACAACAAGGATACACTGTGCATTTGAAACTGTTTGCATTATCCTGAATAGACATTAATCTCCTTAAACATAAAATAGATCAAACACACACATTCATCCTTACCTCAAAGAAAGAATTCCCAGACTATCAGGGTAAGAGTTTCCGAGGCTTTAATGAACAAGAAGAGAGAATTAACGTTCAAAAGATGTTGTTAAAACGGCAATGACTTTTCATGCTTACTTTTCATGAAGCTGTTTGCAGGGCAAAAAACTTCCTCTGCAGTGATTTCTATCCCTTCTAGGATGTCTCAAATTTTAAATGCTATAACAACACAAGGGAAGGAATTTTTTTTGTGATTTCCCCCCCACTCCTCATTTCCCTTATTCTATTAATTATCTCCTAGCTTTGACCTTCCTCCTGCAAAAAACACAATTCACACAGTCAAATGATGCCAAAAATCAGGCAGACATATCACAGACTTCAAACAGCACAATTCATTTCAAGCTGAAGGGGTTCAACAAACGTCTGTATTTTCAAAAAACTACTCAATACTGTCAGTAAGCACAAATAACAATAGCAAAATAATGTGAAATTGTATATGGAAGACATGGAACCTCCTTTCTTTTGTTGATCAGTTTGTATAGGAGGACACAAAAGAGAAGTCAGTTTTATTTCTCATGTGGCAGTCTTCTCAATGAAATGGAATATAGCAAAGAAAATCTTTATCTACTGTAGGAGCACGAAATTTCAAAGGCCCTTGGGAGCACTGCAGTACAACACTAATAGCAGATACAGTACAGCTTGTGATGATCGGGACAGCAGCCTGCTCTGCATTTCCACAGCATCCTCAGATTCAGTCTTCTGCCCTGCTATAGGAATACCCCACCTACTGCTGTGTTTGCAGCAATATGCTTCAACTCAACTTGCAGTTTTCTAAATTGCCCATTGAACAACTTGCAGCAAGGTTGTTTTATGCTTTGCTTGTAGCACAGGCTGCAATTAAATCAACAATTCAAGTTTAATTAGACATGAGATGAATACAATTTTAGAAATACTGCAGAGAAGCTGCACACATAATCTACTAGAAAAACATGCAAATTATTGTATCTTTCTTGCTGGACTCTAAATAAGATTCTACTTTAAAAAGCTACTTTTCATAAATACACCCCTCTACTTTTACAAGAACTCAATCACTGAGCTGCACTCTATATTCTCACTGCCATCAGAAGAAGATTTAAGAGGGACTGGAACAATGATCCATAAGGAATGAGACTGGGCTGCTAAGTCACATTTTGAGAGCTGTCACTGAGTTCTGGAAATTAGTTAAGAACAGCTGAATTGCCTCTAGCCCTGTAGAAACACACACAAGTAGACATCAAGCAACCTGTTAATTTTACTGCATCAGCTAAATTCTGCACTAAATGTATTTATTGGGTACCATGTGACAAAACGGAAAACAGTGACAAAATACCCCACAGATTTGATTTATAAGTGGCTACAGACCACTTAGAAACACAGCAAGTTTACAGCTAGTTATATTACTCAACCATCTGATGCAACTGATTTTTCCTTCAATTTAAATTATCTATCATTGGTTTTCCAGGTGCTTTGGTATCAATTCATTCACCTTCTGTCAGCAGCCAGGTAAGTAATGAGCACACCTCATGTATTTTCCTAAGCCAGTGTTACCAACTGGTCGTGCTTTACTTGTTTTGCTTGCATCCAAATCTGATGGCCAATCTATTATTTCCGGGCAGCTCCACAGTAAATTTAGGATTTATTATTATATTTTCCTGAAAGAGTTAGATTTCAGCAGGAATTTCCTTACCACTTTAAGGTTTCAGAAGTTATAAAAGTGTCCCTTTGACAACATCATTCTTGTTCTGCTGTATTATGCTGCTATATAAATATCATCATGGTTGCAGTCATGCTGCTAAGAGCTAAGTGTACAGCACAGTGCTGTTAAAATATCTAACCTGTTATAAAACCCATTTTTGATCTCCACATTGCTTTTAAGTAAAACGTTCAAACTATTGATTCTCTTTCCCACAATCCAATTTTATTTAAAACACAATTTTTTAGAGCAAAATAACCGTTATTCAAAAATTTTTCAGCTGTTATGTTGGAAAATAGGCTGAGTGATGTGGGCAAACCTTATTCAATATTGATGAGTCACTTGTTAAACACATAGCATTAAAAAAGTATAATTGTGCCAGGCAAAAAATAGGACAATTGCAGGTAGCTTTTAAGACACCCAGAGGTTATTCAAGATGTTGAAGAATTGCACACAAGCATTAGGATGGTTTTCACAGGTATTTTTCACAGGTTCCTTCCATCACATTCAGCATTATGTAACCAATGGTCAGCTGCTGTAAACCTGTTCACAGAAGTAGAGATACTTCCGTGACTTAAAGAGTCTACTGCAGCATTTGTTTTGGATGGAGAGAAATAAAACAGGATCTTATGAGGCAGAAAAAAATTATAAATTGGAGAATTAAAGTTTTGACTAAGTTAACATTTTATAACATGCTTTTAGAATGCTTTAAATGTATATTTATATCCAAAAACCAAAATTCTGAGAGCAGGTTCACATCTTATTTGTTTTACAGTACCTTTCAGATGTACCACAATCCAAGTGTTGGGGCACAGAGCAATCATTGCAGGTAACAGCTTTGAGAGGAGAGCTGGAAGCTTCTCACTGTGCAACAGAAGCCTCCCTCCTTTTAATTCTGTCTAAATAAAAATGAGCTTCCCCTATCAAAATAATGGAGTTTGCAAATATATATTGTGGTATCAACACAAGAGATCCATCAGAATGTCCTTTATAGTCAAAGAGCAGCAGTTCTACAGGAAACAAAATTAATATTATATCCGTTAGAAAATTGAAACGTGTGAGCCTATCTCCTTGTGACTTGAGAGTTCCTAACTTTCTCTTGCAAGAGAAATATAATCTTGCAAAACAAAAGATGAAATTGATACAACCAAGTGACTCCAGGAAACAAACATCACAAAGATAATCATGTTCTGCAAGGATCTTGTACTGCTACCTGTACCATATTGTGTCTTGAGGCACTCGGAGTGGCTGCAGTGCAACTAATTTCTGAAACCACAGAAAGCAGTTTTAGATAAAACCAAACCAAAGGAAACAACACACCTTTAGAACAGTTTATTTTGGTGGTTGTTTTCCCAGTTTTATTGAAGTTTGAACAAGCAGTAGGAAATGATTTGCAAATACAGATCCAGATGCACTGATTTGGGAATGCACCAGTACAGGGGTTCTTGATAAAATCTGGTAAGCAGTTATTGTTAAAATGTGGTGTTCTTTTGGGGGAGAATTTGAAAGCGTACAGTGAGTGATTTATTAGAAGGTATGTAATATCCTAGTAAGAAGTAAACTACTTTTTAAATGTCAGTATTACAGTTAGCAGGTCAAGTCTGAAGTTTTCAACAGCATTTGCATTTACTGGACTACAGAACTCTACTCATTAGCCAACTTGGGGACTCAATGTGTCAAAACTTATTTTCAAGTTCATTATGTCAGAAAATTGCTCCTCCTAAAGCATTTAGAGCAAACCCCCAACACACTGATGAAACATAATTTTGTCTCCAAATTCTGGTTCTCCAGACGGCACAGAAGTACAGAACATAACTATAAAACTACCTACTTACAAAGCTTACAAACAGAAAGATTATAACATGAATTCCAGTTTTCACCATCTTAATTTTTTTTAATCTGTGCAAACAGCTTCTTATTTCTGATGCGTTACTCAAAAATTCACAGAAGCGTCACAGAGATCTTTTTTCCCCAAAAATGATTTTACCATATAAATGAGGAAAAGCCAGCAGGCATGATTTCCAGTTTTGGAGCTGCTCTGCTTTGAGAACTAAAGCAAGCATTATCTGAACAAAGGAGTTACCCAATACGTTCGGTAAGTAGCTTGACCATAGACTGCACCTTCTAATTAATATGGCTTGAAAAAAAGAAAAAAGGGAAAGGATTCTAAGTGGCAGTGGAAAAAAAAAAAAAAAGGAAATGCGAATATTTTGTATTCAGACTTCAATTTTCATCCTCCAAGGCAAGGTTGTGGCTTGCCCTCCAGATCTGTACTCTCCTTTGAATACTGCTGTCCCTATGCCCTGCACTCCCATCTGTACCTGCATATGCATACAGTCTGACTGTCCTAAAAAACTTGAAGCTCCTTTTGGCTTCCAGAAATGCTCAGTAAAAAACACTGCACTGCTTCTTGCTCCAGCCTAGACATGACAGTAGTGAAGCCCACATCTGAGCTGCAGACAAAGATTGCCAGATGGCTCATTAACCATTATCTGAGCCCTACACCTGATGTAATATCATTTCTATCTGTGCCACAGAGTAGAAAATTACATGAATTCGTACATACCAAGTCGTTGCAAAGATTTCCTATCAGAAAAACCAAGGGTAACCAGGACATGACAGTGAAAATGCTCTACTGATACTCTATTCCTCTTACAGTTCCTTTTGTCCCAGTTAGGCTTCCTTCCACAGCCTACTGTGGATCTCTTCCTTCTGAGAGAGAGGACATATACCCATATTCTTTCTTATTTCTCACTGGAGAGCAATGTTTCCTTACCTCCTATTGCAGTAATACTAGATTATTTCTCTTTCAAACTGGAGATACTACAGTGTATTAGAGTCTACCAAAGTTTATTAGAATCACAACCCAGCCTCTTATGCTGCTGGTTGCCTCAAGTACATCAGCTGCACTCATTTACACTTTACAGTACCTACACCTCTTTTCAGCCACTAGTTAGTGATAATTGTCAGACGATCCCACAAAAATAATTATGTCCAACAATTCCATAAAGCTTCATGTTTATCTATCCACAAGTATTTTTTTTAAACATACTAAAATAAGACAGGTAGACACCAACATGCACTTTCAGGACATATACAACTGAATTCTTACTTGATGCAGCAGTAAGGGCTCATTCAGTGTCTACACATTCAGAAAGCATTTGCAGATTATGTAAAATTCAGAAGGTATCAGCATGCTGTAATCTAAATGCCCATGAATACAAAAAGTTCAGTGATGACAAAAGAATCTGAAAGTAAGTCTGAAAGTCCACAAAGAATGCTTAGCATGGAAAGAATAAAAGGGCACAGTACTTGAAAAACCAACAGATGATGTGTTCTTTAGCCAGAGTGAATGTGAGAATAATTTCATACTTTCAGAGTAGGAGTTTAAACCTCTTCATGAGCATTCTGCCACAGTCTGACACTGACTGGATCTTTCCCCAGACCAAAATGAACAGCTTCTGATCTGAGCTCCTGCTTAGGAGATGGAGATACATCCACCTTTCATGGTGTCTCAGCTCAACTAGCTGTTTATTACAGATCCTTGAGGGCTTGCTTGTATGAACTAAACCTGGAGAAGTTTGGTAGAAATGTGGTCATTACCAAAAAAGGCAAATCAATAACTGTTACTTCACCGGATTTCATCCCTATAAAGTAACAGCAGGAAGTTCCCTTCTAATCTCTGACAATAATCTTTTTGTAAATTGCACAGCAGCTGGCTGTGATTGATAGCAAGTAGGTTTTGTGATGTGAAAGAGTTACATTTATGACAATTTTGGGAGCTTAGCAATCTACATTCTTTAGATATGACTTCCAAGTGCTTGCCAAACTTATAAGGACAAATTATGGATTATTCATAAAAGATATTTTTGGCCATTTTTTCCAGGTCATAAGGTAAAGACATCATTTTGGAAGGGAGAGACGAGGAGCACTTCTAAGTCAGAGTTACACAATAGTCTATGGAAATGGTAACCATCTCCTCTCACATCCAAAGTTATCAGTGGAAGAACTTGCTTTATTGCAAAGAATTGAGTTTCCCAAATGAACAAGACAATCACACTATTAAGGTGTAAAAACCATTCAAGGTACAGCATGATTTTAATTCAGCTTGTGCATCTTGAGAATCTCTATTCAACTATATAGTCAAGAAGAAGCATTACAAAAATTAAATCAAATTAAGCATTTCTTTTTAGCACCAACCATCTTCACAACTATGAAGATCACTTTATACATTTATTATTTTCGATCCAGCCTTGTCATTCATTGCCTTAGTATTGCCACAGTTTTTATAAAATGATCCTCTAATTTTTATATGCTGAAGGAAAACAAAGAGCTACAAGCAAGAACAGGGTTACCGAAATGCTTTTAGAACATTTATCATTGGTACAATTGGTATAATATCATTGGTACAATGAAACAGTGCAGATTTGCCACAAAAAAGAGAAGAGTGGAAAACCTGGGACACCTCAGAAACCTGCAATGTATTGATTTTTAGTATGATGCAGTGAAATACATCTTTACAGTGATAAAAAATAGGAACTGCCGTCAAACCAGAGACGCTGCAATTGGTTTCTTTAGAATAGGAAAGAAGTTCAACACGTCAAATTCTAGAGCACTGCGATTTTAATTACAACACTAATAAATTCTGGCCATCTACAGACTATAACCTAAAGCATACAATAAAAACAGTATTTGAAGAACCGCACACATCACAGGAAAATTACAACTCTGCATGGCAGGCATGTTGACTTGGTAAGACTTGGTTCCATTTTAACACAAAAGCTCTTGTTCCACAAAGGACTGTATGTTCCTTCAGGGTGAGAAAACAAGTTCAGTGCTTAGAATGATTGTGTATCAGAAGATATCTTAATACAGATGTGAAGGGCTGAATTGATCTAAGTTAGCTGTCTAGGTTTCCTTTAATCAATAGGTGGAAGGAGGAACCATTCATCTCACTTTAACATAGCTATACAAATTAGGTCAAATGAATTGTACCTAAAGAATTGTCTGCTTCACTCTGGTGGCTGCAAAACAAGTCCAATCAGTTGAATCAAATGCAACTGTAGTGTAGCTAGCTTAAACTAGATAAGAGGAATCATATTTAAAGTATCTCTTTCATTCCTTTAAAGGTCAACAGCTTAGCAGATTTCTATAATGAAAAAAATGAAGACTGAAATAACATCACACCTTGTAGTAAAGATGCTGATGCCAACTCAGAGCAGGATTCTCACTAACCTTTCCATAGAAGTTGCTCCTGAGAAATAAGATCTGTCCTTCTCTTCAAAAACAAAAAAATGAAAACAGTTTATAGGTGACTTTGTCCTGCTGAGCCAACATATGGTCCTTCAGTTTAATCATGGCAGGTGTTCCTGCAAGAGCCCTGATTATTTCAGCAGACTATGGAATGATAAACAGGAAACTGAAGAATAATGAGAAGCAAATACGGAAAGGAAAGGTGGGGGAAGAGTCCTAGCATATTTAACACTTGAGATTTTGGCTTTCAGATAAACTGAAATCTCCAGAGACAGACTGGAGATTTGAAAGAAAACCATTTCATACCATCCGTTTCATACCACCATGCCAAATAAATAGTGCTCATCTTTGAGAATCTCAGTCCCCACAGATGTGAGGGAACATTGTTCTTACTTCACAGGTGTTTGAATAGTAAGCTGAGCTACACAGAAATGCAGTGACTTTGGTCACACAGGATTTGAAATTAAACTCAGTTTCTCAAATCCTAAATGTAACCTTATTGATGGAACTATACTTCCCCGGGATACAGTCACAGCCACAGTGTCACAACTGAAATACCTGAATATTTGTCTTTGTCACAGCATGTCCCCCATTATAGCTCTGAAAATGCCAAGAGAGTGAGATAAAGACTTGTACCTATACAGATGTGATGGATGGCTTTAACACACAGTACAAATGACACAAAACCTGCTGCTGCTCTAGCCTTCAAATGACAACCACATGCTCTCACTTGCTCTAGCATCCTTCAGTCTAGTCATGGATACGGATGGTAGATTTCAGTTACAGCCTGGTTATGATTTTGCACACAGGCTGATTAATCAGGCTCTATGTGGGAGCAATTGATTTCACTTAGATGGAAAACTCAGTAACACAGTAGCAGCTGTGTTGTACATAAAACAGCATGACTAGGCATGCATCTGTGGGTACATAAGAGCCAAATAATACCCTTCAGCTTACACTGTATAAATCAAACCATGCCGCTAGATTATATGACTAATGTTATAATGAGGTATTTATATTTAATACTTAGTTTGAATGATACAATAAGACATTCTGAACAAAAAGCAGCGCAGCACAGCAAGGGACAATTGAAATTTCAGAAATAAAATAGATACAGGTTTTTCCTCATTTCCACCTTCAGTGTTTATTTTAAGTATTTTCCTTCATCAGTGATATGCAGAAGTAAGACAGATCTAAAGTAGGGAGTCTGCTAAGTTAGTCTGCACATTTAAATCTCATGCTGATTCGAGCATACAAGGCTGCGTGTCTCCATGGAATCAGTTCTGAGTCAGGATGGACCAACAGGGATCACCGAGTATAAGACCTTGCTCCAAACAGGAGCACGTATGTGTGAGAAGCAGCACTGTATTAATGGGTGACTTACAACTCAGCCTTTTTCTGGTCTCTATGCCCTGCCTAACAGAAATTTTATAGCTGCTTCATTTTCCTGGTTTGCAATAGCAAACACTCAACCCAAGATCTGTTCTCAGCTAATACACAAAGAAGCATTTCCTACTCCCCAGGCTAAAGTCTCTTCTTTTGCTCTGGCAATATAAAACAAAGTAAAGCAACACTAATAAGGAAGCAACTCCCAGTAGAGATGTAGAAACCATTCCATTTGTAATGGCACTGCTAAAAACCTAAGATATGAATTTACACAGCATGCAGTAGACAAAAAACCTACATTCACTGCAGCTCACAGACATGGGGATCTTTCAGTCTCAGTAAGGGTAATGAGGCATCAAGATACTCACAAGGCTTGATTTTAAACAGAGATGTTCCACTGTAGCTGACGTCTTCCAAAGGAAGAATCCAGCACTCTCACCAAGTGGTTTAGAACCAACTGAAACTGCAGGTCAAATAAGCCAATTGTTTTTGAGTGTTTATGCGGCCAAATCCATTTTCCCCCGTTGCTAAAGGGGCACTGCAATAGTCACCCCTGCTAAGCTACGGTTAACAAGACATGCATCAGGGCAGCATTACAAGAACCTACCAAGAATCTCTCCAGAGGAGGTACCCACGACTACTGTGCTGCTCTGCTCATCACCCTGACAGCTATTACTTCCACCCAAAATCAGTTATTTTGGTATATTCACAGTCATGCCCTTCCACTATTCATCCAAAAGCACATATTTCAATTAATCCCAAGCATCACACATACACATCACTTTCCCTCGTTCTCTGCATTATTTCGCAAAGTCCCTCAGCCAACAGCCCAGCTGTTTCAGGCCCAGCACCTGTCTTCTTCCATACTTGCTGTAGTCACCTTCCCTGCTCTCAAAACAGCCAAGCAAGCATATATCAGCTTGGAATGCTGGTGAATGGTCACCACAAGGCATACCACGTGTGTAGGCAGCAAGCCATCCACTAGCCATCCACCTGTACTGCTCTGCTTAGGTCATATTAGTTTGTCTTTAAATACGCTGCGAGAGTTTGCCCCTAGAAGTTTATTGTAGGAAGATCATGTAAACCTAGAAATTGGAAACATTGATACAACATGCACAAACCCACCTTTGTGACATCACTACCATTAGTGCTATAATGGCAAGCGGAGCAGCCCAGGAGAAGCCATGAAAACACAGAAGTTTATACAAGAACTGAAGTAACGTGGCCAATAAGCAGAACGCATTTATGCTTCCTCTAATTCAGCTATTAATATCAGAACTACTGACTGAGAGGCATTTAATTACAGCTACTCCAGAACTGTGCTCTTTTATTCGTATTTTTTCACTGACCAATTTAGGAGCAGCTCTAAGTATATGCAATAGTGGTATTATTTGTAATATCCACTTAGAATCCATTTGAATATTTCTGAGTAGCTCAGAATTATATCTTAAGGCCTAGCAGTTAAACAGAATCTTTGCTTCCCTGCTTTGTTTGCTGAACCAGCTTCAAATGGTTTTACAGAGATGATGCACCATAAATCTGGAAGAGCTGCACTACTATTGCATAAAGAAAAACATAAAAGAAGAAAACAGCCTAATACTTAGAAGGCATATTTTAGATGAGCATCAAGTTTAGAAAATGACAGCCTCATTCTCTGAAAAAGAACACCATGTCTTAACTCCCACAGAGCACAGCTCAGCAGGAGTCACATGCATCGCAGCTGTTCTAGCAGTCACTCAGTAAGGACAACAAATTTCAGTTCTAAGTGACCATCAATAGTTTATGAAACTTCTTTCTTTCTCTTCCTTCCTTCATCCCACCAGAAAGGGGAAAATGGATCACCCATAGGTCTTATAGATCTGTTTTCCAGAGTTTTTTTCTGTATAGAAAACACAGATTTCTGATACTGACAGTATTTAAAACATTGAAGTGTTCAATACCACCAGACAGTTCAATTTTGCAGTTATAAAATAGAGTGACAAGAGAAAAAAACAAAACACCAAGCAAGATCCTTTTGAATGTTTCTGTACCAGAATGGGAAGCATGGAACTGTTTTATCATTTGAGAAGGAACCTTTGCAGGTCTGTCGTCCAACCTCCTCATCACAGCACAAATGCACAACTGGCTTCATACGTCTGCCAGTGGACACATCACATCTAAAAAAGGCTATTTCTGTATGACTCTATGCTGCACACCCAATTTTGGGGACTGCCCTCATGGTCCATTACTTTCACAACATGCTTACAGGAATTTGTTCTAAAACTATTCCCAGACATCCAGGTTCAATCATCTCCATATCTGTTCCTCATGGGATTTGGGAACTGCCTTTATTTGCCTGACTGAATTCTGCCCTGAGTTCCAATGGATGAAATCTTTCCAGTCTTTCACAGTGCAAGGTTATTTCTGAACTACATACGAGCAAAAAAAAGCTCCAAAACACATTTCTATGGCTTTGAATGGTCAGAAGACTGAGCTATGGTCATGCAGCACTTCCACAAGTTTCCCTTTCACAAGCATCTTTTCTAAACAAATCAGTCCACAGAACTGACTCTCATCTGTTTTACTAACAGCAAAGAATTTCCTAATGTTAATGATAAAATACCTGAGAGAACTTCTCCATCAAGCTTTGTCATGAGCAATATTCTACACTAATGCTTTGTTCAGGTGCAACATAATGCATTACTTCACCCAAGAGAGTAACATTTATTTCTAATGTTTTTATCAATAGCCATTTTTTGTTATTTTTCTGAATGCTGCTAAAAAAAAAAAACACTGTACAGGGAAAATGCTCCAGTGCTCAGGCCACGCCAGTCTTAATAAACTACGCTACATGCTGATCAATATTTTCCTTTTAGGCACTGCTGAAGAACATGCAGCTACCTTTCAGAAATGTATACAGCTTAATAGGATTAAAAGTTATAGCCTAAGTTATTATGGATGTTCTCTTCACGAAAGTGAGCTTCAGCTCTTCCTATGCCTACAAAGATTTTCCTGCTGTTACTCAATTGATGCTACTTGTCTGATGGCATCACATACGAATTTTGATGATGCTTTCTCTCTGCTATCAGAGAACCCATATTAGTACTGAAAAAGCATGATTGCAGGAATGCCACAAATGTGTAACAATGATGAAGTGCATTGCAGTTTCAGGAAAACAGTCTTCAGGTTTTCTGAATTGCTGAAAGATACCTGGCTCACTTAATTCTGCTGATGTGGGATTATTGGAGTTACACCAGCAAGTGTTTGGCTGAAGGCTTTTTTCTTTTCTTGTACATACCTTCAGAAAGTACCTTTAATGTCCTTGTAACGGTATTCCAGTATAATAACTTTATGATTCTATTCATTTTGGCATTTTGGAGAAGGCACACTAGCTTATAAAAACAAGGATAGAGAATTAGGCTGAAACTCATTGATCATTTTGTGGATTGGCTTGTGGAGTTATTGTAGGGTGGAATAAGCAGGCTAGAATTGGATTTATTTGTATGAAGATTAAAACATTCTTCCTCTCACAAAAATTTGTGAAACACTCAAGAAATGAAATAGAGAAGGAAAGTTGTGCTCACTAAGAAACGCTGCAAAAGATAGTGGTTAATTTCTAACACGAGATACTACTCAACAGATATCTACATGCATTTACCATATTCCCACTGATCTAGTCTTCTCCAACCCCAAAAGTCACAATAAATCACATCAACACGTTTATAACAAACAATCACCGAATTAAATGATCTCTCGAAAGACAAATAATCTGTTTCAAGTCATATCTAAAATTAGTGATGACTTGAGTAGAAATTTATCAATCGCACCCAAGACCACTCAATTACCAGTGGTAATTAATAGGTTAATGCCTAATTTATATATAATTGGAAAAGACAAATCAAAATGTGTTGGTATTAATTTTCACCATTATAAGAATAGCCAATGATATTACCCTTTATACAATTGAATCTTCTTTCTGTATTGATCTTTTTACTTTACAGTTTGCTCTGGAAACCAAAACAGTAGAGCACTTTTTAAAAAACTTCTGAACAGAAGGGGATAATCAGAATGCTAAAAACGTATGTTTGAAACAGCATCTTGCAAGGTAACTGTGTAAAATGAGCTTTGATCAGTCACAATATCAGTTCAGGCCAGGAAACAGTGAAACTTAGCGTGCAAGTGGAAATTCTCAAGAGCTGGTCAGCATCAGAATTGTCATACTTACATTGGCTCTTAAATTGACCCAATTTCTTCTTTAATATGTATTTGGAGTGCTCGCCGTGCCTCTTAATTTTTCATTACAGCAAGAGATTTGTAATGATTGCTTGACAAATACAACACTTCCCACAGGCATCACAACAAATCTTTTACTGCTTGACAGAATTACCACATAAATGACAAGATGCAGGAACAATGACTTTAAATCACTGGAAGGAAAAGCATTAATTGTAGCTACATGTAGAATACGTAGGATTCAAATCCTAAAATTTGCTTGCAGCTGGGTCAGCAAAGCCTCTACTAACTGAAGGCTGGACGAGCTGGGCTGTGCAGCTGGAGCTGATCACATCACAGAGACCTCAATTCTATTCTTGGCTCTGTCCTTCACTCAGGAAGGTGTCAAAATGAAGTCATATCACCCCACTTCATATTCCTAAGTGGAGACATGCTTTGTTACTCCTAAGTGAGCATGAGGTATCAGAGCAATTATTTCCAATTACTCCAGTGTCATTAAGCATCTCAAACACGTTTTCCCTTCTCTGGACACATTAACACACCACGTTACATCGCAAGAACAGTGATAAAGTTTTGGAGTCCCATCCAAGAGCATGTTCAAAGTGATGCATTTTCTACACATTCATTTGGTTAATGCACTGAAAACAAAAGGGATTTGAGGAGAACACCTGAAGGTCTGTGCAAACAAGAATGTGGCCCTAGTCTTTAAATTTCATGTAGCAGCTTCACTGAGAAGAATAAATCCTTTGGATTTTACACAGTCTTCTGTATCTTAATCTCATTGTCTCAGTGATGTGAATTTAAACACCATAAGCCGGGAAGTCGTACAACTCTGGAGTGCAAGTTGTCAGCAAAGGAATTTCAAAAAGGTAAGTAGATTCCATAGGGGAGGCGGTTGTTTGCCTTCTAGGTTTTGAGCATTTACAGTTCATCTTACATTTTATTTTTTCCCTAGAATTTTGAGGGTAGAAACAAACTCAGCATCCAGATGAGCAGCAAGTGCTTTTTGAGCAAAGCCAGTATCACCAGATGTTTGTTAAAGCAAACAAGATTTTATACTAAATGGAATGATCATATTCAGATACTTGAATATCTGCTTCTCTCACTACCAAGCTGTAATTCAACACGTTGTGTAACAGAATTTTCCATTTAACAAAACCACCACTGGAGTTCTGGCAAGGAACAGTGCCTGTAGGATGCCCCATCTTCCTCTTGGCCTTCCATAACAACAATTAACTTTATCATCATACAGAACTTCGTAAATATACCAAACAGCTTACTAATTAACCGTGCTAAATTGGTCTCTGTGGCTCCTTGCTCTATGAAGTACACTGTGCTGAGTTCCCCAGGACAGCCATAGCAGCACCGCTGGGCTGCTGCTGTGGTTGGAGATAAACAGTGAGCTGCGTGCAGGCATGAGCTCACTGCCTGAGCCAGGAGCTGACACCAAGTCAGGCAACTGCATCAGCACAGCAACAGATTCGAGCTGATAAAACCAGCATCTCCAAGCAGGGCTAACCTGCACCTCATGGCTTTGAGCTGATCTAAAATACAGCCAGGAGGACTCCGTATCTGTCCAGAATATACTGTGTGAAGTTTCCCATCTGCAGGCTGCTAGGGCTCAGGTGTCTTATAGAATAAAGCCCCAAGAAGCTTACATTTGAATTTCTACTCAAAGGACTTCATAATTCACTCAAAAAAAAAAAGAAAAGAAAAAAAGAAAGAAAAAGGAAAAAAAATTGGAAACTACAGAAATAACCATTACAGAAAGACTAAAATGGCCTTCTAGGTAACATCCACATTGCCATTCAGATCTCCTGTTTATCTATTTAGAAGGAAACTGAGGTCATCGTGTAATTACATGAATTTACAAACTCGAGTCCTGGCAAAAGGATGTAATACTTTGGGGTGAATATTGTTCAGTTTACATCTTGGTCATTATTATGCATGTTTCTCCATTTCTTCAGATCACATTTACAACAGTTCTCTGGAAGAAAAAAACCACACAAATTAAGGGTAAATGATAAGTTGGAAATGATAAGTAAATGATGTTGGAAAGAGAACGTGAACAATAACAAGTTCACTAGAACCCAGCTACATAAAGTTATTTTGAAACTTATAAGCGAGGCAACAGCTCACAACAGAAGTTCCAGTTACCAAAAGCAGTTATTTGCTCTGCAACAACTACTTTTCTGATATTTATAACACACAAGACATCACGAAGCCTGATTATTTGAATGTATTTGTGCTACAGGTGCTGCTCTGAAAACTGATTAATTAGATCCAATAAGACTTAGATATAATGAACTACAAACAGGGAATTTGCTGATCCATGCACTGTTTTAAAAGGAATTCATGGTGACACACAGCAGAGGGGTTGAAAGTAGATCATCTTAGTCCTTTTCAACCCAGGCCATCCTGTGATTCTATGACCTAAATGAAATTAGAATGAACTTAAATTTAACATGACATTAAAACCTACACTACGTATCAAGCAAATATTTTTTAACTTGTTGAAATGCCCTTAAATTTGATGAACAACTTAGGTGGTTTCCTAGGACTCTGAATATCTCTGCTGGAACACTACAACTTGTGTGACACAAACTTTATACATATAGCCTGTCCTTGTACGCCATACCTGTTTATGCTGATGTAGTATTTGCTGGATTCAAACAGGCTATTGCACAGAAACCACGAGCTTGTACAGAACAAAGGATCAAAGTTTTATAAGCACATTTCTGAGCCTAACTTGCACTGAGAAATACTTGGATCTTGTTCCTGCTCCATTTATTGCTGTTCCTTTCATTATCTTCATTAAAAGCTCACTCTAAGTTCTTAGTGCATTTTTTCTAGTTGCAAATTATCATTATAGATCAATTATTCGTGACAAGTCACTCTGAGCTGCAAAACTAGAAAATATGTAGCATATTACGCATCATTATATTAAGATTTCTGAGCATTAGAAAACATAAAGCAGCTAAATCTGACTGCTTTGACACCAAGTATCTCTAGTGGTTACTGCTGAACTAAAGTTAAAATCCATCAGGCTGCTGACAGGAAAGGTTTCATTGCATTGCATATGCCCCACTTTCTGGTGCAGGGTACACAGTGTCAAACTCGAGGACAGACATGAAAGGGCATCTATTCCCAGTTCTAGAAAGCCTTGACAAGGACACAAGCAAAAACCAAATGCAGTGATATCCATGCATCATGTGACTATCAGATCAGATTAAAACACAAGCAAAATGAGGACAAAAAAATATATACATTTGTAGTCCTCATTCCAGACTAAAAGGAATAAACTCTCCTTACTATAAGCACCCTGATAGACATCGCATGTTTTCTTCCACT